>NC_072738.1:114925802-115525802 GCF_026930045.1 Uloborus diversus
TTAGATCCGATGAAAACTGAATTTGAATAAGAAAAACCTTTTTCAGTGGTGGGGGGGGATAATCGACAATCCTCCCCTTACTATAGGAATGAGAGGAATCCCCCTCTGAATTCTCGAGCATCAAAGGACCTTCGCACAACATTTATAAAATGAATTTTCAAAAAAAAAAAAGCTTTAAAATTTCGAAAAAGAAAATCGCAAAAATCGTTGTTCGTTCGATGTTAATGGTATCTGCAGATTTTTTTCAGATTTTACTTTAGCGCCAAATTGTTTTTAAATTTGTGTAGAAAATTCTTGAGACAAATTTAGCAAGCTGTGAATGACTCTAAAATGTTTCAAAAAATTCTTGAGATATTTTTGAGGCAAAACAAAATCTTAAAAATATCTTCAGATTTCTGCAGAATTTCTCAAGAAAGCGGCACTTTCTAGAGAAATTTTTGAGATCCTTTTTAGTGGGGATGGTGCGGTTCAACTCAAAGATTGATGGCAAAGCTAAGGTACTTTGTAGTAAGTTACCGCCCTAAAGCCTGGGCTAAGGCAGAAATACTTAAAATACACCGCCAGCTCAGTTATTCCATCCGAGGACAGCAGTAAACTGCAGTCCTCGGATGGCGGTGTATTTTAAGTATTTCTGCCTTAGCCGTGTCTTTAAGGCGGTAACTTACTACAAAATACTAACGATATATCTCAAAATAAATATGGGTAAACGTGCCCAGTGCTCGGGGCAAGTTTTCGCAAACGACTTGGACTCAAAAATAATTTTTTTTAACGGTTAAAAACGCACGCTGTCCAACAACTGAATGCACCAGTTTTTGACTCCATAAACTGCTTCATAAAACAGCAATGTCTAAAATTTCCTATGTTGAAACACAAAAATTAGAAAATTTATTGAAAAAAATTCCCAGTCTACCCTAGTCATATAATTTTTTGTCTAGTCTATTCAGTGATCAGAACAGGCTACGAGACTTCAGAATTCGACATTGCGCATTGATATATTTGGGAAAAATATTTTCTTAGTGAAACAATAAACTGTAAAATTGAAACTGATGCAGTATAGGTTACAAACCCTTCAACGTATTTGATATATAGATATATGTTTCATATTTTGTTAATATTAAAAAAAATGACAAATTAAGTTTCATTTTTGTTATTTAGTTATTTGTTCATACTTTTCCTAAAAATATGATGCTTCTCGTGCATTTTTTACCCGTGTTTATATGTGCTCTAGGCCTGTTCACATGTGCAGACATTGTGCTCTAGGGGCACAAGTGAAAAACTGCAGACGTTTTTTTAAAAATACCATCAAGTAAAGAAATATTTTTAAAAAAATCTCAAAAAAAAAAAAAAAAAAATCCATGACACAAAGAAAAGTAAATTAAATCATAGGGACACTTTTGCGTTGAGAAATTGATATTTTTTATGAAAAATATAGAAATTAATTGTTTCTCTTATGTTGCCCTCTTTTCTCCTACATTTATTTCTATGAATCATTTGAGCTCTTCATCTCTATGTGAAAAATCGAAGAAAGTGACATCAATTGACATCCTTAAAATTGCTTTTCAAAATCGATTCCTTTTTCCTCATTAGTTTTTCATCTGTTTCATTTTACTCGATATTTGCCGAAAGTGCAGACAGGAAGTTTTCTAAAAACTGTTCAAGCTTTTATAAACTACAAACCGGAACTTTTATAAAACTTTCTGCAAAATTACTTACAAGCCGTGGTTACGTGTAAGTTACTGACACGATTTTAATACATTATTTATTGTATTGACGTTTGTCCAATATTTTGCCAAAATTCTGTCAAAATTTATATGCGCCATATAGGGTTTTATTTAAAAAAAAAAAGTGAGTAAAAACACTTATTATGAGAATCCTAAATCTGTGCTATTTTGTTTTTATTAAATTTTCTTTTGAAAACAAATATTTCTTTGTCTCTGTAAAATATGAGTTTATGTAAAAGGTTAGCGTTTTTGTTGAAATACGTAGGTATAATACGAAGAGAAGCAAATGGATTTTTTAGGAGGATTTGAGTGAAACACGTTTAAAGTTCGAATCCTTGGTTGGCTTTTATTGATTTTTTTCTTCAATATGATATATATTGTAATTATTGCGATTGTGCCATGTCTTGTCCTTAAGCTTTGCCCTCTACCAGTTGTATTAATCATCTCATTTTTTAAACTTTCGACAGTTACACCCCTTTACTTATAGATAGTTCATGTACTAATTGAAAATGGTTCGTACCAGCGAGGCTGTAAACAAAAATAGAAAGAGTAAAAGAAGTACTTTAAGCCAGCACCAATCGTTGAAAAAAAAAATAAATAAAAATATATGACTCGCTGAAAATCAGGGAAGATTTGAAAAGTAGGAATTATAAATGTACTTTTATATTAAAAAACGAGAATTTATTGAACAAATGCGCTTCGAGTTTATGTTCCTGCCAAGTAAGTAGTCGCTTGGAAAAAGATAACCTATCTCTATCCAAGTCCATTAATTTCCCCACATCAGGGCAGTCACTGAAATAAATTATCTTCACAGAATGAAAAGAGAAGAAAAAAGAATAGGGGATAAGAATGTGGCATTAAATCCCTTATCTTTCAGCTCTCCATAAAACATTAGCATGGTTGAGGATTTCATAAAACTTGCAGCAGAGACAAACCGTTACAGCGGAAGTGGTCGATTAAATCGTCAATAGTTTTAACCCCTTCCCTGTCATCACCTAGCTCCGTGCATTTTGAACAAAAGAATGCGGATGTTTTCTCTCCATTTCTTTCTTGTTTTTTTCCTACTGTATATTTAGAGAAGAACATTGGTGGATAGTTGTTTTTAAAACCTTTACTCCCCGCACAGTATATTGAAGGGGCGCTTCACAAATTATAGAAGAACAAGTAGACTCTCAAATAAATTTAGGGGAGGGTGGCTCAAAGCGAGTACGTTAACGAAGAATGCTCGAAAGTTGTAGTTTTTGGATTTTTTATCACAACAAATTCGGCATTATTTCCTAGCAACTTTGAACTTTTAGAACTTTGAAATAGAAAGTTATTTTTGCATAATTTCAAATTCAGTATTTATTTATTATCAAACATTATAAATACTTGAAATACCTGCTTTGTCTTACCATTGGGCCTAATGCGGGTAAGCTGTTCGGGCAAAGTGGAGAAGCTTAACTAATTGTGATTTGGTACATTTGCCAATCAAATATGAAGTTACAAGTGATTAAATTTATTGACTATCTAACTGACAGTATAAAAAAAATAAACTATATAAAAAATTCACACTTATCCAAATTAAATTGAAAATCTAAGTCAGTACATTCGTTTAACAAACCGAAAGAAATAACTTATTAAATTAAAAGACGAACTAATTGCCATCCTAAAAAATATCTCTTTAAAACTATACTTATCCTAATGAAATATAAAATCTAAGGCAGCACATGCACCAAGAAATTATAAATAAATGTGTGACTAAATCTTATACCCGCTTTGCCTGAAGGCGCGTTTTTAATTCCAATAATTTTAATCGTAAATTTAGAAAAAAAAAATGATCATTGTAGTTTGTAGGTGGATGGTGTCAGAAACACGTAATATTATTGATATTTAAAAAAAAATGAACTAGTCGACTAATCACACGTTACATACCTACGGTTTTTTTTAAAAATATGTATATTTTTTCTTATTTTAAGCCTGGTTACGCCATGCCGCTTCACTGCTGCTTAGCTGTGACTGATTGAAACTCGGTGGTGTCCGAGAAAACACTACATACGCATGCATCGCAGCTTGCACACCATGCGGCGGCATACGAATGCTTACCCGCTTTTAGCCACCTTCTCCTACATCGCGCACAACAAGCAATTTTAAATATTTTATTTCATCAAATGTTTTCAAAGAAATACCACTTTTTGTATTAGACCTATATTCAGAACGCTGTTGTCCTTTCAAAATAAAAAAAGTGTTCCACTAACAAGAACTGTATCAAAATGCTAAAGAAATCAATGAAAATAAAATGTGTTGGAAAAGAAAGACTTTGACATCAATCTGTTTTTATAAGTGACGAAAAACTAAAATTTTAATCAAACTTTTTTTTTGTCGCATTAGAAACTACAAAAAAAAAAAAAAAAAAGTACATTTTCCTGGATTATCTTTTCCCTTAATTTGCTTGCATTTTGCATTGAATGTTAGCATTAATTATGAGGCAATGTCTAGGGTTTCCAATCCCGAAATCCCGATCCCGAATCCCGCAGGATCTTAACGGATTGATCCCGCGGGATTTCGTTCTCAGTTCCGCAGGATTCCCAAGCCCGCATTTTTTTTCCATTCAAGTGTTTTGCCGCTTATAAAACGATTATTTTCACAAGCATGATCTGAAGTTTGAATCTTCTTCCTCGTATATCTGCAAGGAGAGCAAGTAAAACTATCTGTCTCATATGCACTAGCATTGGATTTACCATTTCACAACACAATAAAAATAAATAATATTTTTCTGAGAATGAATTGGTATTCTCATTCGAGGCTTCAATTTTCATACGTTTAGCAATTTGAGAAAATTCGTAATTCTTATAAGCATTTTCAAAAATCATCACTGAAATTTAAAATACAGTAAATTACGCTTAAAAAAAAAGAGAAAGTGTATTTCATATTCTGAAACCCGCTGAGTAGCCCGAATGAAATGTTGGAGCACTTCTGTAAGCTTTAGCAATGCACTTAAAACCTAAAAGTTGCAAACAGTGCACTCCAAAGAAGAAAGCAATGAAAAATTTGACGTTATTTATGTATTCAGCTCGACTTTAAAAGGGGTGACGGGAAACTTGTATGAAACACAGGATGACTCTCAGTACATTGCAGTAAGTTAAACTGCTCATGTTTTTGAATTCCTCCTTAAAGTGAGAGGTAAAATTAGCGAAGTTATCCAAACACTTTTACTGAGACTACGGCTTAGTGAAGTCGAGCAGTGCTCACCCCTTGCTGTAATGAATCAAATTCACTGATTGAGTGAGCAACGTTAATGAAGCAGCAAAGGTATTCTCAATGTAAGTTAAATGGATACAGCAAAACACATATCCAAATCATTTTTGTTCGAAATTTACAGTTCTTGCACGAAAACCCCGCATAACAAAAGAAAAATCTATTTCTGAAGGTGATGAAATTAATGCCGGTATTTTTCTAACTGTCCACGAATATTTAATTATAAGAATATTAATGTTAGTAAAACCAATTAAAGTGGAGCCTCAGGACGTGTTTTCATCAAGCGCATTATTTTTTAGCGTAAAAATCCTTTACCATCCCATACGAGTGGCGCACTTTTGATTACCAAACGATAATTGCTAATTAGGATCTGTCTTTGTCGTGCTTTACAGTTGCTGTACGGAATTCAAGAAAACTATTAATTCAAGTAATAAAACCCGTCCATCCTAAAAAGCACAACTTTTTCTCTTTGTCAAAAAAATTTAATTTTTTGAGGAATAAAGCCAATCCCGCGGGATCCCGGGATCCCGCGGGATTTTCTCTTTACTATCCCGAAATCCCGCGGGACTGCATTCGGCGCGGGATTGGAAGCCCTAGCAATGTCTATGTTTCATTTTTAGAAATAATTCCTTTTTTAAACGCATTGATTGTTCATTTTAAGCAACCTATTAATTTCACTTCAAAGATATTTATTAAGACCGAATTTGAGTCCCTACTCATTTATTCTTTACATGTATAGTAAATACTTTCATAATACAAATAAGATCACACCTATTAAACAACTGATACAAGTCTTTTTACTTATATCAGTTACTAGTTTTCTTCAGAGAACTCGTATTTGTAAGAAGGTTTTAATTTCTGTTCTTTATTTTCCAACGTTTTCAATACTCTTTTTATTTTCATTTTATTTACACTTTGTTTTGAAAACGAATCTTAGAAAGTTTCATTTATCGAAAAAAAGGTGTAAATATGCACTGTAAAAACGATTCAGAAACGTTCCTGGAAAATAATAGGCAGCTGATGTGCCCAATTTCAGTCAGTAACATGTCTTACAAAAACCAGGAATGTTTTCTGATAAAAGTCAGTAACCTTTCTGAAATATTAAGAAATCTCCCCTATTAAAACCAGTCGTGAACTTTCTAAAAAAATAAATAGGATTAACTTAATTGATTAGAACCTTCCCGATTTACCAAGAAGGCTCCAGAAATATTCGAGCAGCTACGCGAAAATTGCAAGCAAGAACCAAGCATATTCCTTGCCTGCAATTCCGGCAAGGGTGTAGCTATCCAGTGACTTATTTGCTCCCATTGGAAGCTTTGTCAATCCGGACGGGCCATATACAGTCTAAAGCCGATACACTTAATAAACACGCTCCGTCAATATTTAAACTGGTAGCAAAAAGTATTTTTCACACCAGTGCAAGGTCTGCATTCGTACATCTTTCAGAAATTCAGGAAACTTTTTTGCGAAGATACTTGATTTTTTGGGGAAATAGGTGAAAACCTCTGAAATTACGAAACGTTCCACGGAAATAACCAGTAACGTTTCGGAATTTTTTTACAGTGTGGGCATCTTTCTTGAGTGCCTATGGGAGGTACTGAACACTGGCGACGAGGAATAAAGATGGTGCCATTTGCTAATATAAGATATGAGCGCGCAGTTGGAAACATTTTTCAAGAAGTGTTCATGCAGCGTGAGTTATTGTACAAATTAGTGTTTTTTGGACTGCAATCTTTTAAGAGGTACGTAAAATCGTTTTCATTTCATGTTCTTAGGTTTAGTTAAAGTAGTTTCTCATTGATATGCAGAAAGCGGAGATCTTAAGATAATGTTTGAAGCACACCATTGGTCGCATACACTTTTTCGTTACATATGAGGCAGTGAGAAGCAAAGGAATGTAAGTGACCAAAATTTAGAGAAAACCAGTACAAATAGGGGAACCTCTACTCTGTCTTTGGGTAAGAAAAGGTGCTACACTGTTAAAATGATTCAGAAACGTTTCTGGAAAATAATGTGCCCAATAAATAATGTGTGCAGCTGATGTGGATGTGCCCAATTTCTTCCAGTAACATATCTTACAAAAACAAGGAGCGTTTTCCGCTAAAATTCAGTAACCTTACTGAAATTATCCTGGAAGCTTCTTAGAATATTCAGAACTCTTTCCGTTTAAAGCCAGTCGAATTTCTAGAATCTTAGTCTAACCTTAGGAGGGTATACTATAATAGTTTGGCACCTTAGTCTGCTTCAAGGTAAGCAGTATTGCAAACATGTCCACAGCTTCGTAGTCCGTAGACTGATTTGCACCCATCAGACGCCTTATCAGTCTGGAAGGGCCGCAACCGAACTGAAGCAGATACACTTTATAAATACGCTCAGGTTATCTTTAAACTGGGAGCTAAAAATATTT
The DNA here is from genome assembly GCF_026930045.1 of Uloborus diversus. Classification (NCBI taxonomy): domain Eukaryota; kingdom Metazoa; phylum Arthropoda; class Arachnida; order Araneae; family Uloboridae; genus Uloborus; species Uloborus diversus. Next base: position 114,933,168 of record NC_072738.1, read on the forward strand.
TTTACAACAGCGAGAAGTCTGCATTTGCACGACTTGTAGCAGTTCAGGAAACGTTTTGACAAGGTTACTTGATTTTTCCAGGAAGTTTATAAAAACCATAGAAATCCCGAAACGTTACACGGAAATGCTCGGTAACGTTTCAGAGTTTTTTTACAGTGTAGTAACCCAAATAGGTGCTGCTGTGCTGTATAAGTTTAGAACAAAAAATTCAATGAAAGCCTGCCTAGGATGTTATCGTTAAACGCGTTTTACTCAAAACTTAAAAATGTCCATTTACATCCTTTTGCCTATGCCTTATATAATAGTGACCATTTTTCTTAGGTGTCGTTAGTGTACATATGGGCTCCAATTTAAACAGTGCCCAACATTTTCTTTTAAACAGCAAGAACTATTTCTCAAGATATGCAACTTTTCACTTTAGTGGTGGAAAGTTCTCTGAAGATACTCGGAGAAGGATGTGGGTGAAACGTGTTATGCGCAAATGGTGGGTACACTCAGATTGAGCTGGGTCTGAAAGAGCTCGCAATGTTTGCGTTTTCTGTAAATATATTTTTTTCTCATTAATAAATAAGTTCTTTACAATTTTTTGTTTTTTTTCTGTTGTTACTTTATTTTTGGTGAGTTTTTTGAGGAGTGTCCATATGTACAACCCCTTTTTTCCTGGTGCTTATTTCAAAACTTTTTGTAAATCATCGTTTAAAAAAAATCATTGGTATTAATCCTTGTTCTACCTTCTCGCATTTAGGAGACTTGTTGTAGTTGTAAATGAAATTCAGAATTTTAGAATTATTCGAATTTAAAGTAACTTTAAGTTAAAAAAAAAATGTGGGGTGTCCATATTTACACATTTTCCTCTATTACTTTCGAAAATTATCTTCAACGCTTTTAGATTTTCTAAATAAACATTATTTTTTCGCATTTTTTATTCAAGCTAATTTTTTCCTTCAGTATCAACGGTATGATAATAGCGGAAAAAAACCTTATTTGGCAGCTAAGTTATTTGCCCATCATTTAAAAAATAACCGTAAATTATAAACAATGTAAATAGTTTTTTTTCACTTTCAAACGAATTAACGAATTTTTAGAGATTTTACAACCATTGTCTTACCATTTTGATGGACAAAACTTTCATTTCTAGAAGGTATGGAAATTCACGAATACTGTTTTTTTTTTCTCTTTTTTTTAATAATGCATACCACTAATTGCATTTTTAAAAGCTTAATTGAACACTACATTATAGGTTGTGCTAACTCTGAGTAAATGTTTTTATACTTTTTTAGTACTTGAAACTGTGAAATTTATCTTGGTTTCAAATAAATTAAATTAAAGATATTTTTATGGCTACTATTTCCTACCTACTTTTTAACAAGTTAAATCCTTTCCAAAAGTTTCGTCTCAAACTTTCTTTGTTCAAAGTATTTAAACAATGTCTAAACGAAATGTCTTTGGATCATCCATTGTAGTTTTTTTTTAAATGTTTGTGATCATTTATCTCTGTTTGTCTACTTGCTTGGAGAAATGCCAGTTTAATTGGAAACAAAGGATTAAAATGGGAAATTGCCACCTCCAAAGTTCTAGAATGTTTAGACCGATTTTATTAACAGACTTATTTTTATCATCAAGACAGTCCCTTCAATTCATGAAAACAATTGAACTACTATTTGTTTTTGGTTAATTAATATAAGAAAATCAGAAAGAGGTAACCTTCCTATTCCCTAACAAGTAATGTCAACTATTGTCTTTAGAAAATTTGGATCATTTCCAGCTATCGCTGTAGGTTTTTTAATGCCATTTTTACCTTTTTGCCTTTAAATATCTTTGTATAGATGGCAGACAAAAATTAAAAGCTCATGAAATATTTACTGTTAAAAAGCTAGAAGTTTTTTTCATTTTGGAAGAAAAATCAGCTTTAGTAATGTTACAGAAAGTTTTTCTTTATGTTACATTATTAAAATGAAATGGCACGGGGTGAGAAAAATGGCAAAGCAATCACAATATCAGGAAAAAATGGTTTAATTGTGAATAAGATTGGATATTTTGGGGAGGGTGGCCCAAAGCGGGTAGGCATTTGTATGGCGTGCAATCGGCGATGCATAGGCATGTCGTGTTAACCCGAATACCCCCGTGTTTCAATCAATCCCAGCGAAGCAGCGGTAAAGCGGCATGGCGTATCCATGCTTTATAAAAAAAATAAGAAATATATTTATTCTAAAAAAAAGGAAGGATTTTAACTTCCAGATACAGTAGTTAAAAAATAATTATGAGAATTCTTCACGGAATCAGAAATGGAGAACTTCAAGTAACTTAATGACATATAAATTAGCATTAATGTGACATAAAAATAAGATAAACAGAGAACGGTATCAAAATCCTCCTTGGTTATCGGTTTTAAGGTTTTCATTATTTTACTTAAAACCGACTTCTTTTTTTTTAAAAGAAAAATAGGGATCAGGAGCAATTATTCAAGTATCTCTAATTTCATTTCTTTAAGGATTACTCGAAATTATACTAACTAAAATATCAGCTGCTTCTATTTAATCAAACGAGGGTCAAGTAGTGTGAAACGATGCAAAAGTCAAACGAATCTAGTAATTAACATTTAAGATCATACTGTTTTGTAAAATGATTTTTTTTAAATTCCAAATCTATATACATAGTTTAAAAATCAGTTCCAACCATTTTTCAGAAAAAAATTACTAAGTTACTAAGTTAATAAGAGCAAACCAAAATATTTTTTATACACAAGTTAAGGCACGGCATCAGCGCACCAAAGATAGGTAGATAAAAAATCTGCAGTTACATTGTGGAAAAAAAATGTATTTAATACTGCGCTATTTTTTCTGATAGGGGAAAAAATCTCTTTAAAATTTTAATCGTTTACGCAAAGCCCAAAGTCACTCCAGGTGTAACGCTATATTTATAGTTACTATACATTCAAAAGCTATGCAATAGATAATTTGATATTCGTGTTTTTTTGCAACCAGGCAAAAGTTGATGATATTACGTGTTATAAAACAAACATATATATATATATATATATATATATATATATATATATATATATATATATATATATATATATATATATATATATATATATATATATATACTACCACTTATAATATAAATACAACAGTATACTCGTGTATTGTAATGTAAGGACATGGCTAAATTGAGCTTGATTCTGGCAATGCTTAAAAGATTAAATTATTTTATTACTTCCCCTCAGAGTTAAATGGGGGAAGGAGGAAGGGCATAAAATTAATACCATGCCCAGTGTCCTCAAAAGTCATAGCCAGATTATGAACGCACGCATCACAACCAGCTATCTCAAAATAAATAAAATATTTTTATGAATTATTTTACTATATGCAACAACTCCATACTACATACGTTTTAATTCAAAGCCTAAACAATACAGTTATATTTTCTGAGTAAAAATGCAATTGCTAAACGTAACTTCTTGGTACAAAATGAATGCATCTATTCCAAATTCCATTTCCAATTTAAAATTGCTTGCGATTCTCTTTTAAATTCCCAGACCGAAAATCCAGAATCGACTATCACGTTTTCCTCTTTTAAATTTTTTCTTGATTTCTGCTCAAAGAACGTAGAAAGAGAACACGAAAATGTAGTCGAAGAAGTAAAAAAGAGCAAAGAAATAAGATTCTACAGAATGTTTTTCAGAAGCCTATGCAGCTGCTGCAAAGTTTTCCGACTTCTTTCCTTCAGCCTTGAGGATTATTGATCATCTTCGCCTTTTACCTCTATCTTTTACTGTGTTTCGAAGCTGAAGTTATCTTTCCATTTTTGTTGCTTTAAATGTTTGGCTAGATTGCTCAAACTCTTTTTAAAGGATTACACTACCAGCATTAAAAACTTTTCTCGCGAAATATTTAGTGATTTAAGTCCGGAGTAAATGTATTATTTTGTTTATAGTCACTCTTAACTCTTGTATATTTCTGTATATTTTGTTATTGTTTTGATTGTCTTATGTTCGAGTTTCCATTAAAAGAAAAATTACTATAAACTTTAAAGGAAGAAAAAAACCGCTGAAATCTTTTGCATTTAGATCTTTTCGGTAGAGTGGGTCGGCATCGGTTGCCAAAACTAAATGCATTTTGAAATAATTATTTATAGAATTATTAACTTAAAACGATTTGAAAATAAAATACTTCATGCATCTTTTAATAGGTTTCTTTCTTTCCATAAAAATAGCCTATTTCACAATTCAGTCACTTAATGACCCCTCTCCCTGTAACCTTTCCGTGACCTTCTGTGCTCCCAAGGCAACAGTTTTAAAATATTATACATAATTATGAGACTCAAATATTGAGCAATTAAATGGAACCGTTCAAAATAGTGTATTCCGCCAATGCTGTCTACATTTCAGAAAGTAACTAATTCTGACAAGCACTGTAAAAAAATTCCGAGACGTTACTGACTATTTCTGAGTAACGTTTTGGGATTTCAATGGTTTTTATCCACTTCCTGGAAATATCAAGTATCATTGTCAAAAAGTTTCCAGAATTGCTACAAATTGCACGAATGCTGACTTTTCTCTGTCGTAAAAAATATTTTTAGCTCCCAGTTTAAAGAATCACTGAGCGTATTTATAAGGTGTACCGGCTTCAGGGCGATTCCGGCTCGTCCATGCTGATTAAACTCTCAAAGGGAGCGAATAAGTATGGACTACGTAACTTTGTAAGAATTGCAATCAAGTGAGATGCTTGAAACTTATAAGCAATTCTGGCTTAGCTTTGGCCATGTTTGCAGTACTCTTTTTGGAACTGTCTTGATAAGTCAGGAAGGTTCCAAGCTTGTATATTATCTCTACCTATGATGTTCCTCTGAATGATGAACTCTGAAGTTCCAGTGACACGACCGGCTTTAATTTTCTTTGAAGATTTCTGGATTTTTCAGGAAAGTAGCTGAATTTTAACGGAAAACGTTCCTGGGTTTTGCGAGGTATGTTACTGGCAGAGATTGGGCGAATCATCTGCCTATTATTTTCCAGAAACGTTTCTGAATCGTTTTTACAGTGAGGTACGGCTTTCAATATGTAAGTTGACCTTGGTTATCTTCTGGATGTCCAAGTATTTACAAGGTCATTTAAAAACATCCTATTAGAAATAACAGAAAAACTAATAAATGTAAATAATTGCTTGTTTGATCCCGGTTAACTACTTCTTGTTTCGTGCTGCCTAGAATGATTCGTTTTTTACAGGCTTAATACATAAACAATAAACAAATAAAGAAACTCAAATATTTTCCAGAAGTTTACTCTTGAACGTCACTAAAAATAAGCGATTCAAATTAGCTATACCAAAGAATTTGCTTTATGTTCTATACATTGCAAAGTAAGTAAAAAACAGCCATTAAGGCACCATGGCTTAAAACAATTTTTTTTTCAATATGAGAAAGCTATTTTTTGTGCTTGCTTAATTTTATTGTGCTACTCTTAGAACAAATGTTTGACAACCTAATACGTATACAAGTTTAACTGAAAATACATTTCTGTAGGAAAAATCTTACGATAGGTTTGATGATACCCATTAATTTTCTATTTATTACGGAAGGTAAAAGCACAAAAGGTTTCTTTTTACTTATTTAGCCATTCTTAAGAAGTTGCGATTCAACTCCCTAAGAAATTTCTAAAAATTCTGAAACGATTTGTAAAATATATATAAATAAATAAATAATTATATAAAAAAAATCGGCTTATTATTTCTTTTGTTGTGCCTTTGATTACAATAAGACCTCTTTCTCTTTTCAAACAATCTATTAATACTTTTTTTGCAGGTATTAAAAATGATTGTTGTTTGATATATGCCACCCTTTTTCCTGACTGAAATTTGTTTCTTATAAAATGTCATTATTTTCTTCATTTATTTTTATGTACAAGATAAAAATCTTCCGTAGACAGAAAAAATCAAATTTTATTTTTTGCATTTATTACCTTTTTATCTAAAGATATAGTTTGTTTAGAAAGTAAAAAAAAATTCTAATGTGATATTTAAAGCAAATAATTTGAAGTAGAGAGAATGTGGGGCAAAGTAAATTATGAAATATTTGCTCTGCTTTTAACCTCACCTATCTGGTAATATTTTAGCTATGTAGTAACATATGGTGTATTCCTTTCAGACAAAGTTGCCTCTCAAGATTAAAGCATATGATTATACATTCAATTTTCAAACAAATGATACTCATATTGTAATTTTTTGTTGTAAATAAAAAATTATTTTCGCCATTATAAAATGATGAAATTCCTATTTTTAACATTTGAAATATTGAATGAACCTACCAATAACTGGAGCAATATCTATTTGTTTTAACGTTTTCTTAATTTTTATTTTAAACGTTTTGAACAATTAGTCAAGTCGATGCGGGTAACGTGAAAAAGTTCATTTTGTTTATTTATTCGAGCATTTTTTTTAATTACAAGATCATTCATTAAGTGTGTCATTAAAACATGTCTTCATTTAGTAGTTCAATTATTTATTCATTCATTCAATTTTTTTCTTTTTCCTCAAGGATTTATCATTTATTTTGTCTCATACACTGATTAGCTTTTTTTTTGTTTATTTTTTCATTGTCTATTCATTTATTCAATGATTCTTTTATTTACACATTCATTTGATCAAAATTATTTTTACAAATCAAATAGAATACATTTTATCTTTTATTCTTTACCCAATAAAAAATAAAAAATAAAACTGATAATATTTTTTTGTTTTTTAATGTACAAATCAATTTCTAAAAAAAAGAAAAGAAATCATTGTATCGATGCAAATTTTATCGTAAAATACGTTGTTCTTTCTTTATGCAATGTATTTTTAAAAATAAATTTCCAATTGGATCATTTTGGAAAAGGTAAGTTTTTTTAACCATTTCACTTTTCCCCGCATTTTCTTACATACAATTTAACAAAACTGTAAAATGCTAAAAACCAAAACAATTCAAGTCTTCAAAAAAATAAAGAATAAAAAGTATTATCCTCGTTATTGCTTTTTTACTTTAACGATTTATTCCAGAAGAGAAAATATACCTCATTTAGGATATCATGTATTAACATAATGGACATTACACGTGAAATAAAATTAAAATGACGACAAAGTATTATTTTTATATTTTTTTAAACAAGCGAATCATCAGCCAGAATTAATGTGAACAAGTACTTTAAAAGCGAAACTGTAATTACCGGTTTGGAGAGCAATCATTTTCGAAATGTTTCATAAACATCCCATTTTAGCTGCTATTTAGACCTGTAATTTATTATGAAACGTGAAGGCCTTTTAAAATTTTACGTCTGGGAGCAGTGTTAATGACGGTTGAATAAATTTGACAAAGTAATTGTACCTATTATGAAAACAACGCGCATTGCTTTTTATAACGAAATTTGGAAATGACTTTGTAGAAGTTAATACGCTGGAAGAACAGTCAGGTTCTAATATTTCAAACAATAAATTCACAGCCGGTAATATTTACTTGAAAATAAAGTGCTTAAAAGCAAGAACTTAGGAAAGGGAAGGTATTAAGTAAAGTAACGTAACAAATGATTTCTTTCCTTTGCACGATACTAAGCGTTTTTGAAATGCAAAACAGATTAACGTTAATGGGATTTGGATGATATTGTTTTATCTGCATGTAGCAAAATTGTAAAAGGTATCGTTGGTTAAATTTTGTAGATACCTAACGCATAAAATCATAAAAAATGACAATTGAGACAGTGAGAAGCAAATGGATGTAAGTGGCAAAATTTAAAATTTGATGATAACCAGTACTAATGGTAGGGGAACTTCTCCTCTGTCTTGGGGCAAGAGATAGTACTAGTAGTCCTGGTAGGGACTGCTGTACAGCATGATTAAGAAAAAAATCAATGAAAGCCTACCTAGGACGTTATCTTTAAACGTGTTTTACTGAAAACTTGAAAATGTCCACTTACATCCCTTTGCTTCTCATTGCCTCAATTGAAATAATCTGAGCTGTTTTAAATGCATAAATATGTGGAAAATATATGAGCAAGTAAAAAAGAGGAAGAGATAGAAAGAGGACACAATTTATAATGTTGCGAAAGAAAAAAACATCGGAAAAGATCCCATGGTTCCGGAGTCAGAGGAAAAATGAATGACTGACTTCAGGAATTTTAGGACCTTCGACTCCGACTCCGACTACCTTATCCGAAAATCATATCGACTCCGTCACCTTATGCGCTGGAAGAATTGCGGACTTAGAGGGAAAAATGACCAACTTCAGCTCTTGAAACTTTAAACCTTCACTGTAAAAAAATTCTGAAACGTTACTGAGTATTTCTGTGTGACGTTTTGGGTTTTGAATGATTTTTATCCTCTTCTTGGAAAAATCAAGTATCATTGTCAAAACATTTCCTGAATCGCTACAAAATGTCCGAATGCAGACTACTCTTTGTTGTAAAAATAGCTTTAGCTTCTAGTTCGAAGATTAACTGAGCGTATTTATAAAGTGTACCCGCTCTCGATCGATTGCGGCCTGTCCCGGCTGATAAGGCATACAAAGTGTGCAAACCTGTCTATGGGCAACGTAGCTTTGCTAAGAATTGCAGGCGAGTAAAATTATTGATACTAACTGGCAATTCTGTCTTCGCTTTGGCTATGTTTGCAATACTGCTTTTGGAGCTCTCCTGAAAACGCAGGAAGGTGCCAAGCTATTATAGTATGTCCACCTAAGTGTACTCTCAACTTCCAGTGATACACTGTAAAAACGATTCAGAAACGTTCCTTGAAAATGATAGGCAGTTGATTTGCCCAACTTCTGCCAGTAAAACAACTCGAAAAAACCAGGAACGTTTTCCGCTAAAATTCGGTAACCATCCTGAAAAATCCAGAAGTCTACCTGATTAAAGCCAGTCGAGTCTCGAGTCTCTGGAACTTCTGAGCAATCTAAGGTAGGAATTATTTAACTGCTTGGCACCTTCCTGATTTATCAAGAGGGTTCCAAAAGCAGTATTGCAAACACGGCCAAAGCTAAGCAAGAATTGCAATTGAGTATCAAGCAACTCACTTGTCTGCAATTCTTGCAAAGCTACGTAGTCCATAGTAATTCGCTCCCATTGAGAGTTAAATCAGCATGGACTAGCGGTAATTGAGCTGAAGCCGATGCACCTTGTAAATACTCCCAGTTAATCTATAAACTGGAAGCTGCAAATATTTTTTACAACAGACAGCAGTCTGAATTCGGACGACTTGTAGAAATTCAGGAAACTTTTTGACAGTGATACTTGATTTTTCCAGGAAGTGGATAAAAACCATTGAAGTCCCGAAACGTTACATGGAAATACTCAGTAACGTTTCGGAATTTTTTTTACAGTGTACGAATGACTTTAAACAGGAAACTTCCAGCATAGTTTGAGGAAAGTTACTGAAGTCTAGAGGAAGTTTTGTAAGATATGTTAATGGAAGAAATTGGACACATCAGCTGCCTATTATTTTCCAAGATCGTTTTGGAATCGTTTTTAGTGTTCGACTCCTAACTCCGATTCCTTCACCCAAAAATCAGTTCGATCCCGACTGTTAATATCCAACCCCGCATCCCTGAAATGAACGAAGTTACGAAATGGGGCATTTAGTTTTAAAACCTGAGCAGTCCATGAATTTTGAAGATATTTTTTTCATAGTTTGATATTTCTTTGTCTCTATACTATCAAAATACAAAACGACACATACACACACACACACAAACTGCATTATTTTGTCATTTTTCTTTAAAAGTAGACAGGTTACAAACACTCATCATTTCTTGTGGGAAAATGTAGGAATACTAAAGGGTGGCAAAAACATTCTAGCCACCTTTTCCATAAACTAAAAAATACGATAAATCCTTATACGTTTTTTGGAAACGTAGCTTATTTCATTCGATGTAAAATCACATATAAACAATGACAACAGTTGCAAAACCTTTAGCAAAAGGCGAGCCTTTAGTTTGAAAAACCTAGTACATATGGATTAGCAGTAAAGCTCATGTTATTACTAAAACTCTTGAATATGAAAATTTGGTTACAGTTTAAAAATATTTTGAAATACTTCACTAAGAAGTAAAACGTCAATCGTAGACCTGTTCTTATCTGAATCTACGAGGTTGTAACGACTTTTAGGTAAATGATGTACAATTTATGTAGCAAAAGGTTTAAAATGGCCACCGCACAAGTCATGTGTACAATCTTTTCAGAGAATTTAAGAAATATATTAAGAATAAAACAATATCCTCAAGAATTTTAAAAGTCTGAAAAATATTAAAAAAAGCTTCACTGCAACTCACATCTTCGATAAATGTTTTTAAAAAATATTTTTCGATTGAAGGAAGAATGGAGGGCATTAAAACTTTCCGTAAAGAACTGGAAATAAAACGAAACATGATCAATGATTCGCTATTCTTAAAATAAAAATATAAATCAGAACGAAAAAGTTGAAGCAGCTGTGAAGCTTACCAGAAAACGATTTTCAAAGGGGAATTATTTTTGAATTCTGTCTACATTTTTCTATTTCTACAATTTCCTTTTGGGCAAAGGCCAGAAAAAGGAAAATAGAAAAGCATAATAGACACTTTAAACCGATCAGACAGGATTTGGCAGCTGCAATTGCTGCAGGTAAAATGACATTCCTGAAAACATCGAATTGAGTATGCTATTCTTTTCTCAATACAACGAAAAAAAAATCTCACATGTTTCTAAAAGCAAAGGCATTGTCGCGCACATGAAAATAAAAAAAACAAAAAAATGAGGATTAAATTCAAATCAAAATTATAAAATACATAACTGACATAAAAGCATAACTATATATATATTTACTGGGAATAAACAGGGTGTCTCAAAAAAATGTACTCACACCTTAAACGGCGAAAAAAAAAAGTTATTTATGAACATCATAGGGTTAAATTAAAGGCAAAAGATAATGTGTCGTCGCCTCAGAGCAATAGATATCTTAGTGTTATATATTTTTTTCATTGGACACAAAAAGAAACTCCCTATGGGCCAACATAGTATCACATAGAGCCAAAAGGTAAGACGCACAACACTACAAAATACACAAAATAAAATGCGCACAACATACAAAAATTTAAACAACGAATAGAGAGAGGAAGAAAAACACAAACACATAAACAAAATGGTCAAATAACTGAATATATAAAACGTTTAAAAAGAGAAAAGGTCTCGACGCTCTGAACCAGAGCAGAAGGAATCGGAAGCCAGGAAGCGGACAATTTCCTCAGTTCTTGCACAAGGGTTTCTCTCTGGGGATCAAAACGGATAAAACGAAACAACAAGTGTTCTGAATTTTCAATATCCTGTCCACAGTCACACACGTTACTTGTAGAAACATTAAATCTGTGCGAGCAATCTTTGAAATTACCATGCCCAGTAAGAAACTGAGTGACAAAAAAGTCAGTTTTGAGGTGTTGCCGCTTCTATCTACACTGTAAAAAAATTCCGAAACGTTACTGGCTAATTTCGTGGAACGTCTCGGGATTACACACGTTTTCACCTATTTCCCCGTAAAAACAAGTACCATCACAAAAAAGTTTCCTGAATCGCTACAAGTTGCACGCGTGCAGACTTTTCACTGTTGTGGAAAATATTTTAAGCAACCAGTTTAAAGATTGAATGATCGTGTTTATTAAGTGTATCGGCGTACGGTTGCTTGCGGCCTGTCCAGATTGACTAAGCTCCCAACCAGAGCGAAAGAGGAAATGGATAGCTACAGCTTTGCATGGCAGGAATTGCAAAAAAGAGAAAGCCTTGGTTCTTTCTTGCATAGCTTTGGCCGTGATCGCTCTGATTTTTATAGTCTTCTTGGTAAGGTCAGGAAATGTCTAATCAATAACTCTTCTGTAATTCTACAGTACTTCCGTAAATTTACAGACATGACTAGCTTTAACAGGGGAGGTTTCGCACATCTTCATAAAGTTTCAAGGTTAATTTCAGAAAGATTACTGACTTTTATCGGAAAGCGTTCCTGATTTTTCCAAGATATGTTACTGGAAGAAATTGGGCACATCAGCTGCCCATTGTTTTCCAGGAACGTTTCTGAATCGTTTTTACAGTGTAAAGAAAACACTGGGAATTAAGCGCTTGGTCCATTTTCCATTATTAAAGACACATACTCAGAATTCCAATCCTTAGTAGCTTTCTTAGAGTAAAACAGTTTCCAGTACGAGGGAGGATTAGCTACATCTAAGGAAAAAGGTAAACGAGTAGCCTCGTTTGCTAAAGCATCAGCTCTTTCATTTCCTCGAATTCCTGAATGACCTCGCACATGGGTAAAATCGACACAAATATCGTGTGAATTAATATTACTCATAATGTTTTGAACTTCCGCAGTGGGCTTTTCAATGGATATTTAACAGTTGCTGTGTAATTGAAGAATCATGTCCGCAGATGTTGTAATTGATGACCAGTATTGTTGAGATATAAAGCAACAAGGGATTTCAAAGCGGTACGAAACAGGTCATTAGGAATATTGCGACATTGTCAATTTCCAAATTAAATGCATCAATTATTCTTGTGATTAACTTTGTCTTTGAGATATTCCTACAGAAAAAAGTCTATCTGCTTTAAACTTGTCTCTGATTCGAGCAATGATTCTGTGCGTTGATGACAACTTTGCGAATCCCGTTGTTAATCATCTTTGTACTTCAAGGGCGTTTTCGACCTTCCAATAACATTAGAGGACAAACTTCCTCTCTTCCAAACTGAGTAGGTTTCCCTGTCTTGCTGTGGTCCAGAACCCCCAGAGGTATTATTTCACATGGAAGACTTTGCGACCACGAGCATATTTAACATCCCCCAGTCATCATTAACGGCGACGGTGGATCTTCGACCAGCTAGGATCAAACCGGAGACCCTCCGATCTAGTCCGACGCCTTACCGATCAGGCCACTACGGCCCAACACAAGCCTGACCATCGATGAGATAAAAGCCAACATCTAGTTTGCAGGAGGACGCATTTACTTGCGCAGGGATGCCAGCTTGCGCAGATTCGTGTTTACCTATATAAGTTAAGCAAAGTCACATGGAAATATTAAGAAAATTTTCCCCATTTATTTCTCTTTTACCCCTCATTTAGGTAGACTAATTTTAACTGGCCGTTTTCCATTTCCATAGCAACTGTAGGCAAACAGTAAATCAGTTTGGGGAAAATAAATCAGCAAGTAGTTTTATTTCTTTTGAGTGATAAGAAAATATCAACGGCAATCAATGTTATACCACAGTCAGAAAAACATGCATGATGTCTCACGTTACCACATATGATTTTTACTTACCTTTATTCCAGTGCTACTCTAAAAAAACTAGCACGACAAGAATGTAATGCTGCTCTTCCCAAGCTGTAAGACTTATACACTGTTAAAAAAATCATGAAATTTTAAAGGTAAAAGTTACTGTCATCCATGTTGCCAGTAACTTTTACCGTAAAATTCTATTTTACTGTAAAATTTTACGTTAGAATAAACGAGAGTTAAAAAACGCAAAATGCGAGCCGCATGTTCGATCTCGAAACCTTCGCAGGCGGCATTGCTGCTCTCCATGCAAGATGGAACACATCGAGCGAAGGGAAATATGGTGTCATGTGCTTCGCGCTGTAAGTCACGTGGTGTATCAATTGGCGCTGCAATCGTGTTTGCTTGAATACATTCAACAGGACTTTTTTTCTTCGCTGTAAACACTCCATTTTACAGTAATATTTACCACATAAAAGTTTCCTGAAATTTTAACAATGTACAGTACACAAATGTAATTCTTATTAAATGACGTTAAATAGCTAATGTAATCATTGCAGTTCTCTCTTTCAGTTTACCGTGTCCGTAGTTAATAAACACTACGAGGAGATTGGTGCCATTACCTTCCCTCTCTTTCAGTCTTACATGTAAATGTTACACTAGAAGGCTTCCTTCTTAAACTAAAAATAGTTTTAAATTAAAGGTTTCTAAAATTCACACTAAAGTTCACAAATCTATGACGACAGATTTGTGTCTAGGATATGTGCGTGTGTGTGTTTGTCTGTCACAAAAGAAAAAGGTTCAGAAGTATAAAAGTTTGATTGTAGGAATCTTTTCCTTGGCATTGATGCTCCTTAAAACTTTTTTATTTCTTCTTTTTTTCAAATTACATTTTTGTTCTTTTTACACTTCTTTTCACACTTTTCTTTCTTGTCAAACATGACAAATAAGTTGAGATAATTTCATCGAAGAAATGCCGTGCCTTTTTGTTTTTGCAGTATTTAAATAGCTGTACAAACTGCAAAGGATGACCTTTGAGAATGCTCTATTAGAATTTACATTATTTTTCAATGAACTTTTGAAATTCTATTTTCCTAAAAAAGCTCCAGTCAGATTTTTGTTTTATCTGCTACTGGTTTTAATAAACGTAAAAAAATTAATTGCACTGAAATTCTTTCAGTGTTAAATAAAAGTCATTCACTTTTCCCTTCTTCAGTTTCGATGGAATAGCTCTTTCAGTAAATCATTAATATGTAATAAATTTACATATTAAAGTTTCATTACATATAAAATTTGATTAAATGTAATGTTATTTTTTACGCTTACTTACGTTGTCTTAACTAAGCGTTGAAGCCATGTTATCCTAAAAGATCAAATATTTATTTTATCCTTACATAAGTTTTCAAAAGAGTTGGTGCGAGTAACAGTAATGTCGTTGGTGCTAATAATAATCTATAGGAAGAAAATACATTCAAGTTTTGTTAAGTAAATATTAAAATGAGTTTGTTAATAAGGATATTTATTGCAATTAAATATATATAATGCAATATAATTAAATATTGCATGGTATAGCTTTCTCTAAACAACATTAAATTCTTATTGACTGAGAAAAATATATTTTTATATGTGGCTTCAGGATACTGCCAGAACCTACACTCTTTTGTAGTCTTTGCTTCTTTTCAAGGCCCATACTGACTATAATAAACTTGAATTTATTATTTGGTTGTTCCATAATTAATTCTAACACTTGTTTAGAAAAATTCTTTCTCGAAGAAATGCTAGAAAATGCGTCATACTTAATAATTTCAACTAACGTCATAAATAAAATGTCGTCATGCATATGAAAAAAATAAGTCTCCAAACATTTTGAAATATTAAATTGCTTAAAATACTCAGATAGCGCATTTCGAAATTAGGAAGCGTTCCAAAGTCTATGCAAAGTAAACAACCAACTATAAAATGTGCAAAGAGGAGCAAATATATAATTTTCTTGTCAAAGTTATTCACGCTTGAGTTAAAGACTTTTCAAGCATGTGATTTTTAAAGCGCTTGTGGAAACTAAATATAGAATTATTTTCCTACATCTATGCTGCAGCAAAACTGTCAGCAAGTTTGGGAAAAATATTTCGTCTGAGGCCACCAATTATATTTTGGTTTTTCAGGAAATGAATAGAATAATTTATGATCGTGTCGCAGTCATTAAAAATCTTTGGTCGTTGTCTAGCCGTGTCTGCAGAAGAATCTTATTTCACTTCTTTTCGCAGCAATTATCATAAAATGGGAAAAGAACCGGTTATAAATGACATGGAAAATTCTCTTTGATATTTTTCATTTTGAGTTCTAAATTTCTAGTTAGTGTGCACTTTTATTCGAAGTTTCACGAAGAAAATTAAAAATAATAATAATTTAAATACATATTGTTTATTTCAACAACAATGGAGAATAATCAATTGCATTCAAGGTTTCAATTTCAAAAATCTAGTTAAAACTAGTGAATTGCTTAAAAAGATGAAAAATTATGTTATTTCGCTGAATGTGGTTTTATATTTCATGACTTCGAGTTATTCATGAAGTGCTTTTGACCGTAGTTTGAATGGTTTGTAAATGAAATTAGTTGATTAAAACATTATCACTAAATGCTATGGTAAATATATTTATCCCGAGTACACTGAATGCTTCATTTAAGTCAATAATACTTTATTTAGTAATTGTAATAAGTATCCTCAAGTATAGAAAGGGAAAAAAAAGGACTGAGTTTAAAATCCACAGCATACTATATGTACAGAAATAAATCAATAGGCCTCCAGCGCCCAGCCTCTGGCATTTATTTGAATTTTGATTTCTTGACATCAAATGTCTTTTGCAATTAATTATTGTGATAGGACCCTACTCGTTGGGTTTCTCTGGCTTCTGCAAATAGAATAAAATGGAAATGGAAAATAAATTCATACCTGACGTGTTATAACTGATAATTTAGGCAATGCGAGGCATATCCATGAAAAAGAAATAGAAGTTTGGATGCGGTGATAACGATATGGTGATTATGGCTTATTTGCACCTCGACACTTATCACAAAGATTATATTTACTATGCATAATGATACTGTATTTTTATTTCATATCAATCTTAAACGATAAGTAATCTGAACATTTTGCCGATAGATGAAGCTTTGTTATTTGATTTCATCTATGTTGGGATTTTTCTCGTAAAAACGTAATTTTGCGCATAAAAACTCAATTTTGTTGTAAATTATGCTTGAGTTGAGTCTTGGAAGAAATATAAATGAACAAAAACCACAGAGAAATTGCAACCATGACGACGCAAATTTGCATTCATGTCTATGCAAAATTCTGATGGCAGCTTCATTTTTTTTTTCAACTTCCAAGAAGGGTATAAATGAATTTTAGTAATTTGCATCATTTGCTAAAAAACATTAAATAATACCTCTGAAACTTAACTTCAGTCCTTTTTATAGTACATTTTTCTATTTGATATAATTAAATTCTATTGAAAGTGTTACATATGTATAAACTTTTTAAATGTTATAACCATAATATTAATATTATTATGGTTATAACTTAAAAAAAAAAATTGCGTACTTTTTACCACTTATTTCCCCGATCTAACCCAAAATTTACTGCTACATGCTAACATATTTACTTCATTTACTAAATTAAAACACACGTTGAAAAAAAATCGATAATGCAAATACACTTCATTCTGGAGACTTAGTAGTGTATGAGGTTAATTATCATTAGCATGGGTAAAGAAGAAAACGAACATTAAAAATAACAATTATTTATTGAAAAAATGTAATGGCGAAACGGGCGAGCTTTTGATCCTCCAATGTAATGATGCGAATCGTCATTAGGGAAACATGCAACCTAACAAAAAATATTTTAAAGCTTTTTCTTGTGTTAAGTATAGCTATATGCATTATCAACTACAGATAGATGAGTAAAAATGCTAATGTTCAAAAAATTGATGAATGCTTATGACTTAACCGATTACAAATGATTTTCCTAATGTACTGATTTGCATCTTAAACTCGCAATATGGATGATTATCTAACCAGTCTGTTCATTTGTAAAATACATTTGCATAATAACGTCAAAAGTTTACAATTAACTATCATATCTATACTAATATTATAAAGAGAGAGAGAGCGCGGATTTTTGTATGCTTATATGTTTGAAGTAATCTCCGGAACCATTGCAACTATTTGAAAAATTCTTTCACTATATAAAAGGTGCATTCTTACGGAGTGACATAAGCTATAAATTATGCATAAATGTATTTAAGTTAATGTTTTAAACTAATAGTTTGTCCTCGCCACCAGCTTACGTTTCGTACCATTTTATTGTTATAAACGTAAAAACTAGTACCGATTGTCCCACGTCTGCAGTGACAGAAGAGCCGAAAGTTCTCCCTGAACTGAGTGCCGAGGGATGGAAACACGTGAAAGAAAAAAAAAATTACGACCTCGGCATAAGAACCGCCAAAACCTTCACATGTATTTGAGGCTGCATAGGGTAAGGTATATGGCATTCTACAGTGCTGGTAAAAAAATTGCATCACCCTCGCATTTTCACAACAATGGGATTATGAGAGATGTTTTGGTCGATCGATTGACGATGAATGTATGTGAAATTCTGCAAAACTTATGAAATAAACATTTAATAGCAGGAATCCGATAATTGTTTACGTAAATCGAGGCTGTTTCAGGACCAAGACAAACTGCTGACCCCATGCTCATTTTTCCATTTCTGAACTTGCGTGTGAATTTAGATAAAAAAAATTACTTAACCCCATGTCAATTTAAGTCTAATGGCAGGATAAAGGTTTTTAAATTGTTACTTACCAGTTTTGCCCTATGGCACGGAGCAGAATCCTCCTGCAAAAGGACGTTTGGAACTGAAGTAAAATGATCCCGGATAGTAGGAAGCAATTTCTCCTCCAAAATGCCAATATACACCTGAACGTATACCGTTCCTTGACAAAGTGAAGACCACCAACTCCTTGATCAGAAATACATCCCCAAATCATCTGGGATACGGTATACTTGACTGTGTGCTGAATGCAGTCGGGATGATATTCCTCTCCTTTGCGGCGCGGATGATGTCTTTTTTTTTTACTACCACTGTATTAGCTTAGAAAGTTGCGAACCGTCGAGAGTTGCACGAATGTTAATGGATCAACATTTATTTAAACAAATTATAACTAAGTATTCGAGTAAATTAGTATTTCAATTCTAGTAGTGCAGATTAACGATAATAATTCGTGTTTCTAAACGCATTAATTTTGCATGTATTTCGGAAAATCCTTTGAGGATTTTTCCATCTATACCAATATTATGAAGAGAGATGGTCTATTTTGTATGTTTATATATTCTGGGTAATCTCCGGAAAAACTGCTCCTATTCAAAAAATTCCTTCCTTGTATAAAAGGTACACGCTTGCAGAGTGACATCTATACTAATATTATAAAGAGATAAATAGAGAGAGAGCGGATTTTGTATGTTTATATGCTCCAGATAATCTCAGAAACCGCTGAACCTACACTGTAAAAACGATTCAGAAACGTTCCTGGAAAATAATGGGCAGCTGATATGCCTAATTTCTGCCAGTAACATACCTGGCAAAATCCAGGAACGTTTTTCGTTGAAATTCAGTAACTTTCCTGAAACTATCCCGGAAGCTTCCTGAAAAAATCAGAAATCTCCCCGTTTGAACCTAGTCGTATCTCTGTAACTTTAGAGTAAACTTAGGTAGGTATAATATAACAGCTTGGATCCTTCCTGAGGTTCCATAAGCAGTATTGCAAACATGGCCAAAGCTAAGCAAGATTTGCAGGTAAGAAACGAGTATTTTACTAACCTGCAATTCTTGCAAAGCAACGTAGTCCATACTTATTCGCTCCCTTAGGGAGCTTAACCAGCATGGACAGGCCGTAATTGCGCTGATGCCGATACACTTTATAAATACGCTCTGTTAATCTTTAAACTGGGAGCTAAAAATATTTTTTAAAACAGTGAGAAGTCTGCTTTCGGGAAACGTGTAGCAATTCAGGAACCTTTTTGAAAATGATACTTGATTTTTAAAGGAAGTGGGTAAAAACCATTGAAATCCCGAAACGTTACACGGAAATACTCAGTAACGTCTCAGAAATTTTTTACAGTGTATTTGAAAAATCCTTCTCTATATGAAAGATGCCTTTTTGTTGAGTGATATACACTGTAAAAACGATTCAGAAACGTTCCTGGAAAATAATAGGCAGCTGATGTGCCCAATTTCAGCCAGTAACATATCTTGGAAAAACCAGGAACGTTTTCTGATAAAAGTCAGTAACTTTTCAGAATTATCGGAAAATCTCCCCTGTTAAAGCCAATTTTGTCTCGGGATCCTTCTAAAAATATTAAGTATGTTTAATGTTATTGACTAAAGCTTTCCAAGAAAGTTCCAGAAGAATTAAAGCAACCATGGCCAAAGCACACGAAAATTGCAAGAACAAAGCACTGTCCTGCCTTCGATTATTCACAAAGCTGCAACTGGCCAATGACTTATTTTTTCCCTTTGAGAACTTAGTCGATCCGGACAGGCTGTACTCACGCAAAAGCCGATACACTTAATAAACACTCTCAGTCAATCTTTAAACTGGTAGCAGAAAATAGTTTTCACACCAATGGAATGTCCTTCTTCGTGCATCTTTAAGCAATTCAGGGAACTTTTTGGCGAAGATACTGGATTTTATGGGGAAATAGGTCAAAATCTCTGAAATCCCGAAAGGTTCAACGGAAATAACCAATAAAGTTTCGAAATTTTTTTAGTGTAGGCTATAAATTTTCCGTACATGTCTTTATACGAATTTTTAAAACTAATAAGTTATCTTCGCTATCAGTCCGTTAGTACTGTTTTGTTCTTTTATACGTAGCAACAAATTCTGATTGAATGTTTATGTCTTTAAAAAGTCCTCTTCGAGCGATATGCTGAGGAAGAGAAAAGGAATAACGTTGGCAGCTTAAGAACCATCAAAAGCTTTATCTGAATGTAAGACTGTGCTTCTAAAAGTTGCAATTTTGCATACATTACTTCAGGTATTATATGCATACAAAAATCAAAATAAAAAACATCCGCTAAAAAATTCGCATAAATTGTATTTAGTTTAGAAAGCTCTTACATCAAACAGTAATTGCTCATATTTTCCGTTGATTTACAGTTAAGAGTTAAAACATTAACGAACAACGAACATTCAATACGAAAGAAATTACCAAAGAAGAGGAAAAAAGAAATAAAAATGATTTGGCAAATTATTCTTCATCATAACTGTATCTTAACGCACAAAACGAAATAATAGCTTACAAATATCCCATTCGAAAGAAATTGCAAAAAAAAAAAAAAAAAAAGTGGAAAAAAAAATCCGACTACTGGTCAAGCTCAACAAGCACAGTAAGGATGTGTGTGCAAGTCTTTTTCTTTTTCTTTTTTTTTTTACTAAATTTCAGCAATTTTACTTCTTTACTGACCACTCTAGATTTAAACTACTTTGAATTTCACCCATCAGAAACACTGTAAAAACGTTTAAGAAACGTTCCTGGAAAATAATGGGCAGCTGATGTGCCCAATTTCTGCCAGTAACATATCTTGCAAAGTCCAGGAACGTTTTCCGCTAAAATTCAGTAACCTTCCTGATATTATGCTGGAATCTTTCTCAAAATTCCAGAAATCGTCCCATTAATAGCCAGTCGCGTCTTTGGAAAATTAGAGTAAACTTAGGAAAGTGTGATATAATAGCTTAGCATCTTCCCGAATTATCAAGAAAGTTCTAAGAGCATTACTGCAAACATGGCCAAAGCTAAGCCAGAATTGCAAATAAGGAGCGTTAATTTTACTCACCTGCAATTCTTGCAAAGCTACGTAGTTCATACTGTTATGCTCCCTTTGGGAACTTATTTAGCATGGACAAGCCGTAATGGAACTGAAGACCACTCATTTTATAAATACGCTCTGTTAATATTAAAACTGGGAGCTAAAAATATTTTTTTTACAACAGTGAAAAGTCTGCATTCGTGCAATTTGTAGCAGTTCAGGAAACTTTTTGACCATGATACTTGATTTTTCCAGGAAGTGGATAAAAACCGTTCAATTCCCGAAACGTAACACGGAAATACTCAGTAACGTTTCGGAATTTTTTTTACAGTGAAGACTCCATGCATTTCATAAGAAAAAAATGGATCATCCGCAAAGCGTCTTCAAGAGGTTAGCCTCATCATGCAAGAATGATGTTCGATGAGCCACTGTTTGAATATAGAAGCCATGAATATAACTCTTAAGGAACTAAAAGGTTAAAACAACATTAGGAGACACGTCATCGTCGCATTTGCTGGTGACTTTAATCAAACTATTTCAGTGGTTCTCCAGATGAAAGCTTGTACATACTTCAAGCCCTTTAGGAACTCCCTTTAGGAACTCTGTACGATCTTTGCATCTTAAGAACACTTTTAAAAGCATATATTTATTCTATTAAAATTTAAGGCGGTATTAAAATAACTTTGTTGCGAAACTTCAATTTGTTCTTTGTATATAATAGAAATGGACCCTCAAGTAAAACCAATACGGACTAATATCATTTAAGGGGGTATTCTAGATTAGAGGCTTAATTTTAAGGTGATTTTACAAGCGTAATAGAAAAAAAAATCAGCTAATTTCACTATTCATTTTTTTAGTTTTTATTAGTACTTTAAAAGTATAAAAATGCATAATAGTTGAAAAAAAAATCTAAATTGCAGTTGGAGAAGGCTGGCAAAGTGGGGACTCTAAAAAAGGGGGATCTCCTGGTTGACGTGATTCCAATCCTCCAGGTGATCTGAAGCATAAAGTCAAGGTTAATTCTTATTAAACAAGGAAGTAGAATTGTCTGGACGTAGTCGATTTGAATTTTTTTTTTCACAAAATGGCGGTTTTTTTTATTTAAATTTTATTTTTTGGCTCTTTTTTTTTGCACTTTGGTATTTTTTCAAAAATAAAAAAAATCAAAAACCCCTACGTGGGGACAATTTTGATAGTACTAAAAAAGTATGTACCAAATTTCAAGTAAATCGGTGTATTAGAACTTGAGATATCTTGTCAACCGTTTCGAAAAAACTAGTTTCGAGAAAAGCAATTGTAAAGTTTGCAGTCTCATTTCAGCAAAAGAGTTTATTTCAACAAAATTAACTGTAACTCCCAAAATAATTTGAATTTCCATAAATCCTTTTAGAAACTTATTCTTAAAGATCTAAACTCTGTGATATGACATCACCATCATCAAAACTGAAGGTCAAACGTACAATTATGCGCAGTACGACCTGATATTTAGGAAGATTATATTTTTCCCGGAGAAGAAAAGGTTGGTCACTCTGTTTCGGAAATGAAGTGAATCAAATTCTTTTGAAACCTCATAAAAACGGAACAAATAATGTTGATATACCGTGATATTTTAAAAGAAAAAAATCTGCATAATATGTATTTAAGACAGATAACTTTTCAACCCGAACAATTTCGGAACGGGCCTCTAGTAATTTATAAAATCAGAATAGTGATTATGTCAGAAAGTAGACGAAATGCCATGTATTTTTCTTTTTTATCTTTTAGAGTTTCGTATGGAATAAATGTGTAAAATTTATGTTTTACGAGTTTTATGGTATCAATAAACAATTTGTGGAATTTACTTTTCTTATGGCTTTCCCATACATTTTATGTTCATAATAATGTTACATAAAATTATTACACGAAAAAGAATAACATATTCTTGAGATAAATACTTCATTCAATGAGCCTGAATACTTGATCTTGTTATCTGGACAGTTGCAACTGGCATGTTTGGTCACTTAACATTAATTTACTGTCCGTTACAATGACATATTTTCCATACTTGGAGTTTCGCCAAACTATTTAACTATCTCCCACTGTAGTTTTTTTGTGGTGATAAAAAATATGACTTTTCCCCCCTCATTGTGGGGTGTTTGTAATAACATTTTTGTACCTTGTTGGTAAAAGGAACCGAGTAACAAAAGAAAGTTTACACGGATATGATATTTTAGTTTTTCTTTAGTGTGTGTGTTTATTAGTGTTACTTATTTTAATTTACTTGTAAATTATTATAAAATTAAATATTCTCTATTGAAAAGGCATTGAGTAACAAAAGAAAGTTACACGAATATGATATTTTAGTTTTTCTTTAGTGTGTGTGTTTATTAATGTTACTTTACTTACTTATAAATTATTATAAAATTAAATATTCTCTACTGAAAAGACATTGAGTAACAAAAGAAAGATTACACGATATGATATTTTAATTTTTCTTTAGTGTGTGCGTTTTTTAATGTTACTTATTTTAAGTTACTTATAAATTATTATAAAATTAAATATTCTCTATTGAAATCTTATCGCTTTACATATCTGAATAGAGATGAAAGCTAAGTAAAACGGTGACTAAAACCCGATGCAAACAAGTGGTAGTCGGGAAGCGACAAGTTTAGTGAGTATGCAGCATAGAGTGGAACTTCCTAGTTGAACGCACCCAACATATTGCAAAGTAGTTCTACAGAACGTGGTGGAGACTTAAGCATGAATAAATGACATCGTGAAGCTTTTATAAGCATTCTGGCCTTTTTTCAAGCAGCTAATGGTTCAGATCAGTCTGTTGTCGTTGGTAACGTTTAGTATTTACCGCTTCTCCAGGTTTCAACATCTAACAGACCACGCATCTCTGGTCTAACTAAACATAGAGCATCGTCTGTCTACTAAATTCACAACGTTTGAGACGCTGAAACCCTCGTTCGTATGCGATGGAGGATGTTCATGATACATGAACAGGCTTGACATAGAAGAACACAGGACAAGATGACGATATTAAAAGACTTTTTTGTTTGTTTTTTACTTGCGTAAGAAATGTAAACTGATACTTTTTTATTTGAAATTCTTGAGATTAATCTTAATTTATAAAGCTACGTGATTAACAGAAAAATAATTTTTAAATTTCTTGACATATCAAGTATTTTTTGGAAAATGAAATTATTCGTTACCTTGTCTCTTATACGGTGTCAAAATGACGATTTCATGTAAGATAATAAAGAAGTAAATCATGTAAGATCATGTAAGTAAGCTTATCCCATGTGCAGGGATTTAAAAAATTTAATTTTACTCAATTAGATAACACTTCAGTCAGTTTTACGGTACACTATTTTTATGCTATTTAGACAAAACGTAAATGAATGTGACTTACTTTGAACTGATGAGATCTTTTATACCAGGAGCAAAAATTTATTTCGGGGGTTCTTTAAACAACAAAAACTTGATAGACAAGGGATGGAAACTCTCTACTAACGTTTTAGTATGGTCAGCAGAATCTTTTGCACTTATGTTTTTTACCAATCCATGAACATAGTTCTAACATGTATAATATGTTAGATTTAAGACTTAAA
Organism: Uloborus diversus; assembly: GCF_026930045.1. Classification (NCBI taxonomy): domain Eukaryota; kingdom Metazoa; phylum Arthropoda; class Arachnida; order Araneae; family Uloboridae; genus Uloborus; species Uloborus diversus. The sequence continues at coordinate 114,957,877 of NC_072738.1, forward strand.
GTTGTTTTGAAACAATCAGCTTCATTTACATAATTTTACTTAATGTGTTTATTGGAAATGCAGTTTGGCAACACTCTTAGGTTTTGTACGTGTTGCATTCTTCTAAATTTAGTGTAACAGTTTATTCCATGTTTAGGATGTACCGTATGTCGTTTTTACGTTAAATGTTTAATACGTTGTTTATTCGCCATGTTTACTTTTAGTCGAAATCAAATGTATTTTATACGAGAACTAGCTGCGTTGCTCGGCTTTGCCCGGTCTACGATGAAAATAAAAATTGTGTCAAGTGACTTATGCTCAACAATCAGGCTTAAATAATAGGAAAACAAAAACATCATGCAAAATTTCAATGCCAAACAATGATGACAGTATTATAATACTTTTAAAAATAAAAATGGAAAAGATGGATGGAAACATAAAATAAAATAAGTTTAAGAAATTAAAGTGTGAAAGATACAGTGGATTCAAAAAGCGCAACCATGGAAACGCGAAAATTAAAAGGTTGACAACTTGAATGGAAATGTCATTTTTCGAATTTGATTTAAGAAGTCTTTTAACTTTTTTTCCTTTGGAGTTAGAAGCTTACTTTTTCGACTAAAGGTCCAGTGAGATCTGGAGTAAAAAATGTCGCTTTTTTCCAGTGGTGTCAAAAAGTAAACTGTTGGACAATTCCTTAACTTTTTATTGATTTATTTAATGAAGAAAGTAGTGCCTAAATTTCAGCTAAGCCTTAAAAAATCGAGCCTAAAACGGAAATAACTCGCGCCGTAATAAAGTTAGAGCACTGGAACAAATTGCGTAGAACGTGGAAAATTCTACCCTTACTAACGATGTGTAATATTAATGTATGTGCAAGTAATTTTTCACCCCCATATTCGAGAATTCATGTGAAAATTGAGCCTAAATTGGAATAAAAAAAGAACTACACGTCGATTTTTTTTTCAAACTGGTCTGTAAACCTTTCCGTGGCAAAAATCAAGATTTTGTGAAAATTTTAGCGAAATCGGCCTGGTAATAGTTCTTGAGTTTTGCGCGTTTAAACAAACAGACACTTTTTGGAGACTTCGTTTCATACTATGTAGAGAAGAAATTGCTGAACTCTGCTAAATTATTGAATATAATCTATAGCCTAAAAATTAATTTCGATGTTCTTCACCTTACTTCGGTTTCCCCTATTTATGATACAAATGGTTGATTTGTCAAACTTAAAATAATTTTTATCAATCTTATACCATTAGCACGTGTTTCAAATTATACCGAATTTTTTTTATCCACTATCTGTTTATGTAACAAAGGCTAAGCAAACATTTATGCATACTTTTATCTAAAATTCAATACACCTATCTAAATATTTTTAAGAAAAAAGGTTTATTTTCAAGTATAGAGCAATAAATCACAGAAAAGTATTCAGAGACAATGTTAATTCCTACTTTTAAATCATGTCCAAAGTAAATAATTAATTAAACTGATATTGTATTTTCTTGTAACACGTTTCACTTTAGAGGGAGATTTTTCACATAAAAATGTTTTCTACTCACTTAACTGTTTAAAACACTCAAAGCACTTAGCGAAATTTCTTTTTTCCAAATTTTTCGTGTTATGAATTGTTTCATATGATGCATTTGCGAATGCGAATAAACAGATTATTTTCTTGCTAAATGCATTCACGATCAAATAATGAATGCTCTTTGAAGCGTGCTATTTTAAATTCTTTGTGTTAAGTTTGGTGTCGTTTTCCAAAAAAAATCAAGTGAAACTAAGTTTTCAAGATTCTTCAAAAAGTATTTTATTTTATGAAACATTTTAATGCTTGTTCGTTTTTTTAAAAAGTTCATTCCATCATGTTTAGACTTTTTAAAACGGTTAACTTTAGGTTTCAATTTCAATTGTGAGAAAGTTTGAAAAAAAAATGAAAAAAATAAATAGAAATTTAAGAAAATGTAGAATTTGTCTCGAAAAGAAATTTGCTTATAAAAATATAAAACTTTTGTTCGTCTCGAATTTTACAGATAAAATTTTAAATTGCTTTAATTGTTCAGTTTTTTCTGCAGCATTTTAACTAAAGGAGGAAATCTCACTAAGTAAAATAACACCATTCGTGCCCAAAACAGTGAAATATCAAATTCAAAATCGTTCATATCTTTAGGAAAGATGTGGAATTTGTTTCATGTATCTAATGTTTTCTGTCGTAGCTTTTAACCGTATGGAAGGAACAATATCCACTTTTGGCATTTGTAGTTCAGGATTTGTAGTTAAAACTGACCCTGTTTGTGGACGTTTGGTCAGCCTGAATACTGCTAACATAATGCCAAAAACTAGACATAAATGTTTTTCATATTTTATTTTATTTGTTTTCAATGATCTCAAGCTAAACTACTTAAATAGCAGTGAACAAGTGTGGGAGAAATGCAAGAAAACGATATATGCCTCCTGGAAAAAAAATCCATTTCAAGTGGCACTAACAATCTTATTCTTTTAATACTGTTCAAGCTTAGATGTTATGCATCAAGAAGTTCAAGAATCTTTTTGTGCTAAAATAGGCTCAGTCAGGGGTCAGTCTGATGAGCAGGAGGGGGGGGGGTGATGGAAAGTCATCGTGGCTACCCAAAGAAGTCTTTTATTCGGCAATGTTTTCTCTTGTGAATCAGAAAGTTTGGATATATTGTTGCACTTTTTTCTAGTGTTTTTACTCCTGTAATGTCTCTTGTCATTAGTAAAGGTCGGCATGTGTACATGTTTGTGTTTTATCATTCACCAAATCGGAATGTCCTTTAGTAAATTGAGAATTTTCGCTTTCCGAAAAAATGAAGTTAGAGGCGACAGTGCGTTCAATGTTGATGAAGCACAAAGTGTGAGAACTCTGCAACAAATATTATTCTGATCTACACTACAGACCTCTTTATCCTAGGCCTGATTGACGCAATTCTTTGCCCAGTGCCAAATTTTGACTTTTGACTCTTTTTCAATAATGTCATTCACTACATAATATGAAAAATACTAACAACTTTGTAACAATAATTTTGGTTAGATTATGTATTTTCAAAAAATGCATAAACATTATCCAAAATCGCTTCAAAAAGTTAAGGAAAAAATGTTATTTTTCCTATGGGACCTACAAAATTTCCAGCCCCAAATGTCCGTATTGTAATCAAGTGTGATATGTTTAATACACAAACGGTCACTCAAACTTCTGAAGCTCTTTTCCCATTCTACTACTTTGAAATGTCTTTTAGATTATTCTATTTTTTTAAAATAATTTATTAAGTTTTATAAGATGGTCATTCTATTCTTTTTAACATCAAATTAAAAATTACATTTTATTGCTATGAAAGTATTATTGTACATATATCAAAAAGTAATTAGTACTTTTAGAAAAATAAATATGAAACTTTACTACGTAATGTATGACTTTATGTAAACTTGCATAATGTATTGAACTAAAACTATGATGTCATCTATAATTGTCTCAGGTTAAGAGTAGAACTCTCGAAAATAATTGCTTGGATTGTTAATGTGCAGTAAATTGATGTTTTTTGCATGACGTTAGTGTCATTAAGGCAATCTACGGAGAAAAAAACTGAAAGTTTTTTAACATTTACAAGCATATCAACATGCATTAGCATTTAGAAAAATGAAAGCAAATATGCTAATAATTGAGAACTGATGAACCTTTATGACTTTAAGTGAATATAAATGGCTGTTAGATGATCTTTACATTGGTAAAAAATGAAAACGTATTCTGGACTTTTTTAATTAAAAGCTGATTCCTGTAAATAATTTTCAGTTCTTTTTCGTACATAAGTTTATGAGTATACAAGTTAATACACAGATAAAATATGGTTTGGCAGTTGTTGAAAAACCCACTGACAAGAACAAGAAAAGTATTTTTAATAAAGGCCTAATGAAATAGTATGTTCCTCTCTTCCATTTTTTTGTTAAATACCTAAATTTTATTTTCTGTAACCAGCCCACATACGAAAAAAAAAAGACAATGAGCACTGATGCCATAACGAGAAACACTAATTTAAGAAAATGATTTAAATGTGCTACATTTTTTTTTTATGCAGATCATAGTAGGTACTCCGGAGATATGACTTGGTTGATCTCCCAATTAAAAAAGCATAAAAACTGACTTTAGATTAAGAGTTGGAACACCCAGCTATTCACAGAATACTTTCTGTCGTTCACACTGAAAGAGATAAGTATTAGCTTGAAATTGATACCAAATTCAGCTTAATTGATTGAAAAATAAAGAAATTAGGGAGATTTTCTAAATTCGTGCCAAAATAGTGACTCCAAAAAATGATCAAAAATCGAATTTTTGAAAAAATCCACCAAAAAGTAATTTTCATTCAAAAAATCTAAAAAAATAATTTGAGCTCATATCATAGATATCTATTTGTAAAAGAATAATGGACAAAATTGGAGATATGACGGCACATTGCATTAGGCGATTTGACGTGAAATGACCCGTATATGATAATATGTGGCATTGTTTTTACAGTTCAATGTATTTTGTTAACCCCTCCCCATACTTATAAAGTTTGGGGGTTGGGGATTAAGCACCCTCTTTCCGTTGAAATAGAAAGCTGAAATTTTTCCATTATATTATATTACTATCCACAAGCCTTAAAATATTGAGGGGTGGCCTGTTATCTAGGAGAAACATCTTTTACATGTATTTTTTGAACCACCCTAAGGGTCCTATCGCAATTCTTGATAACAAAAACGTATTTTGGTCAAAATTCAAATAAACACCAGGAGCTGAATAAGGGATGTTTTTTCTTTTTTACACATCATTTTAACACACAATAAGTTATGCGTTTCCTTGTGTTATTGTCAATAACACAAGGAAACGCATATAAATTGCCTTCGTAACTAAAATTTTCCCTTCGCAATTTAAAGAAGCCCCCAACCTCTGATTTTACCAAACACAACTAATCAATGCCGTAACCCATTGGTCTCCACCTCTTATATGCTGCTTCAGTAAAAAAAGGAAATAAAATTCCTCTTTTGTTGGTAGATTCGAAGAGGCTCTGCGTTGACAGGCAAGTGAGTAAAGCTATTGACGATTTAATCGACCACTTCCTCCAAGCGGGTCGCCCACAGCATAGTTTCATACTGCTCTCTACATCGCTTATGTTTTATGGAAAGGTGGGCGATAAGGGTTTTATGCCACATTGTTAGCCATACTTTCTTTCCCCCGACCTTTTATTCTTCAATGGTAATTTATATGACAGGAACTGGTGCATTGTACAAAAATTTATGGAATCGGGTTGGAGGTGAGTTATCTTTATCAGTGCGGTTGGCATCTAATGCTTTCAAAGCGAACAAAATATTTCCTATTAGCGTCAAACAGTATTTGTTTTGTGAGTTATTCGTTTTTTTCTTCGTTTTTATAACAAACCAAATTTTTATTTTATTAGTAAAAATAATATTTGGATATATATATATTTTTCTAAAACATAAATTGTGTATAACTGTCATTTGTGGTTACATAAAGGGACTGATGAACAAAATGTATGTATTTTCGTTTGATTTTAACACTAGAACCGACAGACCGGTCATTTTGACCATAAAAAAGAAAAAGAAAATACGCTTAATCTTTTTTCTTGGTTCAATAAAAACGTTTGATATTTTGAGGTTTTGTCTATCATCTTCCACGAGAAGAAATTCACCCCTTTATCCTATTTTGTTTCTCTATTAATTTCAAATATATTTGGAACAGCCAATAACGGTCAAAACGATCGTGTTTTTATTGGATTTTTATTGGATTACCCCATACGGTAGGCAGGAAGAGATATGGTTTTAAGTGTGTGACCTTCAGTCACACTTATTTCTGAGAAATATTCGCTTACACAGTTTTAGAATTTTTCTTTTCTTTTTTTTTCCCACTACGTTAGTTCCATTTCTTCTACTGGATTTAAACTGAGTGCAAGTGAAAAATGTCTGAAATCTATTTTTTATTTGTTTTAGCTGTATGTTCTAAGAAAAACTATATAAGATATAATTCATATTTGAACTTTCATAAAAAGTTGTTCTTGGTTACACACATTTTTATGCAATATTTACAGCTTCTTTTAAAGAATGATCATTTAAACCGTGTCCAGTCGTTCTGGACTATCGGAAAACTGGCCTTCCGACTGTTTGACATTTCACAATACTAACAAACTAAAATAGTTCAAAATTGGAATTTATAAAACAATTGTTTCAGAGTTTTTAAAGGAGAGTGGAATTGGGTGGGAGAAATGTCAAAATCAGGCAAATTTCGTCGAGCACAAAGTAGTTATAAAAAATCATGTTTAGAGCCTACATTTACTTTTTCCTCTCAAAAGCTAGCTTTGAACATTTCTGTACCTATCCATGAAACAAGTTTTGGATTATTATGGATGTTATCAATGGCAACTCTTTGGGTTTGTTGCGCTTTGGCATCGTAGTCAGCGCAAGATTAATCCTTTCATTAAAGTCTTAGTTTTACTTAGTAGTTATAATAGTCACTTTAGTAGATTGCATGTAAGGCAAAAAATAAAAAATAAGAAATAAATAAATAAAAAATAATAAGAACTTGGGGTTACTGCATTACGTTCTTGCTGTTATCTAAGACGATAAGTAGAATTACCACATTAAATATATTGTGCTCATAAAAACGAAACATACGTCAGCAGTATATGCAGAAATAAGTTTTCGAGATGTCTAAAGAAACGCGCTTTGGATTCCATAACCAATAGAAAAATGTTGTTTTCGCTTGACGTTGGTTTCGCTTTTTTTTCAGCAAAACCAAATTGCAAAAAAAAAAAAAAAAAAAAAATGCAGCTATTGTCCTTTACTTACTCACGACAGTATATAATATACGTAAAGAAATAAAAAAATGGTTCCATATTTTTGGGCATTTTTATTTCTTTACAAGTTAACATTTAAGTCTAGTAAAATATATGATTTTTTATATTTAATCTTGTTCATTCATTCATAAATTTATTTATGAAGAGAACAACGAGCGTAGTAAAAATCCTACTTTGTTTTATCAGAAAAAAGAAGGGAAAAATCCTATCAAATTTGACTTCGTTATCCCTCATAATAGAATTTTGTATTCAGTATAAAAAGACTGTAAATGCAGTTTGCTGTAACATAATTTCTGAGCTCTGCAGGTGTTTTTCTGGTAGCCCCGAGAATGTAAAACAGTAATAACAGCGCAGAACCGTAAAATTTTCCGCAATACCTTTGGGTGTCATGTTTTATGATGAGCGTAAAACTCGCGGAACATGATAGGCAATGAAGGCGGTTTGGTTGCTAAGTAGCTTAAAACAGAAAGCGTGTTTTACAACGTGTTTTATTCTCAAATTTTATATGAAATCAGGAACATCTGTTACTTTAATGAAATATAGGGGAAGGTTGCCGTCAATGAACCCCATAACAGTTTTCGGTATTTCTTAGAAGGGAAATCCAACTGAAATGTCACGTTATTTATAGGATCAATTTCTTAGCGTATTTCTCTTTTAATACTAATTTTCACTTTCATGATAAATATAACAGTAAAGAATGAAAATTGAAAATAAATATTTAACATGTGATCTAATCATGGCTACTGGTTGCTATGGTAATGGACCATCGAGTTTCCATCGATGGATCACATTCTCAAATTAAAAAATCAATGCATAACTTACAAATATTTATAAAAGGTGATCAATAAACACTATAAATAACAATAAGTTATAGAAAAAGACTCATTTTCTAAAATGTTTTATTTTCGGATAAGAGGAACATAAAAAACTCCCAGCACTCACACAACACATAGCTGTTGTCATCGCATCTCGTTCACCACTTGATATTTTCCCAACCTGTGTAACACTGTTCTTAGCTAATATCTTTTCAACCTCTTTTGAACTGTTGAGAAACTGTTGTTAAATCGATTTCGAAAATTTTCGTTTGACGCAAGATTGTACTTGGTCTCTAAAATGTCAGAGAACATTTTTGACCATTTTATTACAGAAACCAGAAGTTTAAGTCTAAAATTACCAGAGATAATAGTACTAACAGACTTTTTGTTTTAATTAAATTTGTGGGACATTTTAGTTTTCTCAGCCTCTTGAAAAGCCTATTCCCCCGATTCCAAAAACTTCTTCTCTAGTTTTAAAATATGATTCACTAATCATATTCCAATTTCGGAGGACTTATGTTCTAAATTTTTAATAAGTGACTAAGGTAACAGCAAACCGGTTTTAACCTTCCATGCGACTGTTTAAAGTTGTTTTCAGGACTCTATCTTGTCAACAGACTTCGTTAAGGTCCATACCACCATTTTTGTAAACTACTGTAGCACGTTACATGCTCTCATTTGTCCACCGGCCATATATATTAATTTTTGCATTTTTTTTTTGGAACAGCAAAAGTATCTGAAACTATTATTATGTATTAAATTTTTAATAAATTTTATAAAAAAATGTGTCTTGAGATTATAATAAAGTGTAAGAGTTCATGAATTACTGAGATTTTTGTTTTCATTGTCATATTTATTTTAAAACAATTGAGCAATTTTCAAAGGTAATTCTGCTAAATTTACCGCAATATTTGAGATTTTCCATGAATGAAACACTTTGTCAGGTGGTCCATTCATGGAAACACCTAGTGGTCTAATAATAGCAAACGCGTCATTTTGAATATTCCTATAGGTGTTGCTGCTGTGACGAATCATGATAAAACATGAAGTATGGGAAATTGTGCTTGAAAAGGCACCCTTCTAAGTCAATGTTCACGTTTAGATGATCAGTGATATTCAAAGCATGTTATAACTAAATGAAAATCTCAACAATTAGTAAGATAATGGTAGAGATATTTTCTGACTGATTAAGAATGTGATTAAATAATTTTAGCTACTTGACGACTCAGCAGTGCACTGGTTTCAGACAAAGTAAGGTAAGGTTTTCAGGAAGGTATTGAAACTGATTACGTGTCTGCATTAACTCTGGTACGGGAAATATCTTCGTGGTCTAGTAATGGAACCGGTTCATTGACGGCAACCTATCCCTATACTGCCGTGCTAAGCACAAAAGTGGTATCTACACTTTTTGTCAAAATTTAGTTATTTTCACGAGGTGGTTCTTTATAACATGTTTTACCTATATGCAATGTTTTATTGTCATTTGTGAATGGGAACTATTTTTTAAAAAATTCTAAAAAAGTGAAATCTGAATCAAATATATGGAGGCGTAAAACTTTAAAATAGCAGTTTTTCGGTTTGAGCTCAGTTGTAGATACGACTTTTGCGCTTAGCACGGCAGTATATTTCTTTTGTAAGGGAAGTGTTTTACATGGAACACTATTTCTGCTCGACTGTTACAAAAGTGGGGAATTTAATGTTTCTGCATAAGTTTTGTGCAGGGATGCACGGTAATATCGGCCATAACCAGCCCCTTTGTCGATTATTTATAACCGGCCAAATTTTGCCGTATAATTGCCGGAAACTGTTTTCCGATATAATTTGTTTTAAGCATACCTTATACAAGAAACGGTGATAGTATATTTGTTAACAATAAATAAATGTAAATTTCAGCAAATATTTGAAACCAGTAGTATTAAAATATAAGGAATAAAAAAAAACATAGTTTAGAAAGAATGTAAAACTGAATGAAATATTAAAGGATCATTTCCTAAGTTTATGTTAGGATACCCTCACCCCAGCTTTTGATGACAAAACATTTTTTTTTCTCAGTTATTTTGTTTCTTCTAACTATACATGCCTACATTGACTTAATATTTTACAACTTACTCTTTAAATTATTGATTTTTGATTCAGCAAGACATTAATTATTATTAAATATCATATGATTTAAATAAAAAAGTGTACAGATGTAATTCGTTATAATTATATTTTTTTTACAAACTGATGATTGAAGTTATGTCAATTTTTTGATCATTTTCTCAAATTTGAATAAATATACACATGTTTACAATGTTGCAACTTTTTTAGTGTGTCGATAATTGTCTCCTCTATTATAGTATTTTTTTGATAACCTTATAGTTTTTGTAAAGAATGAAAGTCTTGACTACCAATACTTAAAACAGAAATTTCAATTAAATGTGCTCCTAAATTAGTCTGCTGACCGACCACGGGCTAACCACTAATAGTATTGTAATTTTACGTCCAGTTAACGTAATATAATTTTATTAACAATAATCTGAAAATCAACTCAAAGAAATTGAATGAAATTTTAAATTTATTTTCTGGGAAATTACGAAAGTAGAGAAAAATAAATCACCTCAGAAAAAAACAACCTATTAACTATTTCAAAGTCCGAATTATAAGAGAAAAAATATGATGCAAATGAATTTATATATTCAACAGAAAAAAATACAATGAATGCAAAAGTAATAAGTAGGCATAGTCACTATTCGGCACACGTTAGCCGACTTACATCACCAAAAGCAGCGTCATGGCAGAAACTGCTAATTCAAAATAAAGACATACAAAGATAGCTCATAGCAAAAAGAAAGTGATCTGAAAGCAGCCTAGAAAACTTAAACAATAAAATATAAGGAAAAATCACTTCATCCTCTTAAAAAGTGTAATTTATCATAGTTACGTGTCAAAACAACTTAGTTACAGAGAGTAATTTAACTTATTCTTTGAATGTAGGAAAGTACTGTTTTTGTAAGATTTATTTTCTGATTCTTTGAAATTTTGAGTTTATAGTCTTGTTTCATTTGGATTACCTTAATGTGACATCTTTGTGATTAAGTGGATTTTTCAAAGTCTTCTCTAAGTATGTTATTAACAGAATTACAACATATTCTTCAATAGAAAATGCAGAAAGTTGTTTATGACTTCTTTCTAAAAAAAGTGTAGTCCCTCCCACGAAGTAATGTCATCAATCATAACTGTAATGGATTTCGTAAAACGTCATACGACAGTTTCATTTTCAAACACTCATACACTCTTTTTCAGATTTTTCCTATTCATCTTTATTTACATTAAAATAAATTTTATTTAATCGCACTACTCGACTTATAAATAAATAATGACACGAACTGTTTAGAATAATTACGGAAACTCAGAATTCAGGATTTCTTTTTTTACTTCCTTTTACAAAAAAGGAAGTATTGTATTCTCAAAAAAATTTTCACTCAAAAACTGACCTTAATTTGAATTTTACTCACCCCCAGAATGAATATTGAGATTTTTTTTCGACTCTATCAGACGTGGATAAGTGCCTAAGAACGTATAAACACGCGAAATATCCGCAATGGCGATTCCTGAGTTAATTAGAACGAATATTCTCGTGACGTCCGTATGTACGTATGTATGTGCGTATGTGCGAATGTGTGGATGTGCATATGGGCGAGCTCCGACTTTGACAATATTTATCTCTGTTTGAGTAAATAGGAAAGGGTAATTGGCACTATGTTAAGTTGAGAATCTTTCTTAGTAGTTTTTCAAAAATATTCCAACTAAAATCTGAGCGAATAACACGTCTATTTTTCAATAAACTCGCCTAAAACAGGAAAACATAGTCAAGGTCACAGCTCAACTAAACAGAGCTGTACTATACCTCTGAGAGGTAAAACTACTGCTGAAGCGCCTAACTCCTTTGCAGCACTATTAATGAGGATTTCTATTGCAATTACAGCATGCAGCACCCCGTATTGGCAATTTTTGTTAATAATTTCCAAGTTTCTGTCCAAGTTCTGTTTCACAATAAACATAAATTTTGTTTTATTCCAATATCGATCTTTGTTTTCGAGATGTTTAATTTTGAAATCTGGGCGTCCCGTGTACGAACCCCTTGTTAGCATAATTCATATTTACAAAATATATTGTTCACACTTAAAATCGTGAAATTCCTATTAATTTACAAATTTTCCAGCAAATAAGAAAAAAATAATAATACTCTAGTTAGTGAAATAAAAATATATTAATGATAAATGACTTTAGTTTTTTTAAGCACATGTACTGAATTTGAAGTGAAAAGTTTTCAATTTGTGTCTTTTCCTCATTTTTTAGAGTATTGAATTTGGTATATGTGTTCCCATATATTTATCACTGTCATACTGCTGTCTTTATAATGAGATAGATATGAAATTCAGAGAAAAAATGTTCTCCGTTTTCAAGAAAAGAAACAATCCCTTCTATTTCGAATTCAGCATCAAATAAGTATATCTATCAAAATTTACTACAATGCATGTCAACAACAGTGCAACCGAAAGAAAAGTTGCAGATTCTCACAACTTCTATTCATTTATCATTGTAACCTGGCAATGCCTTTTCACCCTCTGTATAATATTGAGTTAATGTTCTGTTTCTGAAATCGAATTCATTTATTCCTCGCTGGAAAACTGGAAGTACTCGCTCTGGAGAAAAGCATTTTTTTTTTTTAATTTTTCCCCGATGTTTTTACATGTCGTCTAAAAATATCTGAAAATGTTGCTTTGAAGTTAAGTCTCTCCAATAAAATTTGCTTTAAATTTCGTTTCTTGTTTTATTTGAAAAAAAATATATTCCGCTTTTCCCCAGTATCCATACATTTATTTACACATTTCTATTATGTTGTAGAACATTGATCATCCAAAAGGGCATTTTGAGTTTTTATATTAAGTTTAAAGTGTGCTTTGAGCTTTGTATACTACAGTCGAACTCGCTTATAACAAACGCGCAAAGGGGCCACGATATTTTTTCCTTATAACCGAGTACTTGTAAAAAGCGAATTCGTGAAAAAAAGTCATAATAGTTGCTGTTTATTCCTTCCTTTTAGCTACCGTACAGTACCAAAGCAGTTAGTTGGTTAGTTACTTTTAATTTGAGCTGTCTGAATGTGTCTTATGTCATTGTTTTTGACCCAGGTAAAAAAAAAAAAATCTGCAGAAAATCTTTTAAAAAAATCTGCAGAAAATTTAAGTATATTTAAAACATGTTTTCTATAGAAAATGTGCAGATTTTATCTGCAGATTTTTTGCAGAAGGCGTGTTCCAAGTTTGCTCAAATTTTCTGCAGATTTTGTGAAGAAAGCATGTTTTAAATATACTTAAATATTCTTCAGAAAATCTGTAGATAAACTGCAAAAAATGTACCCAGCAAATTAAAAATAGTAGATAACAACTAATAACAAATGAAATTAATGCAATAAAAATCCGAAAACGTTTTTAATTTTAAGTTTCGACATTTTTTTAATAAAAATGAGTAAATTCACTACAGAGTGGTGTTTCATGTTCGTTTAATAAAACATATAATTAAAACTTGAACTACTCCTCCGAAATGAAAATTTAAATTTTATTAAATTGGAGCTTATGCAAATTGAAATAAACGAAATTTGTCGCAAAAATACATCGCTATGATTGTAAAATTAGTATAAAGTTTCAACACAAAATAATAAATAGAACTATTTGTAAGAATTAAAAATTTCGCGAAATTCCCCCAAATTAAGTTAATTAGGCTGGTTGTTATTGAGACATCGTAACACAATTTTTTTTTGTTAATAGATATTGACAACGTAAATGTTCGCTCAAAATTTTAAGTCAATCGGCGAAAAAAATAAAATTTCAAAAATTAAAAACCTTCGATTAGGCATAACATTTTCAAACTAACCTTAATCTACTATACACTTATTAAATAAAATTTAATTTACTCACACAAATAATAATTTTTGAATTTTAAAGTGTCTAAGCTTTTTGCGAACCGGGCATGAATCCAATATTTTTTCTGTGACGGAGGAAAAAAAAAAAAAAAAAATTGAATTTTGACATCTTGAATTCAAATTATGTTTTTCGCAATCACGAGTGTGTGTATGTAGGCGTGTGTGTTTGTGTGTGGGGGATATGTGCGTTTGTGTGTAGGGGTATGTGTGTTTGTGTGTAGGGGTATGTGTGTTTGTGTGTAGGGGTATGCGTGTTTGTGTGTAGGGGTATGTGTGTTTGTGTGTAGGGGGTATGTGTATGTGTGTAGGCATGTTTGTTTGTGTGTGGGGTATGTGTGTTTATGTGTAGGGGTATGTGTATGTGTGGGGGGGGGGTATGTGTATGTGTGTAGGTATATGTGTTTGTGTCTGTGTGCAGCCATGAATCTGTGGGTAGTTGTGTGTATGTATCTTTTTGTGTGTATATGTGTAGGTGTCTGTATGCATGCGTATATGTATGTGTGTGTAGGTGTATGTGTGTGTATGTGTTTGTGTGTGTATGTATGCGCGTGTGTGTTGGACATGAATGCAACCTGAAGACGGCTTTCGCTATAGGAGCAGCATCGTGAGGAGCCGGTCGACGGTGATGGTGCGGAGGGTGGCGGTGGGAAAATAAAATGATAGCACGCCAAAAACAGTCAAATGAAAGCAATAAGCAATCGTGATTGCTCAAAAAAAAAAAAAAAAAAAAAAACAATACGCGTTACCTGGTCGAGCGAGCATCTACTCTCGTAGCCCTGTGTACTCACATAGTGGGGACGGACCGGGGCTTCCGCGGACGGTAAGAGAGTTGGCGTTCGGTGCGTTTGTACTCGAACGGCGGAATGCCGTTTGAGAACATTATTTCAATCATATTTGTTCTTATTTCATTTCAATTTCCTGATTTTTCTCCAAGTAAGACAAATTAGACTCTGTTCAAATCCGTATCGTTCTTGAAATTGACATTTTTGAAAGCCCTTTCAAACCATGTAATAACTTGCGTAATTTAATATCGTTTTGCTTTCAAAAAAAAATGACGTATTGTAATTTCACTTTTATTTGAATTGAATCGTGCACTTATATTAAAATTGATTTTCATGTCATATTATTTGTATAATATAATAAACAGACATTTTTTATTTGGTAAATGTTTCAGACGTGTTGAAATGCTTTTAAATTTCAACTTAAGTTATCAAAGTATAAATCAAAGTTCTTCGGGGAAAAGTTTAAGTTATTTATTACTGATTTAAATTAGAAAAACAGAGCAATGTGTTTTCTGAAAACTGATATTTCTGAGCAAACTTTCTGAAAACTGAAAAAAATATAAACAAATATAAAATTGTTAAAAAATATTGAAGCAGGAACAATTAATGGAGACAAATTAATATTTTTAATCTGTTGAACTTTAATTTTTTCATTTATTCGTATTTTTGTTTTCACCTTACAAACACTTTTATCCACATATACCTACATTTTTTGAAGTAAATAAATGAAGAATAAATAAATAAATAAATAAATATTGTTATATACAGCATGAGAATGAATCTCTTCTTGTTAAGAAACTAGTTACTTGAGTTTTGTTTCATATCCATTGAAATAAAGCTGTAATGAGAGAATGTTGTAAAACATGTTCTTTCAGACTAAAAATATCAGTTTCAATATTAATTCAAAAATAATTTAAAATGAAATACAAATTTCTTTTTGATGACCATAAAATATCTGCAAACGTGCAAACTATTTAGAGAAAACTGTAAGAGAATTTTTTGTGTAGATTTTCTAATTAAAGACAATTTACCGATTTTTTTTATCTTCAAAAAACCTGCGGAATATTAAGAGAAAAACTAAAAAGAAAACTTTTTTGTGCAGATTTTCTGCAGATTATATTGAAGATAAAATGCAGACTTTGTTTGTCTTCTAAAAATCTGCAAAAATATTGAAAAATACTTCAAAAAAATTTTTTTCAGCAGATTTTCTAAAGATCATTTTTAGTTGGGGAGGAATATACATGTACACACATATATGATTTTTTTATGTTTCTTTACTGCACAAATAAAAAAAGTGCTGTTATATCTTGTTCTCGGGATTTATGATTTATTAAACTTTGATTGACTTTGGAATGTTAAAGAAAGCGTACTTAAAAGGGAGAAGGGGTAAGCTGAGCTGGAAGTTAGTAGAAGTTTTATGAATCGCAAAAATATTGCTCGCTTTAAACGGAGTTTGCTCGTTAAAAGCGAGTTATTCTCCTATAGACTTAAAATTGTACCAACCTAGTTTTTCTGATTTCCTCACTAAACTAACTTGTATCGGAAAATTCGTTCTTAAATCGCAGGGAACTGAGAATGCTCGACTATAGCCGAAGTATGAACGCGTTTAATTTAGTAAGTAAAATTTAAATTTTCGATAGTAAAAGCATTACTTAACATACTTACGTTTAGTAACTTTAGTAAGTACTTACTTCGGCCAAACGTGCAAAATAACTTGAACGTGGTCTAGGTAAAGTACCGGAATGTTAAAATTAAGCATTAACCTACATACAATGTATGTACATTTTATTCATCTAAGCTTTAACTATAGTTTTTAATCAATGACTTCTCACAAAATATACCGAATAAATTGATAAGCTATAAAAATTGAATTTTATAAATAAGGTCGATAACATTGATCTTAGACTTTTAAATTATTGAAATTGAAAATTATCTTTATACTAATTTAATCACAGTATTTTTGTTAATCTATCTTTTGCTAACACAAATATGTATGACGGTTTTTTCTTTAAACTTTCCCGTCGAAATTGTTGCTTCAAGAACATTTTCGGTGATCCTTTTGATAACTATACGTGTATATTTGCAAAATTCAGATGGGTTTAAATTATGCAGAAGATTAATTGGTGAACCAGTTTTGAGCAGGAGATTGTGAGTGCTCATTCCTGGTATATCCAGAGAATTTAAACTTCAGTTGGAAACTTTACGCATTCATTCTCGTCAGCAATTGTATCGATTGATTTAAATTACTTCAAATTACCGGGCAACAAATGGTGCATCTAAAGTTTAATTTCGTCTGCATTAACGTTTCTTGCTGCCAAACTAGCGCGATCATAGCGGCAATTATGATTTAAAAAAAATATCCTTGAATACACTCTCAATTAGTTTACTTTCCGTCTCAACGGGAATGCAGAAATTGTCCCGCTATTTGATGTACTGTGTATTTTGATACAGTTCAATTTCACCGTTACCAATACTCAGCAATTGCTTAGAAAATACTTATACGAATAGGTAATTTTGCATTTGAACTTGCATGTTCATGGTCAATCGATTATATCGACATTACGCTATAAAAACGATTGTTTAAAACATTCATTGATTTAATCGGAATAACTGGTAATGTCTGCCGGAAGTCCCCAGACAGTATTCAAACAATACCACCCAAAAGTTTATCGCTGTCTTTCAAATCTTGCATACTCCTATGATGTGCTTCAAATGAATGCTTTTGCACATGGGCCATAGTACACTTACCCTAACATTTTAATGTTACACATTGCGTTTGGTTTGTTATAAATATCTATTAGGCAACTTTCAAGCTGAATGTGCTGTTCGTCTACCATCTAAACAATTTATAGCAGCAATGCCTGACATGCAATTTTCTGTTGCCACTGTATCTTTGCAAAAAGTTGTTGTTGTTGTTGTCGTGTACCAGCTAGGCTGGCAATTTGGGGTGCGCTGCTTTACTTTTCCAACAGTACCGTAATTTGGTGTGAAGTTCGACTTCCGCAGTACACACATGCCATAAGGACCCGTTTATAGGGTAGGCAACCATTCACATCATAACGACACATTCACACAAAGAAAGGACAAGGACAGGAGAGAGAAGGTACGTCCATGCCCGAGCCGGGATTCGAACCCGGACCTTCCTGTCACAGTCAGACTTCTCTGACCACTAGACAAGGCAGGCGGCTGCAAGAAGTAAAAATATTAAAAATGAAAAAAAAAAAATGTTTTCCGCTCAACTGCAGTAACCTTCCAGAAATTAGCTTGGATTCGTTTTGAAGAATTCAGTAGTCTTCTTGGTTAAAGCTGGTTATGCGTCTGGCACCTTCAGAGAAGCCAAACGTAGGTTTAATATAATAGCTTGGTACTTTCCTGCATATCCAAGAAGGCGCCCAAAGTATTAATGCAATCATTGCCAAAGCTAAGACAGACTCTTAAGCAGGGTTGGCAAAAACCCGTTTTTTTTTAAAGCCCATGGACCTAGGGTTTTTTTGTTTTTTTTTTAAGTAAAACACAAAAATCCCCAGCTAAAGCTGGGTTTTTAAAGATAAATGTTTTTTTTGTCCTTTTTTAAGGAAAATGTCAGGTGCTTGTAGCATATTGTAGCGTAAGTATATGTACAAAGCACAAAAATTGTCTTGGGGTAAAAAAAGCTAGAAAATTCAGCGTTTTCTGAAGAAAAGTAAAAAAGACAACTAAACCCAAGAATGGTGAAGTTTCAGATTTTTTAGTTTCCATGATTACTAACAGTTAGGGCAAAGTTACTTCTCGAGTGATAAAATCTATTGTTCGTTTTTAATTACTACTTTTTTTTTTTTTTTTTTTTGCATTTTACTTTATTGTATTTCATTTTGTTATGCAAAATTACTGTACAACCTCAAGTAGTTTAAATCCCTTTTTACTGAATTTCAGCTTAATAAAGACACTTCTTTGAATTTTATGTTGCCTGTTTTTCTATTTCTGTGTACAGAGTGAGAAATATTAAACTTTTTCGTAAGATAATGAAAATATTGTACATCCTATTCTGTTTTCTGTCCGACCGTTTGTAAACCTTTTAATTTCTAAAAAATATACCTTGTTTATTCGAGATATGTGATGTGTTGGTTTGCAGAAAATAATTCACATGAAAGCCTATTAGCAAGAGTAGTTTCCTCTGTACAGTCTACAAATATTGAGAAAATCAGACATGACAGGACTTAGTCAAGATAATTTGCGTTATTTATTGACCAGTTAAAGGAAAAAGTTAAATACAGTGGCTCCCAAAAGTCTTCGTACACCTACGACTTTCAACGAAATAGGCCCCATTCCATTGGTTAGAATTAATATTTCGGAATAGGTATTTGATTATAAGATCTATGATCAATTTTTAACAAAACTACATGAAAAATTTTTAAAAAATATAAAAACTTAATTTTTTAAAAATCAAAAACCAAAAAGTGCCGGAAATTTTATCTCACAAAAGTCTTCGTACACTTTATAAAATGTCTATATATTATTGAATAATTTAACTTTTGATTAAAATATTAATTATTAGAATGTCATACAGTATTCATAACACCTTTTAAACGTCTGGGAATAGATTTCAGTCTTTTTCTTTCTTTTTTTTGCTCAATTTCTGAGTAAGTGTTCAACCACACTTCGAGTCTTACTGTTTCTAGCTCTATTTTCGTTTTAAAGCCCTATTTTCGTAATCTAGCCTCCAGATATCTCTAAATACGTTACATTAAGTTGAAATCTGGAGATTGAGGGGGTATTTTCTAATTTTTAGGACAATTTTCGAATCACTAGACGCAAACGTTGAAAACCGTGTGCTTCTTATCGTTATCTTGATAGAAAACAAAGTTGTTTTCAATAAGCTAATTTTTGGCTAAGAGTTCAAAATTGGTTTTTAAAATATTTAAAGGAACAACATGATTCTTTATTTCATCAAAAAATTACAAACTACCAAGTTCTGATGCTATTATGCACCCTCACACTAGAACACCTCCACAGTCCTGATTAACTGATCCAAATAAGTTCTTAAGATTAAGTTCCTAATTTTTTCTTCTACTTACAATTATAAAACAATTTAGCCAAAAATGTTGAATTCATTTTTATCTGTAAGTAAGACGTGATTCTAAAACATTTTTAGCTTATTTAGCATTGATTTTGCGGCGAAAATCGTAAGCTTTCTGTTTTTCGCACGACCAAGAAAATTTCTGCGGGAAAAGGTCCCATTTAATCCAGCTAATCAGAGAACTTGGCGAACAATTTTAGGTGGAAATTAAATGTAAAATGTTTCATTTAACTCTGCAGAAACTTTTACAGCATTCAAATTATTAAATAATAATTTTTTAACTTTAAATCTCCGATCACGTTTTGTCAACTTTGCTTGACCTTTTCTTACCTTGTTTTCGGTCCGATTCCTTTCTATAAAGCATTTTATCAAGCACTTTACTATACAAACAAATAAATTAACTAATTTAGAGACATTTGAAACCAATTACCACTACTGTGGGAAAAAAATTCAAATTTTGAATGGTGTTTGCGGTTTTTTTTTCGAATACCAGGCATTTTACAGTAATAAGCACAATATTAAGGAATAAAAAAACAAAACATTAAAGCCAAATGACTTATAAGGGTCAACACAATGCAAAAGTATTAATAAAACGGCATATGATAATTTTAATCATGAATTAATTCGAAAATACTTGAGTGTACGATGACTTTTGTGGCCTGTTATTTCTCTGTCTCTTCTTTTTCTGACCCATTTCAAAAAGAAGTTCCGTCAATATTTTGAAAAAACGAATGGGTTGTATTTAGAATGACATAGGACTGATGTGAAAAAATATTGGACTTTATATTCGATTTCAGTTTTGCGTTATTTTGGTTTTGCTACAAAATTTCAAAGTGTACGAACACTTTTGGGAGCCACTGTATATTTATTTAAAATCTTTGAAGTATTTTTTAATGCCGTTAAGAGTTAAAAAAGAAATATTATTAAAGTTCAAAATTCATTTATATGTCCATTGTCTGTGGTAAGAACAAATAAAAAATAAGTTTAAATTGCGAAAGTATTTAAATTAATTAAGTTAAAAAAAATTCTCAGTAAAAAAAAGTGAACTAAATAATGGGTTTTTTCAAAAACAGCCATTGGGTTCAACCCAATTGGGTCCAATCCGGCCAACTCTGCTCTCAAGCAAGTAACTCGTTTGCAATTCTTCCAAAACTTCGTGATCCACACATTTTTTTTTTTCTGCTTTCAATGGAAGCAGAGTTTATGTGGACAGACCATCTGCACGGACCGATATTCGAGCTGAGACCGATACATTTATTAAATAGGTTTAGTTAATCTTGATACTGGTGAGAAAAAATATGTTTTACAACAGTGAGAAATCTGCATTTCTGCAATTTGTAGCTATTCAGGAAATGTTTTGACAAAGATAGTTGATTTTCTCAAGAAGTTAATAAAAACCTGTAAAATCCTGAAACGTTCTACGAAAATGATAAGTAACGTTTCGGGTTTTTTTTAAGCACATTGTTTTTCGCAGCAAGTCAGACGATGTTCGAGTTATATCGTCTAATTAGCTTGCACCGCCATCCATTAGGAATTATTAGAACTAAACAATAAGTACATAATATTATTTTATAATTAATATTTAAATTCCCCCCCCCCCAATAAAAAGTTATAAAAACAATCCCATCTCTTAAGTTGGGCCGAATTACACACAGGTATGAAATTTTATATATATCGGTTGAGTTGTTTCGGAGTTTATCCCGAACAAACATCGTGACATGAGATTTATATATATATATATATATATATATATGTTTACTGACAATACTCATGAAAAATTTTGTACTAAAAATACCATGCGAACAAAAAAAAAGGTCCGAAAAAAGTATGTTTCATGCATACTAAAAAGGAAAAGCAATATGAAACCCCAAAAATTTAACTTTACGCCTGAAAGCTTTGAGCAACAACGTGTTCCTTCTGAAGATTATGTACGTTTTACAAACCCCTTTTTACGGCTCTCTTAAACCTATCCTCCCCACAACTGCTTCGGAATTTTTCATGCTTTCGCGCTTCGCCATAACTTTTCCAGTGTTGCGTTACCTGAGAAACATCAAGGGAGTTACAAAATAAACAGGTGGGAATTCTTTTGTTCCTGTGAAAAAAAAAAAAAAAAAAAAAGGTTTTGCCTAGTATTTCTTTTTAAACATTGAATTATTGTGGCCAGAGTCGGTAGCAAACTCGAAGTTTCAGTAAAATAGTGCGTCACAAAACAAGTTTCGAGTATCTAATTTTCAGATAAAACAAAAGTTTTACGTATTTAAAACAAGAAGTTCCGTCTAGAACTAGACGAGCCTACTTTCCCGTATACCCATACTACTTTCTAGTACCTGATCAATATTCTCAAAAATAGCTAAAATCGCAAATTTTTTCAAACACATATTTTTTAATATTTTAAGCTGATTTCTAGGAATAAAATATTCCTTACTTTTCTTCAAAAAAACGAACAAATAAAATAGCAGCACCTTTTAAACAAAGCAGCTAATACACTTCTTTCCATTAAAAAATTTTTTTAACAGCTTTCAAAATGAAAAAAATAATAATAATAAGTTCATTAAAATAAATACATCATATAAAAAAAATCGTTTCTTTTTCCCCTGTTTTAAAAATAATTTTTTAAACGAATTAATGCACTTACCAAAATAAAAAAAAAATAAAATGTCAACTTAAAGAAATAATTTTCATTGTCAAAAAAAAAAAAAAAAAAAATTGTCTGCGCATATTTTTCGAGTTTATTCACCGAAAACTAAATACCTAAATTAAAACTTTAGCGTGAAAATAAAAACTAATCATATCAACAATAATTATTTCACAGTTAAAACTACAGCAGCGGAGTCGGAGTCGGAGTCAATCTCATTTTGGGATAAAAGAGTCGGAGTCGAATATCCAAGAATCGGAGTCAGTTATTTGTCCTCTGTGTATAAATGTTTGCCAAAGCTACGAAGTCAGAGTCGAAGTCGTGGAATCGGAGTCCGATTAATTGTCGGGAACAGGAGTCAGAGTCGGTGTCAGGTGCCCCTAAATTCTCGGAGTCGGAGTCGGGAGTAGGTCGTCAAGAGCTATTTCCAACAAAGTTTGTTTGAAGTAAATCCGCCTTTAATTTCGGAATCTATATTGACTTTCAGTTTCCCCTTAGGCGCTAATGTTAAGAGATTTGAACTGTTCAAAATTGAACGAAAACTTGTTCAAATCAAAAAGATATTTTCGATACATGTTTTTTTATCAAAAGTTTTTCCCTACAAAGTTTGTTTGAAGCCACTTCGCTTCTAAGTTCAAGATTTATTTTTGATTTGAATTTCCCCGTAGGCGCTAATGTTAAGTTTTTTTGAACTGTTCAAAATTGAACGAAAAATTGTTCAAATCAAAAAATGAATTATGGGAATAAGATGTCCTTGTCGAGATCTTTCTAACAAAAAAAATTTGTTCGAATCGGACTATTCATTCAAAAGTTATTAGGGGGGGACAGACAGACAGACCGACAGACAGACAGACCGACAGACAGACCGACAGACAGACAGACCGACAGACATTTTCCCCCATCTCAATACCCTACTTTCCAATTTTTAATTTTTCAATATTTATCTAACTATTTTATTTATTTTTGACTTTTTTTTTGTTTTTCGGGTTATTTTTAAGATGTATTAAGCCTTCTTTCATGCTTTTTTCTTCTTTCTCTGATTTTTACTGGGAAAGTAGGCTAATACTTTCCAATTTTTAATTTTTCAATATTTATCTAACTATTTTATTTATTTTTGACTTTTTTTTGTTTTTCGGGTTATTTTTAAGATGTATTAAGCCTTCTTTCATGCTTTTTTCTTCTTTCTCTGATTTTTACTGGGAAAGTAGGCTAAAAAATTCTTTAGTTTTATTTTGTACTAGCGCCGAGTATCTTTTATTTATTTATGTATTTTTTTTCTTTTCGGATTCGTCATAATGAAACGTTTCCACCATTATTATTATTAATTTTCCTTCTTCTGGATTCTAGAAGAGTATTTTTAACCCTCCAGAAACGAGTGATCTGAGAGCTCGTAGTATGAGGATTTTTCTCGTAACATCTATTTCCCTCAAACACTGTTTAATTTATTGCTAGAAAATCGCCCATCAAGGTTTGACGGGTAAAAATTGCTTCTATTGTTGAACGAAGCAATAGCTTATTTGGTAATATTTTGATAGTTGAAACTTTAACCCTAACTTCAGTAGATTAACCCTAAACTTCGGTTTTTTTTTTGAAAAGGTGTGTACGCATTTTAGTTGAAGAATATTTTTTAAAACATTCAACGGACTTCTTAGCACGGACATCGCCATGTGGGTAATGCTAATAGAAAATAAATGTCATGCGGATAAAACACTTGACCTTGTATCTTAAACTGACTTGAGAGTTAAATATTTTGAAATTCTAAATATTCAACAGAAATATACATATGCATAGTATATGTAATTCAAAGGAAATACCCATCAATTTTTTTTTTCAAGAGTAAGAAGTGAAGTAACATAGGGGAGACTTAGGTAATGGCAGTCATCTAAGGGAAAATCAATATAAAACTTTACTTTTTTAAAAAATGTGAAAGACAATCATAAAAAATTGCTTTCATTTAGTATATTTTGTCTATTGAAGGCTCAAATTAAGCCTTAGTTTATTTTATCTAATGGTATTTAAAAAAAAGATTGCAAAATCAATTTTGACCGGTATTATCCCTACCCTAGGGTAATGGCAGTTAATAATATCATTTGATTCTTAATAGTTGTAAAATAAGAAATATGAAGATTTTCAAGGACATAAACACGTTAAATTGAAATCGTTAAATTTATTATGTTACACAATTCTGTTTTTTGGATCAAGAAGAAATAGAAAGTATGGACATAATACGAAGTCAATGATTTAGAAAAACATCTGTACATGGTAAAAAGGGATTACAAATTTAAGGGTACTGCCAATATGTTTACATAAGTTAAGGAGCTTTTTAGAAGCTCAAGTTAATTTTACTTTCCTGAGCATGTTTCACAGAAAAACTCTCTTAGGAGTTCCCATCCAAAACACTCATGCTGTGCCCATAATGCACAAAAAGTGCACAGATATCACATTTATCCATCTTTTCCGGTGTTTCGCAATAGAAACAGTATTGTTACCCATTTTCATTAAAAGTAACTCACTTTCTGATTCGTCTTCACAAATCTTGTCCTCATAATTAGAAATGTCTGAGTCAGATTCAAAGAGTTTTCCACTCATTTTCTTTTGCTTCACTTTTTGCGTTTGTCGTTCAGCAACAGCAGTTGTTTTCTTTTTTTCATTAAATACTTTCTTTATTCGCTTAATTTTTTGGATCTTTTCTCTAACTGCCACGACCCCGACTATGGTGACCGCCATTAACCCAACCTCATGTTTTCATTCAACGGCTAAAAAAAGCCAAATAGCAATGCTTAAAACCTTAATAAAACGCCACGTGATACAACAATATGGCTTACCCTGTTATTGTGAGATCAGTGTCGTTCCAGGAAAGGTAAACAGTAAGAGCTGACAGTGGATTAAACTATTCTCTTTCTTATAAGGCGAAACGTCAAAACAGTTTTTCTTACACAACAGGCTAACGACGACTGGCTGGATGGCGAGCGCTTTAGTAGAGACTAAACTTACGAGATTTACTTTACGAGAAATCAGTGTAACCACCATTACCCGCTGACCACTATTAACCCAGTCTCCCCTACTTCATCATTTAATGCGTTATGTAGTTACGGGAATATAAATGAATATGAATAATTTAAAGATGCTAACATTTTTTTTAAATCGTAAATTTCATTGTTATTTACCATACTTTTTGTTTCTTATTTTCATAACGCCTAAGTTTAGGTCAAAAATATTTTAGAACATGTTTTCTTTTTTTCTCCACTATTGCTAATTTAACTGGAACATTTTGCTACACACACTTCTAAAATAATAAATGTGTTTTAAAAACTGCAAAATGTTGTTTTAAAATTGTGATATCAAATTTCTTTACGCATGCATGTAAATTCAAGTCAAATTCATCATACAAATACGTTTTAACCAAACGTGTAGTGGCGTAGAAAAATAACCTTGGAATTTAACAATAAATTTCAGCTTTTCGCTCCAAGTTGTTGAGAAATAGCATGTTTGGTTTTTTCATTTGCTTTTTTTTTTCATTTCTTTTGTAATTCTCTTTGACATTTTGATAAATTTCTCAGTTACTCTAAAACATATTACGCATTCACGCTTTAAGTAATTTTCCATTTACGACGCTACTTGAAAAACATATAAATAGAAAATAAACATGTACATCTTTTTAAAGTTTGTAAAACGAAAATTTTTCACAGTAGAACTTTTAAAATTATGTCTCAGTACCGGAATCAGAAGTTCAAGAAACATTTTAACAGTTAAAAGACATGAATAACTAAAATGGTATCAGATGCATGGAAAAGGAAGTTTGGGTTTAAATATGTTAATCTTATTTTATTTCAAACAATAAATTAAAAGGCTAAAACTGTCATGCGTCAAGATATTGCATTATTGAAATTAATTTTTCGTAGACTGCCACATTAGATGAAAAGTTTTCATTTAGAATAAGTCTACACCGACTTAATTTTTAGAAAAGCAGTAATTTGGTAGACGGCAGATTTCCTCATGCCTAAAATATGCTCATAAATTTTAAATGATTTAATAATATTATCCAATAGAAAGATTTTAGACATGATTTGTTCAAATGTATGAGTTAACTGTAAAATCATTGTAATTAATGCCCAAATTAACAATCCTTCAACAAAATTTAGGCTTTATTCACGTTGATTTTTCCACTTACAAAGAACAGTGTTGCGCAACTTAAGGTCTGTGGGCCACATGCACTTTGCGAAGCTGGTCTAATTCGTTTCTTCAAAACAGATGCAAACCTCGCATTATTAAGATAACCCAAACAAGGGAGGTGAAGAAGTTGGACGTAACAGGGGATGTGAGGTCTCAGAGACTGCTATATTTGCAAATTTTTTTAAAAGCGTGTAATTATGATATATTCCTATGTTCTTTGAACTTTCATTAACTAGGGGAAAAATATCTTTGAATTTTTAATCGAAAGAATTTTTCCTTTTCCGAGGAAAATTTGCTAGAGTCTTAGGATGTTTCAAGAAAATCATATGCTGTATTAACTAACTATCTACTCGTAATAAAAACGAATATATTATTTATTAATGATTTCATTTTAGTTCTTTAATATATACAGAACATTTTCGTACCAGAAAATTGGTTGTATCACGTTACGGGAAATTTTTGACAGTCCTTTAACTGTTAGTATTTCGCGTCGTATTTCGAGGAATAATTCAGCCTCCATTGTCTCTAGAACATCAGTGCGTAACGTTTGTGAACATTTCAAACAGCTCTCAACCTCATCTAGAATATTTTGCATCTCTTCCACATAACGCGGATAAGATTAAATGAACCTATATCCGCAGTTTCTAACGTTATAAGAGCCATGTTTATTACTGCCGAAAATTGTAACTCTGAAGGGCAGGTGTGGTCTCACAGACCGCTTCTAAAAATGCATTGAAATTTAAACCAGATGCTCTTGCCTAAAGATACTGATAAGCAAGGTGGGTGTTCAAGGTCACAAGACAAAAAGTTATTTGGAAAAACCACTCAATCGGACTGAAAATGAAATAGGGGTGATCGGATGAAATTTTGAGCGGTCTGTGAGACCGCACCTACATTGCATCTTTTTTACTAAAAAAACACAGAAACTAAATTCTTTCAAAGGATGCAACATTTTTCACTTAAATAGGTATCATAAAAGTTGATCTAGAAAAAACTGTGAATCGACAAAAAGAAGAAAACAAGAAAAGAAAAAAAAAAGTGCGTTTTTGTCTCACTGCACAGTAAACGCATATTTTTTGAATTAGTAATCTTAGAAAGAATCTAAGTTTACCTGGTATAATAGGAATGATTGTTTTCGTTTGGTTTTGGTATGAGCTATTGTCTTTGGAAAGATAAATTTCATGTCGTCTTGAAACACAGTATAGTGACATCTATCGCTTACTGTTTGGTATTGAGATAGAAAGATTTAGATGATTTTGGATTAGTGAACTGACTTAAAATGTCAACTTATGATATAGCATCCTCATATAAATAATAGCCGATGATCGAGTAACCCGCGTGTTTCAACAATGAAACTTTGATAATACAATAAAAATAATTTGATAATATACTTGAAATACACCGCCAGCTCAGTCATTTCCAGCCGAAGACTGCAGTTTCGTGCTCATTAGCACTCATCAGCCCGGCTTAGGAAAGTGACTGCGCTGGAGATGGAAAACCTCTTAAGGAAGCCAAGAGTGCGAAAGAAACTGGTAGCTAAAGTAATTTGATAATATGTTTTGGTTATGCTAAACATGCAGAGAAAGGCTTTATTGTCACAAGGCTGAACTCGGTCCGGTAATTTAACTATTTTACTTGTAAGACTGTCCTTTCAGGGGAACGAAGAAACGAAAACAATTAACGCTATGTACTGGAGTTTAAATTCACTGGAGTTAGGGTTAAGAGTTCAACTATGAAAATATCACCAAACAGGCAATTTGCTTCGTTCAAATGTAAATTAATAGAAGCAATTTTTACCCGTCATACCTTGACGGGCAACTTTCTAGATAATGACGGAATGCTCTCACTGCAGCCTTTGTCTATTACTAGTACAACAGCTTCTTTTCTGTCTTTTTCACAAAACCTCCAAAACAGCTTACCTGACTTCCTTTTTCCTAGGCCGTAATGAAAGTTCGAAATGTGGAAAAATGTCATTACATTTAGCATATTGCAAATGAAAAAACAACAAAATAAATATTAAACGCAATAAGTATGAAATGGAAACATTAATGTGATATTATATTGCAATAAAAGTCACAATTCCATTCAAGCATCCGTATTTTCTTGATGCTGGACTTTCAAACTTGTTTTGTTATTTTTTGCGCCAACAAGCTAGTTGTAATTATATGTAATAATAGTAAACAATATGTAATGTTTCTTTTTTTAATATTAAAATGCCATGGGAAGAGTATGCAACGAATTAATGGTGTCCCACTGTTCCCTCATTACAAAATATAAACTCAATGGCTGTCATCCTCAGACAAAGAAAATTACAACGTCATTCCACTGCTAAAATGAACGTTAGTTTGTAAGCTAATGCAAGATTAATAACACAAATTTTCAAAAATTATTTAAAGAGTTTAGAAACAGTAACAAACAATGTAGATATTTTACTTCGGTGGGTTCAAACAATGATGACATAGTATTTTCCTACATGATACTTGAAAGCAAACTTTTTTCTAAAATATTGTTCACAGTACGTCGATCTGAGTATTCAAAAGTTTTACCAGGCTGGAAATATTCATCCAGAAAACGTATTGCAATTGTCTCACTATTTTCCCTGTCTCACTGTACTCACTTGTCGCCTAATAATAAAAACAGTTCATGGTTTGTGACCTTTTCAATGTTTTTTCACATTATTTGAAACTATAAAAGCTATTTTGAAATTTTATAAGCGTTCTGTACCGCGAAAATGCTATTAATATGCGCAGGAGCGCTGCGGAATTACCCGCAGGTGCGGCTAATTCCTTTGCTCGCAGTGTGGCTGCGGGTAAAGACTTTGAGCACCCCTGACTTATAACCAGTAGAATACGGACGCACAATGGAAAAGTTTGAATGGATATAAAATATATATATATATATATATATATATATATATATATATATATTAATTTGAATTTTTGGCATCTTGAATCCAAATTATGTTTTTCACAATCACGAGCGTGTGTGTGAATGCGCCTGTGTGTTTGTGTAGGCGCATGTGTGTGGGTGCGTGTGTATGCATGCATGTGTGCGCGTGTTGTGTATGCAGTGCTGTGTGTGTACGCGCGCGCGTGTGTGTAGGCGTTTGTGTCTGTGTGTACGTAGGCATATGTGTTTGTGTGCGTGTACGCAGGCATGTCTGTGTCTGTGTGCAAGCATGAGTGTGCGTATGTTTATGTGTGTAGAAGTGCGTGTTTGTGTCTCTGCGCAGGCATGAGTTTGTGTATGCGTGTGTGTGTGTATGGACGTAACCTGGAGACGGTTTTTGCAAGAGGAGCAGCATCGTGAGGCCGGTCGACGCGACGGTGGTGCTGGCGGGAAAGTAAAATCATAGAAATTCAACACAGTCGAATGAGAACAATAAACAGGGAACATTATTTAATAATAAAATAGCAAATTTCAAGAAAAAAAAAAGAATAAAAATGCCAAACGGTTAAAATGATGTTTTTTTTAAATTCAAATGATTTAATTGGTGTAGCTAGCAAAAAAGAAAAGAAGAAGGGGGGGGGAAGAAAAGAAAATAAGCGAAGCAAAAAAGAAGAAAAAAAAAGGTTAAGTTAACTTTGATCGTCTTTTAACCCCTTATTATAGTCTCATATTGGTCTAATGTCCGAGGCCCCGCTCGTTATCATATATTTCACTCTACTCCACCATTCCTTGCATTAAAAATTCGGTCCACCTGTGTAGCTGACCTTAAGTAACTCGCACACCCTCACACAGAATTCTGAGAATTTCTTTTTGTATTTCAAGGTTGCATAGCTTTCGGAAATAGATGTCGGACATTTTCACCAATAGCGTGACGACCTAATCAAGTCCCCGACAGTTTGTTCTCCAATACATAACTTTGCACAGTAAATGGTATCTACACTGTAAAAACGATTCAGAAACGTCCCTGGAAAATAATGGGCAGCTGATATGCCCAATTTCTTCCAGTAACATATCTTGGAAAAATCAGGAACGCTTTCCGCTAAAAGTCAGTAACCTTTCTGACATTGACTAGGAAACTTAATGAAGAAGTGCGAAATCTCCCTTGTTAAAGCCAGTAATGTCTCTAGAACCTTCTGGAAAAATTAAGTAGGTTTAGTGTAATTGATTAGAACCTTCCTACTTTACCAAGAAGGCTCCATACAAATCGGAGCGACTACGGCTATGCAAGAAGGAACCCAGCGTATCTCTTGCTTGCGATCCCTGCCTTGCAAAGCTGTAGCTATCCATTAACATTTTCGTTCTCATTGGGAGCTTAGTCAATCTGGACAGGCCCTAGGCAACATTAGGTCGATATACTTAATAAACACGTTCATTCAATCTTTAAACTGGTTGCTAAAAATATTTTACACAACAGTGAAAAGTCTGCACGCGGGCAACTTGTAGCGATTCAAGAAACTTTTTTGTGATGATACTTGTTTTTACGGGAAATAGGTGAAAACGTGTGAAATCCCGAGACGTTCCACGGAAATAACCAGTAACGTTTCGGAATTTTTTTACAGTTTCTATTAGCTAAAAGAAATTATTTAAAATTCTTTTTTGTCTCACGGATTGCTAGGGTGGGGAAAGACCGAAAGCGAGCAGTAACATAATATAAAGTGACACGACTATACCCCCGTTAAGTATTTTACGTCATAATTAATGAATCTATACTATAAAGTTGAAGAGTTTGTTTGTTGGAACGCGCTCTCTTTTTTTTTTTTTCTTATTTAACGGAAAACATCGATGTGGATTAGGGTGTGAAACTTTTTTCAATATATACATCACTAGATCATAGCGTGATGTACTTAAAATAATTCTTTAATACATTGTTGTCTTATTGAAGCGGGTGAAACCGCGAGTCACAGCTAAAAATAAATTAAGGAAAGCATAAATGTTCTTTCAATGTTATTACTGACCCAGGAAATGCTGGGTATGTTTACTAATAAAAAATACTTTCATTGGTAAAATGAGTTTTGAAATAAATAAGAAAGTACATAGTTATAGCGTGAAGCATACGTATAGAAGCAAATGACCATTTGTTATGTTTTAATCTTAAGCCTATTAAACGAAGCTGTAAAAATAGTCTTAACTAACTCACATATACCTTTTTATGACTTTGTGCATGCATGCACTCATAAGCAAATGACCATTCATTACGTTTTAATCTTAAGCCTATTAAACGAAGCTGTAAAAATAGTCTTAACTAACTCACATATACCTTTTTATGACGTTGTGCATGCATGCACTCATAAGCAAATGACCATTCGTTACGTTTTAATCTTAAGCCTATTAAACGAAGCTGTAAAAATAGTCTTAACTAACTCAAATATACCTTTTTATGACCTTGTGCGTGCATGCACTCATAAGCAAATGACCATTTATTACGTTTTAATCATAAGCCTATTAAACGAAGCTGTAAAAATAGTCTTAACTAACTCACATATACCTTTTTATGACCTTGTGCATGCATGCACTCATAAGCAAATGACCATTTCTTACGTTTTAATCTTAAGCCTATTAAACGAAGCTGTAAAAATAGTCTTAACTAACTCACATATACCTTTTTATAACCTTGTGCATGCATGCACTCAGAAGCAAATGACCATTTTTTCGTTTTAATCTTAAGCCTATTAAACGAAGCTGTAAAAATCTTCTTAACTAACTCACATATACCTTTTTATGACCTTGTGCATGCATGCACTCAAGCATACATTTTGGTAAGTTTTTCAAATCAAAAACCTTTCTGGGAAAAGAATCTTTTAAAATATCTAGCACGTCTATTTTTAACAGTTTTCTTTGAGAGCTCCAAAAGTTCTGCTTATTGCTGATGTTGCAGAAATAGCTTTTCCTTCTTCAGCGTATATTGCTAACATCGTTACGGTGAGATTTCTTGAAGGATGGGGATTGAAAGGGGGTGGAGGCGCGTCGAAGAAGTCTGGAAGAAGAGTGGAGGTGGTGGATATGATCTCGGTGATCTTGCTGCATCATCAGTTTCGATCATCGATGTCTCAGCGTGAGTGCGTAGGTTTTGTCAATCGGAGGAGAGGATGAATAAAATCAAGTTCTTTTGGAAGAAAAATATATTTAAGACGATTCGTTGAAGACAGAGACTCTTTTAAAATAAATGATTCTGTAAAGATAGTTTTTTAGTAGAAATGAACATGTGTTTCTTGCGTACAGAATAAGGTTCATGATAAATCGTAGAAAAATTAGATTCCTTGTTTTTTCTCCCCTTTGAATAATTGTTGAATTTTATATAATAGCACAACGCCTTATTTTTCCAAATATTCAAAATGTACTTAAATTCAAAATAAATGAATAAAAGAAATAAGTAAATAAGAAAATAAATAAGCAAATAAAATAAAATAATTGAATAAAATAAAAAGTAAATGAATAACTAAATAAAAAATATAAAGTAAAACAAATGCGTACGTGAAATAAAAAAAATAATAATAAAAAGGCAATTTCACGAAATATGAAAGACTATATTAATTTATGTGCGTCATGTCAAAAATGCTCCACAAAATGATCATAATAATCAAGTCGTATACGTGTTGCTGTAAAAAAGATAACTTGGGGAAATTATCACTTATTTAATGTGGAACATTGGACTGGCCAGAAATATTCGCCTAACTAAACGAAACAGAATGCGTGTAAACGCCAAAATATTTTATGGCTGAAATTCAAAATTTTATTTTAAATTTTGAAAGTAAGACATTTAAAACAACCCTAAAATTTATCTAAAAATCGTAAAAATGATCCCTTAATTGGTGAAATTAAGCAGTAAAAATGTAAAATAATCCAAATATTTAATAAAAAAAAACATCCTTTTAAGTAGGATGAAATGTCACTAAAATATGAAATAACAGTATGAGAAAGAACGGTGAGCTGAGCATTTAGCAAACTATTTCAGCAATGGGAATTTTTTTTCACCAATTCAGCATTTTCCATGTTAAAATTACTCCATTGATAATTATCAACATCACTGTTATTTAATGCTTCAAAATTCCTCATCTAACGAATAAATGACTTTTAAAGACATTTAAAGTGTTAACGTCAACGAAACATTCATTTAACTTTGGAAAAAAACAGCCAGAACCTCCTCGTTAACAAAACCAGATACTGTATACGTTCCACGCAATAACCTGACGACACTGCTGCCGTAAAAACCATCACCATTTTCTTTAGTCTTTTGAATTAATATTATATTATGTTTTCCCCGAACAAACGAGATAAAATATATGTTGGCATTCTCACTGTAGGCAGTCAGAGATAAGAATATGCACGTCTAAGCAAACTTTAGTTAACCACATTTTTTTCCCATGTATCCTGACCATATGTATAAATCCATTACTCTTGTAGATCATTTCAAAAGAAGGACATTCTAGCATCCAGCATTTCTGTTCCCCTGAGACAAGAATATTCCTGAATACAGATCACAGCATTAGCATGAAGTTCTCTGTAATATATTCAAATGAGATTCAAAGGTTTGCCTTCAACGTTCAAATATTTCTTCTCCAAACCTCTCTTCCATTTCCTTTTTTCCACATAAAATTCTGCATCATTGCTGGATATTTTGTTATGTTTAGATAAATTTTGGGGAATCTTCTTTAAATACGAAGATACGCATTAAGATGTTTTTTGTTTAGTAAATATTATTTCTTTGTCTAAAAGTGATGGTTTAAAATTTACTACTGAATCATATTGAGATTTAATAAATGACATAATTTTATTTTATTCATTAAAAATGTACTGAATCTAACTACATGTTGGATCTAACTATATAACACACATACTTCTAGGTCAAAAATATTTTAGATCAGTTGTACAGTCATAGAAAAAAAAAACGAAACACTTTTAATTATTCGGCCATTTTTCATGCTAGAAAGGAAAAAAAGATGTCATCCGACTTAGTTTAAAGTCTTCTTTAAAACTACGTAGGTAAAATTTTGATAAGGGACCATATACAAAGCAAAATGAGCACCAACTCTTGATTTTCAAACGGGAACCCCTAATTTTTGCTACATAATTATGTTTAGACCGCAAAATACAGCCAGGATACGAAATTTCACTGCATTCCGTGCAGTAGAACAGGAGTTATTAACGAAAAACGTTTTAGGGACCATCACCACATTGAAAACGCTTCTTTCAAGGTCACGGTTTATCAAGTAACGGAAGGTGAACAATGAAAAGATCGAGATTATTCAGCTCAACTCATGCTTTTTTGAAGTTCTCTTCTCTTCCGTAATCCGATACTTTTTAGCCGATTATGTTGCGGCAAAAAGCGATTTATGGTCGTTTTTTTTTTTTTTTTTGAAAAAAAAAAGTAAATATATTTACTGATTTTTGTCTATCTGCATTAACCTAAGAAAGACGGATGAGGTTTGGCTGGTCCATCGTATAGATCGTTCTTTAGTAAACCGAATAATGACAAATTAAAAGTAATGGAACTTTTTGACTTTTTCTAATATAAACCTATTGGATTGCTCATATAATCATTCAAGCCTCATAGAAATGTAAATATTCAACCTTATACCTAGAAACATGATGTGAATATGTTTGATAAATGTTGCACCTATGTTACAGGTTTATTTTGGAATGAATAAAAAGTCTTTGATTGTAAAATGGAATTGCGCGTTTTTAATTTCGCAGAACATCGGCAGAAGTTTGAGCCATCGCACACAAAAATATAAAAAATATACCGCACAACGTGGGAAGACGTAGCATTAAATAGATTGGAGACTCGAGCGAAGCAAGGTCCATTTATTCCGTGAAAACTTGCTCTAAATACATAAAATGAACGAAGTATCAACCTAAAAAATAAAGCAGAAACAGGAGAATATAAATACCCGTTAATGAGCAAACCCTTTATACTCGAACTTTATTTGGGCAAAATTTGGTTATTTGAATTAACCCAGTGGACAAACACAGTAATTGTTCTAGAGGCTTTTTTGTAATCAAAAAAAGATAATTTGTTTCAAATCCTAATTTATGCGAAAGATCATAATGCGTGGTATTATTAAAAAGACATAACACAATCGGCGGTTTTAGTTAAACATGTAACATGTCTTAAAACCAATTTAGGAAAGTAATTTCCCAATGCTGTTTCTAGCAACGAGATTCGAGATGGTTCAACACGTAATAAAAAAAAAAGAAAAAAAAAGGCATTTTCATTTTAACCAAGGTGAACCAAAATCTGACTTCTTGTCATTTCTCCGATTTTGTAACATTACAAACAAAACTTAGCTTTATTTGAGATTGTTTCGCGCACTACATACTTGCACACTAGCATTGTCTACAGCATCAGGCTGGCGCACCTATAGCAATACTATAGGCAGCATACCCGACAGGCGGGTTGAACTATCCAGAGGTTACGATTTCGTCCTCGCTGCATATTTCGCAGACTGGAATCGGAACTAAGCGTGTGGGATGCGGAAGTCATCTTATTGAAGCTGAGAGTGCGAATAAACTGGTAGGCAAAGTAAATTTATCTGCTGTATGTTTACGGTATCTCACTGGTGAGATAAATTTTCTTCATCCACCAGTTTTTAGACACTCTCGGCTTCAATGACATGACACCTGCTTCACTGTTCGGTTAAATCTAGTTCAGGGCTGTTGTGTTCAATATTAGGACTCACAGCAGCCATGGAATGGGAAAACCAATTCGCAGTGAAGACGCGGGCCGCATTCAGCCCGCGACGTTGGTTCATGTGGCCCGTTGTGTGTTCAAACATTAAGAACAGGAAGTAGAATTAGGTCCAGTGTCACAAAGTTGGAGCCGAATATCCAGATATTGGATTCTGAAAAAGATGCATTTAATAAAATAGGCACCCATTAGTTGATAACAATATTTTTTTTTCACTTTCTTTCTTTGACGATATTTTTCCATGTTGTTCAAATGAGAAGAAAATATTTGGAAATTTTATCATTGTCTTGCGAGAATTATTTTAATGTGAAATGCACGCCAATGACCGAGAAAGTAAATAGAAAAATAGTATTTAAATTATAATTAAGAATAGACAAAAACTCAATCTAACACGCAAATTAATGTTTTATTAAATCTTTGACGAAGTCAAAAAAAAAAAAAAAGTTCACAATTAGCCACAACTACTACTTTTGTGCTGAATACAGCTCAAAGCACGCGGCCTACTAATGCGATTGAGATTTCCTCTCCTAGATCCTAACACATTGAAAATTATTCAAACTCTATACAAAAAAAATTAATTCTTAAAAACCAGTAAACTTATCTAAGAGCAATTATTACTTTTTGACCCATTTGGATACTGTTAAAGGAGAAACTTCACACTGTCGGCTATTTTTCGAGTACTTTTTCCCGAATTAGACAAGGCAATAATTTTTCCTTTTAGCAAATTATCACCGGGAAGAGCCACTAATTCTACACTCTATTGCAACATGACTGGCAAGACACTGGGGTTTTGCTGTATGTTTCTGTGAAAAAGTTGTGCATGTTAATTTTTTTGAGCAATCACGATTGCTTATTGCTTTCATTTGACTGTTTTAATATGATATCATTTTCTTTTCCCACCAGCACCCTCCGCAGCACCATCGTCGGCCGGCCGCCTCACGATGCTGCTCCTCTGGCGAAAACCGTCTCCAGGTCGCGTCAATATCCTACACACACACATATACGCACTCCTACACACACACATACACGCACTCCTACACACACATACACGCACTCCTACACACACATACACGCACTCCTACACACACACATACACACACTCATGACTGCACAGACACAAGCACTCATGCCTACATACACACACACACACACGAACGCCTACACACACGCGCGTACTCACACATACGAACTCCTACACGCACACGCGCGTACACACACACACGAACGCCTACACGCACGCACATGCATACATACACACACACGCACCCACACACATGCGCTTACACAAACACACACACACACGAAAGCCTACAATTACGCGCGTACACACACACATACGAACGCCTACACGCACACGCGTGTACACACACATACACGAACATCTACACGCAACCGCGCGTACACACACATACACGAACGCCTACACGCATACGCGCGTACACACACAGCACTGCATACACAACCCGTACACACATGCGCTTACACAAACACACACGCGCATACATACACATACACGGCTCGTGATTGCGAAAAACATTATTTGAATTCAAGATGCCAAAAATTCAAATTAATATATATATATATATATATATATATATATATATATATATATATATATATATATATATATATATATATATATATATATATATATATATATATATATATATATATATATATATATATATATATATATATATATATATATATATATATATATATATATATATATATATATATATATATATATATATATATATATTATTTGAGTTATTGTTTTACAAAAGGCAATGGCTAAACGCAGAAAAAATAAAAAATAAAAATAAAAATAAAAAAAATAAAAAAACAGAAGTATTTAAAGTATAGCTTTTGATTTAAAAAGTTCTATAAAATATTCTTTTATTAGACAATGAAGTAGTGTTTCGCATTATTTACACATCGACGTCTGAACGATATCTACAAAAAACTGACGGTTGCAACATTGTGTTGTTCTTCTGCAGAGACAGCGAATAAATTTATGCATTTAAAAAATTCATAGGCGTAACTCTAATGTAGAAAAACCACGTTATAATTGGTTTGCTTAGTTTGTTGAACAATTTTTTTCTTTTTTTACGAAGAAACCAACTTTCATAATTTCTGTTTTAAAAAAGTATACGGTCCCCTAAAGTATGAAAAAAAGGAATTTTTAAGCATAGCGCAAAAACTACTGAATATTTTGAGCTCAAATTTTGGATTTCCTCATAAAAGCTCTTCTAGATTGTTTTTCTGTTAAAATTTAATATGGTTTCAGATCATATTTTTTTCAAAAAATATTAAAATAATTCATAAAAAAACTAAAATTACATTTTGGGCGTTATAAATGATGTTTTTATTATTGGGTCGATTCATATTTTGATACAAAAAAACAATCTTTGCCGTGCCTAATCTAGTTTTTGTGTTATGAGTAAAAATATCAAAATACGTTTTAACATTACGAGAGGAATTTTTCAAAACTCGATTCTGAAGTAACGGCTGGATCGAATTAAACAAAACTTTGTATACAAAGTTCAAAAAAGATGCTGATTAAAAATATGTGATAAAAAAAAAGGGGTTCTCATTGAAAAATTTGAAGTTGATGCTCGTTTTAATATGAAGACGACCCCTTAACAACAATTTTTTACCATAATTATGTAGAACTTTTTATTCCTGAAACAATGACACCTTACACGTGTCTCTAGTATCAATAGTCTTTGAATACGATTGAGTGTTTCGTTTTTTTTTTCTATGACTGTACCACATGTTGTGTTAATTTTTTTCTGGAATGCGCAACATTGATTTGTAGTCTCAAAATTGAATTCATTGAAGAAAAGTCCAACATGAACATGATAACTACACTGCGTATCTTAAAATGTCTTTTCAATACGTTTTGAACACAAACGCTTGTCCCTTTTTCAGAACACGTTTTGGAACGATTTTTAGAACCACTTCTGGAAAACCATTTCAGAACACTTATTTAGTTTTGTTTTCTTTTTAAACACGATTAAGAGCACATTTATTCAACACTCACATTATCACTTTTCTTAGAACACTTTGCAGCACATTTTTTGGGTCATTTTGCAGAATATTTACCAAGCACCAATCTTTATTCTGCACACATGTTAGCGCAATACTTATTTGCTAAATGTCGAGGTGACTTGGTTAGCCGCCGGGCAATGGATGACTTTCGATCACTGAAGGTCTGAGGTCATCCTGTACAAAGGCAAACGCAATGCCAGCCCATAAGCAGTATGAAAGGTTTACGTGGTGGCTTGGTCACACGTCGGGCATTGGACGGTGTTCGACCATTGAAGGCCTGAGATCACCCTGTGTACAGACATTCGCAATGCCAGTCCATAAAGCATGGTGAAGAGTTTTGATGGTGGTTTGATCTACCACAGAGCAACAGATGGCTTTCAACCGTTGAAAGTCTGAGGTCACTATGTGTAAAAGCGTTCACGATTATAAACCATAAGCAAATTTAAAAGATTTCAAGTAGGATTACATTAAGGCGTAATGACTGGTGGTTAAAGAAAGCTTATAACTTATTGAGAATCATAAACTTAACGGTAAATTATGGAATTTTTTGGTGTTTCAAAAGAATAAGAAACGATATATCTACAGAATTTTTACAGGAAATAGGACATCCAATCCCCTTTTGCAAGCAACTATCGTTGTAAAGAAAAGAAGGTTGGTTTCACGCGTTTTCCCATATAGGTCCACAATCCGTTCTCAAATGTGGTCCAAATCTGTTGTCAAATGTGTTCCTAAATTTTAATTTAACTATTATCTTAAGCAGATCACGTTCAGTTCACTTTCGGAACTGATTCGGAAATTATTTTGTTACACTTTCTTTCCAACGAAGCACATTCAGAACAAGTTACAGTTCATATTCAGGCAAATGGAGCCATGGTAATGTGTTTCCAACGCATTTCCAATGCATGCCAGTAATTTGTATTGTACAAAACATAAATATAATACTTTGTGAAACAATGAATATGTATTGAAACGTAATGCATTTTTGCATATGTAGAATTTTATTTTAATTTTAAATATTGTGAACCTTTTCAAAGAAATTTTTTTTTCCGATTTAAATCCACTTTTATTATCTTGTTGAAAACGTTTGCGTGTGTTATTAACGGTATGTTAACATATCGCTAAAGCAAACAACTATATGAACCTTACACAAATCTTAAGAAAATATATTTCATTCAAAACTCTTTCTTTAACTGATATTACTATATGCCTCTTGGCAACTAAGACTTGCAAACAATGAATCTCCCATTTACTGAACATTTGTTTGTGATTCGGCTATTGTCTCTTGATTTTAAAAAAGTTATCAAAGTAGATATTTAGCAATCATTATTTATGGTTTTTAAGGACTAAATCATATAGTTTTTTTTTCTTTTTTGATAAAGAACAAATGCTGAAAAATGAAAGTAAGAAAAACCTAACCTAAACTTCTTCTGCTGATTAATATAAATCATCATAAAATCAGATCATACAGACTAAAATACAAATAGAGCGACACATAAAATGAAACGTTAATAAATACATAAATAATTAAAAAAAAAGAACTAAATTAAAAAATCAAAATAAGATATGATTTAATATCTGCTTTCGTTTTGAATTCTATTAAAATGAAAATAAAAGTAAAATAAAAAGATAAAACTAAAGAGCTGCATGAAATAAATTTGAATAATTATCATGATTAATATACTAACATAATTTGTTGTAAAATAATTGAAGAGCTTGTATTTCTTACACTCTAAGCAATCTACCTGATCTATCTGGCTGTAAAAATAAGCCTTCATGTAAAACTGCTTTTGATAAATTGATCCAAGTGTAGACTATGATTTTGTTTTATTTGAAATGTATGTTTAAAACACTATTTTAGAATTGAATTAGAACTGAATACATTCCTATGTACTTGAAAAGGATAGAGAACAGAACATCGAACAAAGTTTGAGCCTTTCTGCGTTTCATATTCTTCTACTTTTTTCACTATTTCAGAATTCTTCGGTATCAAAAGAATTAGTGCATAACATAGCTGTTGATGCAGGCATGAAGAATATTTATTTTTATCTTCCTAGTGGTTTGAAAATTGTCATATCATCGTTCTGTTTTCCACATTATGTCAGTCATAGTTTAATGTTTGTCTTACACTCTTACCTTTAAATCTTAAGAGTCATAGACATCGGCAGAACATCATCCATGTCGTTACCCATGTGAACTCTGTTTTGTGGATTTTCGAGGAAACCTACATGTTTTGAGGCGAAACATCAGCCACTTTATTTTATAGAAAAGAACATAACTTTACGAGTGAGAAAAAAATACGCAAATATCAAGCTTTCGTACTTTTGTGTGTAAGTTGTGTTGAATTTCAGTTGTTTTCGGTAGTTTCGGTGACAATAGTCAATAGATTTAAGAAAATGTCTTAGAGACGTCGTTCACCCGATTCATTAAGGGGGCGGGCAGTTAGATGGATGGAAATGGGACTGTCTGAGACTGATGCTGCTAGACGTCGCAATGTGTCTCGTAGTGTTGTTCAACGACTTGGGGATCGATACTAATCCGAAGATTTTGTGTCCAGAAGACCTGTTCCAGGCCAACCATGAGCTACAACACCTGCAGAATACCGTTTTCTAGTTCTCTCGACCCGATGGAGAAGAACCACTACTGTGCCGCAGTTCGTTTCAGATCACTTTGTAGGATCAGGAAGAAGAATCTCTGCTACTACGGTGCGAAATCGTTTTCACAATGCAGGTCTTTAGGCAGGACGACCAACTGTGTTCTTCAAAAATGCTCTTTTCCGCAAAGATTGCTTTTTTTTTGTAAAAAATAGTTTTTGCAATACATTTATACAAATTTCTATGACGCATTCAATAAAAAAATCATTTAATGCTCATATCCTCCAACAATTTTGTGTTTCTACATTCATTCATTTGCAAATTAGACGTAAAAAACCCGGTTGTACCTTAAATTTTTGAGGCCAGTGTATTTTCGAAAAGTTTATGGAAAAAACTACAATCGGCAAAATGTGTACACATACGATACTGACATATGAAACTGAACATTTTGTATACTTTTTAGAAATTGATCTTTAGTGTTACTGAAGCAAAGTTAATTCATTGCTTACGGCTACATTAATCAATTGCTCAATGTCATTAAGACTAACATTCAAATATTAACGAATTTTTATACATAAGAAAAATATGGAGAATGCCAAATTTATTCAAGCACCAGCAAGCATCGAGCAAGAAACAAACTGTCAGGATACTAATGATAGAAGGGGAAAATACTGGGAAAATAAAAATTAAGAGAAGTAAATAAATAATTTAAAAATTAAACAAAATATATAAAATGAATTTAAAACTGTAGGTAGGTTAAAATCCAATACCTTCTGTCTTTTCAAAGAGGTAAAGATCAAAATGAAAGTATATAAATCAAATACATAAATCTACAAAATGGAATTTAAATGGCGAAATATTAATCAAACAAGAAGTCTTAACCAGTATGTTGATGAAAACAGTGCAAAATAACTGGTTGTTTTCA
Organism: Uloborus diversus; assembly: GCF_026930045.1. Taxonomy (NCBI): domain Eukaryota; kingdom Metazoa; phylum Arthropoda; class Arachnida; order Araneae; family Uloboridae; genus Uloborus; species Uloborus diversus. The sequence goes on from NC_072738.1 coordinate 115,000,349, forward strand.
ATTCAGAACGATCTAAATTGCAGAAAAATAGGCGTGAATGTAAAATTTCTCTTATGGTTAAATAATCCTAATATAAAAGAGATGATTTTCTACTAAAATTGTATGCCTTTTGAATTGTATGTTTGAAAGTACCAGTAGAGAGTTTGAAATTTGATATACAAACGATTGCTGCATAACTTAGTAGTAGAAGCAGATCAGAAATATTTGTTTTTATCTACATAGTAATAGATAATTGGAATTAGAAAGCATTATGTGCAAAGTAATTAAGCTAAAGAGTTTTCTTTTTGTGTAAAGTAGTAATTTTAACATTAATGAATATTTCTACAGAAGCAAAATATGGCGAATAACAAATTTTTTTTGTGCATCAGCACGCATACAGCAAGAAAGAAAGGAAAAAGACAACAACAATTCAGGAAGCTTGCATAGAAGCGTGATTGCATTTTTACTCTCCTCCTATTAGACATACATTTTTATATGAGAGCGTAATCCGTTGGCAGTCAAAAGAATGAGATGTCGTCAGGTGGCTTAAGACACGGACGAAAAGAGCAAGACGAGGGGAAAAAGATATTATTCTGTTTATTTTTCTCTTGTTTATTTCCCCCAATTTTTATATACTAGTGTTATGTCCCTAATTTTTTTGTATACGTGACAGAGGAAATCCCTAAGGATCAGTTTTTTTGTATCATGTCTGAGGATCGTCAGTGATGGAGAAAGTCATAGATAGCAAAGGGGAAATTTACGTATTTATTCATTTTTTAGACTTCATTTCGCAATTACAAACTGTATTTCAGTTAGTGTACATTTATTTAGTTTGGACTTAATATTTATTTGTGGGGAATGTGGGGCAAAGTAAAATAGTTAAGATAACTTATTTTTTTCAAAATGAACGGATTGAATGTTCGTTCTGAAAAAATACGGTACATTAAGAAAGAACGATATATATTGTAATAAAACTTGCATCAAAACATTTATTTTTTATTTTTGGCAGTAAGTCTGTACCTTCAAAAAAAGGTGAAATGTTTTTACTTGTTATTTTTTCATGGGAAAAGTGAAAAATAAAACTTTTTTCTAATAAAACTTTTTCAATTTGCCGTTTAAAGACATTTTTGATCAGAAAAATGAGTAAATAAAAAAAGAATGAATAATTGAAAAGTAAATGAAAAAATAAACGAATAAATAAATAAATAAATGAATAAGCTAATATATGAAAAAAGTAAGAAAAAATAATAAAAAAAAACAATGAATTAATTAGAAAAAAGGCGAACAAATGAATAAATATGGGGATTATTAAATGAAGGAACGTAAATGAAGTAATTAAATGAATAGTTAAATGAAGTGATTTGATAAAGGATTGAACAAGTAAATGGAACGAACTATTTCACCTTGCCCCACCCTATTTGTTCCACATGCACTTGACTAAAGTACATTGACTAGATGCTAGAAAGTCAATGTTGGTATGCGGGAAAGAAGGCTCGTTTAGTTCCCTTAAAGCTAAAAATTGTTTAGAAAGGTATGTTGAAACTATGCATTAAATAAACGATTTCACCCTTCATTAAACGTTGAATCCGCTAAATAAATTATTGTTAAAGGACAGTAAAACAGTATGCTTTATAGTTGAAAGAAAAAAAAACCGAATGTCTGTCTAACGTAGCTTCAGGACCTATTAATATTATTCTCGTTGCCCAAGCAGTATAGAATATTCTTGTGGATTTCTTTTGGGTGTACAACTACAAAAAATGTGTCTAAAAAGGGTTAAATTAATGACTCCGAATTTTAAAATATATCAAATTTAATTTTCTTGATGTTGTTTGCTTCCGCCTGTTAAAATAACAAGCACACTTGAGAGAAAGGAAAAATGAAATTCAACAATTTATGATTCTTAATTACTTATTTGAAATGCAAAGGCAGAAAAAGAAACTGAAAAGGAAATCCGAAAAAATACAGAAATGATTTTTGTTTAAAATTGTTCTGTTGAAAATATTGCAAAAACTAATACAAAACTCAAAAAATGAGAGAAAATTAAGTGCAAATAAATAAATAAATAAAATAAAATAAAAAATAAATAAATAAATAAAATAAAAAATAAATAAATAAATAAAATAAAAAATAAATAAATAAATAAAATAAAAAATAAATAAATAATAATAATAATAATTATAAAAGCGATGCAAATGAATTTTGCTCCGAATTCTAGTTGAAACGTTGATTACCTTATTTTTAAAGGACGTTAAAATAATATGCTTTCAGTTCAAAGAAAAAGACCAAATGTCTGTCTAACATAGCTTAAGGAGTTTTTAATAATTTTCTACATTACTACAACTTTATAGACTAACTTTTATAGATTTATTTTGGGTGAATAACTACAATATTTCCTAGAAAATGTCTGAAAAAGGGTTAAACTAGAGATTTAGAATTTTAAATTTAATTTTTCTTGTTGTTTGTTTCCGCCAGCTAAAACAAAAAGCATACCTGACAGAAAGGAAAAATGAAATTCAACAATTTAGGATTTTTGATTACCAATCTGAAATGCAACGACTGAAAAAGAAACTGAAAATAAAATAAAAAACAAAATGATTCTGTTTCAAATTGCTCTGTTGAAAATATTGCAAAAACTAATATAAAACTCCAAAAGTGGGAGAAAATTAAATGCAAAAAATAAATAAATAAATAAATAAAAAATAAAAAAATAAAAAGAAGAAAAAGCGATGCAAATTAATTTTGCTCCGAATTCTTGTTGAAAAATGAAATGCAAAATATAGGATCAATGGCATGATTTTAAACTTCAGACGTTGTTGAAAACTCACAAGACTAGTTCAGTATTTTTTCTTCGTCAAATAGTATGCAGAATTTCTTTGTATTTATTTCATTTCAAAACATCTCACATCCCTCACAATTCTCGGGCCAGGGAATGGCGTTGAACTTTGAAGAGAAGTTTTGTCTGCAGTGAAGTTTTAAGGGGAGAATGTTGAACGTGTTATTGTATGCATCTGATTTGAATACAATTTCGCAGTCCACGCAAGCTCTTGCATTTACGTTGGATGAACCTGGGAGTCACGCAGATCCGAGTTCTGAATTTTCCTCACTTAAAACATAGACTAAATAGTAAATATTGCATAAACTTCAAGTAATAGTTTTAATACTTTTTTGTATAGTCACCATATTTTTTTCGTTTACACGTATTTATCAAATAAAACCGTTGTAACATATTAAATAATAACTGATAACTCCGTTTGTATATTTTAGTGTATTTTTAGATTCATTTATTAATTACGAACCTGGGATTAACACAGACCCGAGTTCTGAATTTTCCTCCCTTAAAACTTACATTATAAAAGCGATTCAGAGACGTTCCTGGAAAATAATAGGCAGCTGATGTGCCCAATTTCAACCAGTAACATACCTTACAAAAACCAGGAACGTTTTCCGATTAAATTTAGTAACCTTTCTAAAATATTGGAAAAACTTGCCTGTTTAAAGCCAGTCGTGAACCTTCTAGACAAATTAAATAGATTTGATGCATTTGATTAGAACCTTCCCGATTTTCTAAGAGAGTTCCAGAAGCATTAGAGCAACCATGGCCATAGTTACACGAAAATTACAAGCAAGAACCAAGCATATTCCTCACCGGCATTTCTTGCCTCGCAAAGCTGCAGCGATCCAGTGACATATTTGCTCCCATCGGGAGCTTAGTCTACCTGGACTTCCCGTAATCAAGCTAAAGCCGATACATTTAATAAACACGCTCAATCAATCTTTAAACTGCTAGCAAAAAATATCTTTTACACTAGTGAAAAGCCTGCATTCGCGCATCTTTTAGCAATTCAGGAATTTTTTTGCGAAGATACTTGATTTTACAGGGAAATAGGTGAAAACCTCTGGAATCCCGAAACGTTCCGCGGAAATAACCAGTAACGTTTCGGAATTTTTTTACAGTGTAGAATAAATATTAAATAATGGATAAACTTGGAGTAATAGTTAAATACTTTTTAATACAGTTACCTGAGTTTCTTCGCTTACACTCGTTTACCAAGTATCACAGTTTATTGAATAAGCTAATAAATGATAACTCTGTTTGTATATTTTAGTGCATTTTTAGATTAATTTATTTATTACGAACCTGAGAATGAACGTAACCCGAGATCTACTTTCTTCACATTTAAATCTTAGAGTAAATATTATATAATGGATAAACTTGTAGCAATATTTTAAATACGTTTTAATCTAATCACCATAGTTTCTTCTCTTACGCACATCAATCAAATATCGCAGTTGTGTTGTATTAGACAATAACAGATAACGCGGTTTGTATATTTTAGTGTGTATTTCCATTATTTTGTTAATGGCAAACCTGAGATAACACAATCCCGAGTTTTAAATTTTCCTCACTTGAAACTTAGAGTAAATAATAAATAATGCATACACTTGGAGTAACAGTTTAATACTCTTTAATACAGAGGTCATATTTTCTTCGTTTATACGTGTTTATCAAATAGCACAGTTTTATTATATTAGATAATAACTGATAACGCGGTTTGTATATTTTAGTGTATTTTCAGATTAATTTATTTATTGCGAACCTGGGATTAACACAGACCCGAGTTCTGAATTTTCCTCACTTAAAACTTAGAGTAAATATTAAATAATGGGTAAGCTTGGAGTAATCGTTTAATACTTTTTAATAGGACTCGACCGATGCATCGGCTTGGCCGATGCATCGGCGCCGATGGTTCAACAATTTAGCCATCGGCATCGGCATCGGCGGCCGATGCTAACTTGCAGGAAACATCGGCCCATCGGCCTCAAAAAACATCGAAAAGCCGATGGAATTGGCCGATGTTTTTGAAAAAAAAAAAGGACCTTTGATGTTTTACTTTTTATTACGAAGTAAAGGGAGTTATTATTTTCATATAAAATTGTTTACTTAAATTTCAGTATGAATTTCTATTTTAGTCACCCCTGAAAGAGTTTTTAATACTGCAGTTCAGGTACTAAACAAGTTAATTATCGCGTTGTTTCTTGCGGCTGGATGTACGTATGTATCTCTCATAAGTCATACCTCAAAAATGGTAAGGCTAGATTTTCGCATGTGGAGTGTGCGTACGTTCCAGTTGTGCACTTCCCTTTTTGTTTTTGATCGGGTGATCGGGTGTTCAAAAAAGGCTATTTACTCATTTTTTTGTGGCTATCAATTACTTATTTGAATGTAAAACTTATATAGCGTATCAGACTGAAGATCATTTGGTGATATATTGCCGAATTGGAGACTATGGAAACAAATATGAGATGGCGAAACCGGTTTGTTTCATTATGCTAGATTTCCGTTGAACCGACGGTAATTTCTAATTTTTCGATGTTTGTAATATGAATCACAGTAATGCAGTCTTTTCTGTATCGCTTCGGCGGAGCTACAAGTTGGAGACCCGTCGAAATACATTTTGGGGTCCTATTTCTCTATCACAGAAGTTGTAAAATATTTATCATAAGCATTTTTGTAACTCCTACGGTGCCCCTATGGTTATGGGGCCTTTCGCGCAATTGCAACATTTGCTATATTTTAAATCCGCCACTGCACGTCAAAACAAACACGGGTGCAAATTTTAAAAGGGTTTTTCTGCTCAATGTTTGATTGTTTTGAACTCTATTTTTTACGACTATTTTTTGTATTTCTGAGAATACCTGCGTGCCCCTCCTCCCACTCCCTCAGTTTCTGAAATTAAACTCTAGTAGTACTTCTTAGTTGTTTAAAACTAACACCATTCACAAAGTTAGAGATTTTTTTGTTCAAGCTTTATCTATTGTTTAGGAAGAATTTAGAGCATTAATGTAAGAAATTGATTAAAGGCGTTTTGAATGGTGACATAATTCGGAAATCAAAGGAACTTTTGAATTTTTTCTTCGGAAGTGCTGAAGTAGATTCCGAAACTCTTCCGAGGCGTTGGTGGTAGCGGTTCTGTACTAAAAAAATGAGACCGAAGTTGGGACCGTAGTTTCATGTTGTGAGTTACTTCTAAATCAGAGGGTGATGCCCCTAACCCACCCTCGTCGTTTCAAGCATTTCTTAAACATTTAGCGATTATTTATTTTGGTCAAGAAATGTCATTTTGCGTATTTCTTATACTTGTTTCACATATATTTCGTAATGCGCCCTCTTTTTTGCATTATTAATAGCGATCGATTTTTTTTTTATCTGTTGTAAGTAACTATTTTTATGTATTTATATAAAATCAATGAATGAGTTATTTTCGTTTTCATCATATTTTTAATAATATGTTATAGAAAAGTTTCAAGGATTTTCATTATGATATTTTTAAATTTCAGAAAATTATTGTTAAATTGGAAAATATAATTTGAACTTGTTTGTAGTGCTTCATAAAAGATTAAACAATCTAATTGCTCAATATTACGTGTGCAAACATCAGATCAAGTAGTATATGTATTCAGTTATTAACTTAGTGTAAATATTGAGTTTGTTTGTGAATAAAATATGACAACGTATATAAAGTACAAATTCAAAATGAAAAAAGGTTAAAAAACCAGCAAACAGCTGTTTCGGCACTCTATGACTACTTTCGACTCTATGACGTCATCGTTTCCAGGTACTGCTCTCATATCTTTTACAACTCGTCTCTCATTCCAATGTTCGCCTCGACTGTGTTTTAGTCGGGTTGAACCTGTCTTCGTTTTTAATTGCACTGATGATGGCACTTGTATTTTGACTGCCGAAACAGCTGTTTGCTGGTTTTTTAACCTTTTTTCATTTTGAATTTGTACTTTATATACGTTGTCATATTTTATTCACTATGCAGTACAAAGTTTTCGACTACTTTTTATGTATTGAGTTTGTTTATTGTAGCTGCGTTTTAAGAACCTCGCTCTTTTCATGGCTATTCCTATTTTCCGCAAAATTTATGTCACTGTTATAGTTTTTATGAAAAATGCAAACTTTTCTATTAATAAATTTTAAATAAGTATAAAAATATTCCTATAATGATTTAATATTGTAATTTATCTGTTACCTTTTTTGTTTAATTTGATGACTAAAAAATGTCTACGTGCAATCTTTCCCTTTAATTGCGTAATCTATTGGCGGTTTCATAGTTTTATTAATTTTTTTGAATGATTAAACAACATAATTTAATGTTTTTTATGTTTAGTGTACCTAAATCCATACATTATTACAATATTACTGAAATCTTAGTTATATGTTCAATTAAAAAAACAAATCAATTGGTTACTAAACAGTCTCTTTGTTTTTCTTCCTTTTTTTTGAGCAATCACGATTGCTTATTGTTCTCATTTGACTGTTTTTGGCGTTACGCTGATTTTTCCCATCGCCACCCTCCGCACCATCACCGTGGACCGGCTGGCTCCTCGCGATGCTGCTCCTATAGCGAAAGCCGTCTCCAGGTTGCATCCATGTCCTACACACACGCGCATACATAAACAACTACACACACACAAAAACACATACACACATACACACATACACACACACATACAAACACTTACACAATCGCATACATACAGACACCCGCACATACACACACATACACACATACAAACACTTACACACACGCATACATACAGACACCCACACATACACAACTACCCACACATTCATACACACACATACACATAACCCGTACACACAAACACACACGCCTACATACACACACTCGTGATTGCGAAAAACATAATTTGAATTCAAGTTGTCAAAATTCAAATTAATTTTTTATTTATTTATTTATTTATTTTTTTTGGTTCTTATTCTTTGTCTTCCATCATACAGCAGTCAAAAAAGAAGAAGCATAACTATACCCTATACAGATTGTACGTAGTACGATCCTTCACATTACCGAAGTACATCCACCTTCAAAAGGTCACCTTGAGGGACTATGTACTACTTCTGCCAGTGTTCAGATAACTTTTGGAAACACTCCTGGAAGTCATTTTTTGCTACCTTCTGTGATGCAGATCTGTGATGCTTGCCTTCTGTGATGTTCTCTTAATGAAAGAAAGCGGCGTCCATGCATTTGTTTTTTTTTTTTTTTTTTTTGCTGGGAACAGGTAAATGTCACACGGAGCTAAGTCCGACGAAACGTTATGTTATTTGTTTGTTATATCAGAGTATTGACCAATCGAACCGTGCATCCTCAACATGAAAGTCGGCTTCTTCCCCACGATGAAATTAAAGCAGCAGCGCAAGAGGCCTTACGAGAGGTTGCGATAAATGTCACCCAGGGGTCCTTCTAAACGCTATACGAACGTTGGCAGAAGTGCATAGTCGTTCAAGGTGACCATTTTGCAGATATACGTACTTCGGTAATGTGAACAATTCAGGGTAAGGTTTTATACAACTTGTCCTCGAACTTTTAGATCATACTACATACGTATGAGTTTTCAATTTACTCTTTCATAACGTTTTTGAGTGACGCAAGTTTACGCGCATGGAGCCATCACAAGAGAAATTTCGATAATTAACTAAGGAAAAGTTCAAAATGGATATTTCGTTCATCTATATGTTCTTAGGTACATATGCATGTACAGATGTGCCGAAGAAACTTGTAAAGTTTAAATTGGGTGATCGTAAAATAGAAATTTATGTCGAAATCTGATTTTTTTTTTTTTTGTGTGATTACAATTCTTTATTCGCAGAAAGGAAGTAAGGTGAACTGAATCAATGATCCTTTAAATTCCTGACAATCTTATCAATTTATTTCTGTTAGATTTTTTTGAGCAATCACGATTGCTCATTGTTCTCATTTGACTGTCCTTGACGTTACGCTGAGTTTATTTACCCCCCCCCCCGCCTCCATCTGCAGCACTCACGCTCACCGTCCTCCGCAGGCGCAGCTTCTCCGATCCTGAACAATGTCCCCCGAAATCCGCTTCTCCTGGTCGGTCGCGTCCATGTCCTACATACGCTCATACACACACAAACACACACACGCCTACGTGTATGCACAGGTCTGCGCACACACAAGCCTAAACATTCATGCGCGCCTACACACGCACAACTATACGCACGTAACCGCCCAAGAGAATGGCAGGTTTGAGGGGACAGGAGCAGTTTCTAGAAACTAACTCCAATGAGTAGCGTCCTGTCGCAACTCGCGATTGCGAAAAACATAATTTGAATTAAAAATATCAGAATTCGAATTATTATTTTTTTTACCTTTTTTTTTTGCCATCGGCCATCGGCATCGGCCATCGGCCATCGGCAATTGGCCATTTGGAGAAAAACATCGGCCATCGGCCATCTTTGAACAATCGGCCAACAATCGGCATCGGCCCATCGGCCAAAAGATGCCATCGGTCGAGCCCTACTTTTTAATACTTTTTAATATAGTCATCTCAGTTTTTTCGTGTAAACTTGTACACTAAACATCAGAGTTGTATCGAATAAGATAATAAATGATAACTTTGCTGATATATTTTAGTGCGTTATTAGATTAATTTATTTATTACGAACCTGGGAATGAACCTAACCCGAGATCTACATTCTTCATATTTAAATCTTAGAGTAAATATTAAATAATGGATAAACTTGGAGTAATAGTTTAATACTTTTTAATATCGTCATCCCAGTTTTTTTCATTTACATTTGTTTACCAAGTAGCATAGTTGTATTAAAAAAGCAAATTAATGATAACTTTGTATATTTTGGTGCATTTTTACATTAATTTAGTTATTACGGACCTGGGAGCGAACTTAACCCGAGATTTACTTTCTTTACATTTAAATCTTAGAGTAAATACTATATAATGGATAAACTTGGAGTAATATTTTTAACGCTTTTTAATCTAGTCATCGTTTTTTCTTCTTTTACACATGTTAATCAAATACCACAGTTATGACGTATTAGATAATAACTGTTAGCTCGGTTTGAATATTTTAGTCTATTTTTAGATTGACTTCTTAATTGCGAACCTGGGAATAACACAGACCCGAGTTCTGTATTTTCCTCACCTAAAACATAGAGTAAATATTAAATAATGGATAAATGTGGATTACAGTTTATTACTCTTTAATACAGTGATCATATTTTCTTCGTTTATACGTGTTTATCAAATACTACAGTTGTATTGTAGTATTAGTAGATAATAACTGATAACTCTATTTGTATATTTTAGTGTATTTTTAGATTTGTCTATTAATTACGAACCTGGGAGTAACGAAGACCTCGGGTTAACAAAGTTAATTAATTTATTGGAACCAAAACATTTCAGGATCGTCTGTTTGCCCTAACATAGTAGTTAAAATTAAAAAAAAAGATTAAAACGAATCTGAAACGTAAAATTCTTACTGCTGTGTTTATAGGGCTCTGGAGTCGGAGAAAATATGACCGACTCCGACTCAGACTCCAGAAAATTTTAAACCATTGACTTCAACTCCGAATCTTTTACCCCGAGATCAGTCCGACTCTGACTTCGATTCTTGCTGCCCAATCACTGACACAGTTTCGGACTTTAGAAAATAATGACCAGCTCCGACTCCGACTTCGACAAACTTTCGACTACCGACTCTGACTCCAACTCCTTTACCCTAAAATCAGTCCGACTCCGACTCCTCATCTGTGATTTTTCCCTCTCTATGGTCGACTTTTTACAAGAGTGACAATTTTTCACAAGAAATTTAAATTTGGGAGACCCGCTATTTTATCAATCGTACATTTTGCTGTTTTCTTTCCAAGCCTCGCAAACCAATTCAGAAATCAATTTCTCTCGCAGAGTAACAATGCGTATTCATCTTTCCTAATGAGAATTTTTTGTTAAATCGAAACTTCCTCTCCACGTAGACATGTTTTCCTCGGAGAAATTATTACGAAAATAAGAAATAAAAGTGGCATCGGAAGAACATTTTCGTATCTTTACCCTTCCGGATACGACTTAAGTCATCCATTATTTTGTCGTAAGAAAAATGAAGAACTGAAATAAAAATACGCGCCATCGCAAAATGGGCCAATGGAATGACTCCTTGGAGACGATAACCTAAAGGCAATCCATCGAATATTTTCTATTCTTTCTAAGTTTTAGTTTAGAGCAAAAGTGGAATTTATATCCATCTCCGCATTACTCTTAACATCCCAGGAAAGACATTTTTCTTCGTGTTATGGCGCTGTCAAATCTCAAGACCCTGAGTTTTACTGCTTTATCAAATGGCTGCCGAACTTTTCAAATTGGTTGACATTTCAGGGTTGAATTATTCTTTGGCTTGGAGGGGAGACACGAGAAAAAAATTGTCCAATTGGAGCTTTAACAACAAAAGTACCGTTTTCGGAGATACTTCTTTTTTAGGGGTCGTAGTTGTCAAAACCTTCATTGCAGTGTCTTCATTAGAAACGAAAAGACAAGTTCTTTATTTCGCTGTTTTTATGTTTTGAAAGCGGTAGTTTTCTTGTTTTTATGTAAACACTTCCAGAAATATTTCATTTTATTTTAAACCTAAGAGAAATACACAAAATTTGTTAATATGCTTGTAATTTCTATGTAAAGTATCTTTTATTTGGTATATTTTCACATGTTTGACTTATATTTTTGTTATTGTAATTTTTCTTGATATTTTCTTTTCGACAAAAAAATTCTGCTAAATTTTTCTAATCGGCATGATTTTTCGATTTTTTTTTATTTTTTGTTTAAAAGTATTTGTTTTTACATTTTCAATTTTAACTTTATGGGGTAATTAAAGAAAATATACCACATCATTTCAGTTTTAACTTTACTGTTGATCTGACAATTGAAAAAATAACGAAAATAACAACAACAACAACAACAACAATAATCCTTATATATTATTTCTGTAGCCTGTTTTTGGTTTCTACGCCAAATTTCCCTCAATTCTTGATCGATTTCTTTGATTTACGGCTAATTTTATAGCTTATGTTGCTGGCTACTGACGAAAAATAGACCCAAGGTCTAAAAATTATTTCTTTTAGCCGAAAAACCTGTTTTAAAGAACCAGAATAAGGTTTTCGGTCAAACTTATAACTTTAATTTTCGCTATGACCGACAGAGCTGAGTACCTTGATCGGCAGAGCGTTCTCTTCGTAACCAGAAGATTACGTGTTCGGGCCCCCGTCCGGACAATCTGCAACAAAAAATTAGAGAAATATCGCGCATTACATGTACACTGAAGTAAATGAATAACAACTATGAGGGAATAGAATAAATGAGAAGGATATGCTCGTTGCTGATATGAAATCATTCAGTGATTTTGTGCTAAATTACTTCGAAATTGCACGTGTTTTTTTTTTTTTTTTTTGAAGCTTTGGCTCTGGAAAGAAAATTAAAGCATAATGTAAGCGAAAATATAAGTAACAGGTTTAAGATTTCAGACTACAATAGAATTGTTTTTTGTGCAGAAAAAAAAATAATAAATCGTATATTGAAATATATATTCTTCTAATGAGTTTTTGACTCTTTGTACAAATAAATAAAATACTACCTCAATTTGAAGGGTAAAATATATATTTTTTCTTCTTTTTGCTAAAAAACAAATAGCTTATCACATTTTTACTACATTCGAAAAGCTACGCTTAAAAAAGAGCATAGTTCAATTTATTTTGTATTTTAACCGTGCTGTTAAATGATGAACAAGTGCTGCCATCTAAGTTATAACGGTTTAAGCAGCCTGCGATAACAAATTGTAAAACTTTTCAAAAATAAAAACGTTTTTCTTCAATATCTTATCTTATATATTAATCCCCTCTCATTTTTAAACTTATCAGGCTGGCCAATGACGAAAAAAAGACTTACGGTCGAAAATTCAAGTTTTCGAAATCGCCTCTTGCTGTTTCAAAACCTTGATGCTGCCTGTAGTTCTTATGCATTTTTTAAAGCAAAGTTCTAATGCAGTTTTCCATTTTTTACGTCGCTTTCGGCAAAAAAAAAAAAAGCCTGTGTGTGTGTTCATATTTTAATAAAGCTTAACAGCACTGGACTTAGTTGTTCGTTTTAATTGATAAGTTTTTTTCGGTAGAGCGCTCGGCTATAAACTATCTGAACTTCGGGCAAGCTTGGGCTGTCCGACATAATATCAAATTTATATTAGTATTACGCATTACATGTGCTCATAACATACACACCTAATAAAATAAATGCAGTGGGAATGCTACTTGGTGTTTCGACTCCTTTATTCAGGCTACAGTTATCATTCGGATAAGTTGATTGTTAATCGAACTGTGTTCTTTGACTACATCCAGACCACTCAACATAATGTAAGCATAAAAAAAGTATTAGATTTACCTAAAGAAATCCTTTTTGTGCAGAAAAACATTTTTATTGTATGCTGAAATGTAGATGTTTCTAATAGCAGTGTTCGACCTTTTGTACAAATGAAAAAATACTACGCCCGATTAAAACTACGAGTTTCACTCAGTAAACCTTTAATTTTTTATTCGCGCGAATACGATATAAAGCATTAAAAGTATTATCAACTTCATTAGCAAGAAATTATTTTCTACTCCTCTGTTTTCTGCTGGAAAAAAAAGTACATTTTGTCTACGTTCGAAAAATTACACTTAAGAACGGACTCAGTTCAACTGGTTTTGGTTTTAAATTTTAAGTGTTCGATTAAAAGAGAAACATGTGAGGGCATTTAAGCCGTAACGGTTAAAGTAACCTTCTATGTGAAATAGTTCAATATTCAAAGATAAAAACACTTATTTTCAATCAAATTTATTACTTCTCTAGAATGTTTGTTTCAATCGCTACGTGAGATCTTCGTCATTCTTTAATCAAATTCCATGCTTTGCGAATAATTTTAAATCGTATCATGCTGGTTAATGACAAAACACAGATGCATGATCTTATTATTATTATTATTATTTTGGCAAAAAGCTTTTTTGCTGTTTTTTACTACGCATTCCTTCAATGAATAGCTTTCGAAAAGGAAGGCGCAATTGCTAGGTTTGTTGGGGTGTCGGGCTGTTAGTCAGAATGGCGCCAATTCGAATACGTGCCAATAAATATCTCTTTAATGTTTCTTTTTTTCCCGTCAGATGCTGACATGTGCAGGACTGTATTTGCCACAACCTGTTTTTTCACATGCACAATTATTGCTTTTTCGCGAGTCACCACTCAGCCACACTTTTAATGACATTTATGTTTGCATTGAAAATATGTACGATTAAAAGGGGAGCTATAATCAAATTATCACAACGTTGTATTTAACGAGGTTTTGTTACTGATGTCTTTAAATTACATGCCTTCTCTTTAGCGCTTACTTTTTTTTTCGGTTCTTCTTCATAATGTTCTTCCTTTGAAATTCTTAAAGAGCGAAATGCCTTATGAAACGATTTGAAGCACAGTGCGGAGTTCCGCACGGGTCGACTAGTAATAATAATAATAATACTAAAAATGTATAAATAAAAACAAATTAATTAAAGAACAGTTTAAATATTTATAAATAACGCTTCAAAGTTAGCATCGATACAAAAAGCTTTTTCTTACAAGGTTCTTTTGTATTGTTTGTTTCAGGCGCCGGACTTTTCATCCGTTAGGACAGTGCTATAAGAAAATTGCTCCATTTGACAGACAACTTGCAACTAGTATATCCTTTTTGTACAATAGTCTTGTTACATAAGACTCGTACTGTCTTCGTTTCTTTAAATATACTTTTGTTAATAAACAAAAAATTGGAAAATCAAAAAAAAAAAAAAAATATTTTTGTTATCTCTAATGTAAATTCTATCTTTGCTTTCCTTTCATAAAAAACGAAATGTTCCACCAGTTTGCCACTTAATGTTTTCTACTTAAAAATACCACCTAAAGAGGGGCATATTTCTCGCCTGTTCAGCTGTCCTAAAATTAGTAGTTGTACTTTAAAGGGACAATCTGTAAACGTGTTAAAAATGAAAATAAAGTAAAAAAAATAGTTGAAAAAACTAAAAAAACATGCTTTAGTAGCAAAATGAACTAAAAAGTTAAAAACAATTTTTGGATGACAAGTATATAAAGTATTTGACCAAACACTTCATTTTACTGAAATAGAAAAAAAAAGCGTGGGGAGCTATCTATTTACATTTTTGCATGGATAATAAGTGGAAGAAATTTAAAACAACTGATCAAAAGCCCCCCACGCTTTTTTTTTATTACAGAAAAATTAAGTGTTTTGCCAATTACTTTATATACTTGTCATCCGAAAATTCTTTTCAACTTTTTAGTTCATTTTGCTACTAAAGCGTGTTTTTTTTAGTTTTTTCAACTATTATTATTTTTTTTTACTTTTTAGTTCATTTTGATACAAAAGCGTGTTTTTTTTTTTTAGTTTTTAAACTATTATTTTATCATTATGGAATGTATCTTAGTTTTCTATTGCATTATTTGCATCAGACATTTTGAATGATTTCAGATAAATTCATGTGCAAACATTGTTAAACTCCGCAGCTCTGATTTGTACATTGTAAGTAATTCTAATAAGCCACTTGCTATTTGTCCAAAGGAAAGTTGACCCACAAATATACCCACAAACATATAAGTTAAGCTAATAAAAGCGTGTTAATTAGAATAAACTAATAACTTACTGTTAATAAATTAATTTGATTATAAAATACTGCATTGTCATGAGGTCTGAGGTTGCTATTCAAATTTTAAAAGAATTCGATCACAAAAATTGGGTGAAAATTGAGTTGAAAGATTATAAATTTAATTTCGGTATAGATGGGATAAGAACACACGTCCAATGATTCCCGGAGGTGGACGTCCGCGCCGTGGACCGCTCGGCCACTTACGGTCATAAAGTGGTGGAATGTACTAACAGTAATAGGGCACTAGCTCTTAGTCCAAAGGAGAGTTACTCACAAATATACAAGTGAAGCTAATATAAAAGCGTGTTAATGAAACATAACATATAGGCTAAACGGAGTCAGTAGAGATGACTAACAACTAAAGATCTAATATTTAAGAAAATTTAGTTCAATTCAATATTGTATTTACTTTCCAACTACATTTTTCTCAAGCCAAGGTATGTATTCATAAGCTAGGATCTACTTAAAGTGTGCTACATTATCTTATTTTGTAGAAGATGGTTATCATGAGGCGCTGATAGTCACGAACGACAGTTTTTTCCTTGGAGGGAGCGGGGAGGGAGGGGTGGAGAAGAATGATACATACAAAATATATGAGTCCACCTGTTTCCTTTTCCCTTATGTGTTTCTTTTGTACTTTTACATGCAGCGGAAATTACACAGCAGAAAAATACAATACGTGAATCTTCATTCTTCGACGTATATTTTAGCCGTGGTTGTTTTTTCCTCTTTTTTTTTCGCATGAAAGTTTTTTCCAACAATCAAGTTTTGCCAAAATTGTACAAATATATACTTTTATTAGTAATTCGGGTCTCGCTTATTTCCAAACAAATTTGTTTTCTTAAGCATGAAAAGTAACACGTCTATACTTTTAAGGATATATGACAAATGCATGAAAGAAAGAAACAAAACAGCGTGAACAAAAAGTCAGCATAAGTATTCTTCCAAGTGCGATTCGTAATTGTAATATAAAACTTACTTTTTCTTAATTCTTTAAAAGAAGTAACCAAGATTAAAAGTATTGCTCCTTAAGAACTCAGAAACGTTTGAAAACATTTCAGGCAGTTCGATAAAAAAGCAGTTGTAAGCTACATGTTTGTTCACTAAATGAATAATTTTAATTGAAGTTGTCACATATTTCAAACTAAGCGTTTTTGAGAAGCACGTACTTTATTAGTCAACAAATAAACGATATGAAGATAAGAAAAGCAATTAAAATTTCAATTCTATTTTAACTATCTAAACTTTTTACTGAGTGAAAAAATTTTAAATAAAAGACTGGGGAAAAAAGCGTTTCTACTTAACTGATTATTTTCTTATTTTTTCCGTCATAACATTTTATCCGCTCCTTCTTTCGTTCGACATTTGAATCTTTATTTCATGTGACTTCATTTTACTAACCTTCATATTTACCATTAGGAGTAGCTGACACGTTTATTAAGAAAAAAAACAAAATAACATGAACGAAAAGAAAATATAAACTGTAGAAAAGTCGCACCTGAAAGTAATTCTTCTTTTATAAGTAAATACTCAGAACCTTGCATTAATACGGCGAATTTTTGAAAGGCCTCCAGCCGTGTCATCTTTTTCGTTTCCGTCTTTAAGGGGATTTTTCTAGCATGTGCGATTCTTAATTCCATAAAATGTATTTTTTGCCAATATTTTTACAAAGAATCTAATGCTTAAATCATTCCCGCAAGAAACCTTATAAACTAATAAAAAAATCAAATACCGCAGGAAAATACAATTGAAAACTACTATGTTTATTTACTAAATGATTAAATTTAATCGCGTCATTCATTTCAAACTAATCAATTTTAGAGAAGCATGCATATGTTTTAGACAATTGAAGATAAGATATACAAAGCAGTGTGAAATTCGAGTTGTATTTCAACTATCACCAATTATTAGTTGAAAATTGGAAAAACTGAGAAAGAAAGTTTCAAGCAGAAGCGTACAGAAAATTGCTTTTACATTTTAAGGCGTAGTCATTCCTAATTTTTCATTTTTCTTCATATTTTTTTTCTCTTGAAGGGCAAACGTTATTATTTTTTTTAATTTTTGAAAAAAATTTTGGAAATTTTTGTGTTGAATAACTTAATTTCATTTGCGCGCAGTTTTTGGTAAATCATTACCTTTGTGTCGATATTTGTTTGAACTGAACTTATCAGACTGAGCTAAAACTTTTGTAGAAATCAAATTAACATATTTTTAAACTACGAGTATAAATGTTTGGAAAAAATAGGACAAAATTAAAAAAATAGTATAAAATGTTCACAGTTTTGCTGCAAGCTGCATTTGTTGTAAGTAATGATGCGGTTTCATGTAATTCTGAAATCCAAATTATTGTACTAATTGCTTATAGACATACCGCGTGGACAAGGTAATTACATAGAAATAAATAAATAGATGCATGTAGAAAGAAATACAAAATGTAAGAAAACAAAATAGTATCCTAGGAGCTTTATCCTACCCTTATCACACTACACTTAAGATACGACACTACTTTCGGCTTTCCAAAAAAAAATACTGAACTATAAATGTTCATAACATAGGGGAGAGGATACTTGGGACACTTATCATATTTTTAATATTTAACAGCAATTATGTAGGGGAGGGTGGGTCAAGATGAGATACTTAAACAAAAAAACAGTTGTGGTGGCAAACCAAACTCATAAAAAAACTCGAAAACTGTGTAATTTTTATCTCTCAAGTGTTATAAAAGTATAAAATTTGACTCAATTTCCCATTTTCAACAGAAGATTTTAGACACTTGTTTTAATTTGATGAGTCAAAATCCCATCTTACCCCACCAGTTGGGTTAAGATGATATTCAGTGTTAGCATTAGTCACAAAGCTGAACAACTTCATCCTTCTTGTTCTCCTCTCCCTGCACACGATCAATGGGCTTATTTCTTGCATTCGCCGCACCTAATCCATTGTTCTGTCCATTGGGAATATAATTCCACAATACAGGCATGGGACTCCCCCCCCCTCCTCTTAAGAATTTTTCGTTTTTAATTTTCCAGTCTGTATTCTTTTGTTTTTATCTTTTGACTGGCCAACTTTCGTTGCTCTACTAGTTGATGGGGGTCAGTGAAAAAAGTTTTCATCCAAATCCCTTTTCGCGTTTCTTATCTTCTTTTTCTCTTCACTCTTCTCCTCTTCCTGCTTAGATTTTTCTATTTTCATATCATCTCTCTGCTTAGATTTTCGCATTTTTTTCTCCTCCTTCTGTTTAAATTTTTCCATTTTCTTCTCATTTTTCTGCTTAGATTTTTCCTTTTTCTTCTTTTCTCTCTGCTTGGATTTTTCTATTTTCTTCCGTTCCTTTTTATCCTTCACCACAATAAGTTCCTTTATTTCAGTTCACAAGAAGGTCTCCTTCGTCCAAAGAAAAAATAGTTTTCACCTGGCCCAAAGGCTTAACTAGATCTATACCTGTAGATTTTTTATTTGAATAAATTTTTCCATTTGGTGAAACCGTAGGAACACCTCTGTTCAATGGCTGTTATTTTAACTTTTTACAATTTTCTATGAAGTGTAGTCCGTGGTAAACATTATAAGCTCGAGATGCTTTTTAAAATCCCATTTCGAAACTTATTATGGATTTACTCGCATGTTGCATCGACTCTCGGAACCAAATACTCCTATTTGAATTCCTTTTCAAGATCTTAAGAACTCTCGAAATAATAAAAACAAATTGCAATGCATGTGGGATTAAATGAGATAGTATTACATCATGTGCTCCTCGTATAATATCTCGTCTTGCCCCACTGACACCATTTGGCATGTTCACTGTTAATTTAAGTTTAGGTTACAAACAAAATTAGATTAAATCACTATAAATTTATCCTTTAGAGTTTCGGATTATGATTATATGAGAGTAAAAACAATTAGTAAAATTGTACTATCTGAACTACACTTGGAAAAGTGATCCAACAAAATAAGAGCACGGCGAAACGCACAAAAATAGAGAGAAGAACTTGATACACTGGAAACGCAGCAAACAATCGAGTTGATTCGAGAAATATGGCTTTTCCTCCTCCCAACGCTACTGCTTGACTATTTTTCCCCTTGATATCAGCAACTACCTAGCAATTAGCTTCAGTATCTCCTTTTGCCCCGCTATCTTATCTTGCCCCATCTTCGCCTAAGTCAAATTTAAAATCTAAAATTCACTTTAAATACCCAAATTATTTCTTTTTTTTCCTTTTTTTTTTAAATTATGACAGTTTAAAAATAAAATATTTCCAGCCATTTAAAGTAAGAAATCCAAACTGTCCTATTGTACCTTTGGACACATCTGTTGTACCATGGGAAACTCTTCACGCTTGAGGAAACAGCCATATAGGGTAACGACCCCAGTAATTGGCACATTAAGAGTTTTGTCCTTCAACTTACCTCTGTTTTCATTACTTAGAAAACAAATATTTGCTTGCAAATATTTTTTTATCAAAGAATGCACATATATGCATTTATTTAGTTAACTAAAAGCAAAAAAATTTAAATAGATATTTTAATAAAAATATAGGTATAAAAAGTTACTAAAATCTCCAGTAATTAGCACCTGATACCCCAGTGTATGACACCTTGTGATTCAGTGATTGGCACATATTAATAGAACTAGAAAGTAACTTTATTTTTCAATTTTAGATTACATTCAATTTTTATCATCATCAGAAACATATTTAATGTTAATTTAAAGAAGATAATTTTACATAGGCTAATGGTAAATCACACATCTTGAAGTTGAAAAAGTATTTTAAAGAAAAAGAATAAAATTGGAGAATTACATGGGAAAAAAAAAACATCGAGATTAATGCTGTTCCATCAGTTGGTATGCAGTTTTGATTTCACGAATTATAGCCTGTTTCCACATGAAAAGGAACATCACCTGATACTGTAAGGGACCATAAAAATTGAAGAATGAGCGATTCTCTACTGTCGCAATGTTACTCTGATGCCCACACATATTGTTTTATTGTTTTGTTTTTGTTTTTTGTTTTTTGTTTTGTTTTTTAATTGTTTCTTTAAAATATAACAGTAGAATCTGTAATATTCAAATCAATAGTACAACCTATATAATATTGTTACTGCAAAAGTATCAGAAATTAAACACAACACATTGGTGACTATTATTGGTACATGTGGCAATTACTGGGGACAAGCAAAACTGAGGCACCACTAAATGGCATCCGTCATTACTTCAAAAATCCAAAAAGGGACAAAAATACACTTCTTCACACTTAAAGTAACACTTTTCAGCTAAACAAAACTTTTGACGACCAAAATTTAAAATAGATTTTAATTCAGATTTTAATGAATTGCTGTGCATGCTTCCCTTAAGCCATAAAAGAAGCTTTTGCAACAAAAATATCTGATTCGACAGAAGCCACAATTGTTTCTCTTTCCTATGCACTGCTATCATTTAGTAACATGAACTGAAGTTATAATCTTTGAGGTAAATGTACATTCAGTTTGTATACAGCCTTCTACTTTTAAAAGATTAGACATGAATCTTACTTTAGAACATTTTTGTTGAAAGTGCCAATCCCTGATGACCAGCCAATTACTGTGGGCATTATCCTACTTGAATCAAATTTGCACCAACAATTTAAAAAAGCATTTATTTCGAGGTAATGATTTTAATTAAATGAATCATAAATAATGAATCAATAAATTATCTAACATTAAATGTGTTCAAAAGACTACATCAGATTTGAACATTTTTCCATATCTAAATTATTAAGAATCATACATGTGTTGCACCTTAAAACGTGTCCTAAGGTACAATATTTTCGATTGGCCCCAGGTACAATCACCACGTGGTTTAAGGAAATCCAAAATGGTGGTCAATGTGGAATGTCATTATTTTCTGTCATGTGTGTCATTATTTTCTCATAATCAACATATTTAAAGTACTTCTTTAAAGTATATCTTTTATAACAAAATAAAATTCAGTTTAATAGTTTTACAAATACAAAGATAGAAAATGAAATAAAAATGAAGAAAATATTTACTTTGGAATCATGACATTTTCTTTCTCTCACAAAATAATCAATTTAACTTTTGATGCTGATTGTTTACTATGGCAACTTTAGTGGTGAAGGTTACTATCGGAGATTGCAAAAAAAAAAAAAAAATTATAACGTTTTCATGTTTTAAAAACTTATGGGAAAAAAACTGTCAAGCATGGTCATTTGGTACATGAAATGTACCAAATGAAGGCAAGACAGTAACGCAAATTTCATTAACATTAATATTTCGTTAGAGGATATGTATACAAATTGATCGAACACGGAAAGTAATTTAAAGGATTTTCTGAAATTAATTTGCCATACTATTTTAAGTTTAAAGGTTTAAAATGGCTTACATTTAAAATGGCTACTGTGGGCTTATTTTCATTTCAATGAAATTTATTGTACTATTTAATTGCATATTTGAGACAATATTCATGCTTAACGTCTTTGTACTACATGTTTTCATCCATACATCCATCGATATGTAAAAAAGGAAAATTGAATTTGCCAAATGAACAAATATTATGCAAGCCAATGTAGATATATTAACTCAAAACAGTGTCCTTAATGAGTCATTTACAGGAACACTCCTATAAGCCTATAAGTCCAATAAACAGAAAAAAAAACACACACACACAATGTCTCCATATTAGTAGCTCCACTGTAAAATAATTTTGAAACATTATTGATTTTTTCCATGGAACCCTTCGGTATTTCACAGGTTTTTATCCACTTTCTGATAAAATCAAGTATTTTTGTCAAAAAGTTTTCTAAAGTTTATATCAAGCTGCATGAAGGCAGACTTCTCACTGTTGTGAAACATATTTTAGCTACCAGTTTAAAAATAAGCTGAGCGTATTTATAAGTGTATTGGCTTCAGCTCGATTACGGCCCGTCGGGATTAACGAAACTCCCAATAAGAGCGAATAAATATCTGGACTACATAGATTTGTAGGATTTGCAGGTGAGTTAGATTCGTTGTACAAGCGTGCAATTTTGTCTCTGACTTTGATTGCAAAAGTGCTTTCGAAGCTTTCTTGGCAAAGCGGGAAGGTGCCAAGTTATTATATTAAATCAACCTACGATTTCTCCGAAGGTTTCAGAGACACGACTGGCTTTAACCGGGAAGATTACTGAATTTATCTGACAGATTCTATTACAATTTCAGGAAGGTTACTGAATTTCGGCAGAAAAACATTTCTGTTTTTTTGCGGGATATGTTACTTACAAAAGTTGGGTTACATCAACCACCCATTGTTTTTTAGAAATGTTTCTGAATTATTTCTACAGTGTATATAACTGCTATGTTCTCAAAAACTACTACTACTGTTCCCATAGAGTTATAGAATGACACACAACACTGAGTCGTCGGTTTCCAATAATAATAAATCCATTGTCGCCGGTTTTCAATAATGACAAATCCGTTGTCTTTCCAATGTCTACTAACTCTACATTTGTTACACTTGAAATACATTGTGGTTAAATGAGCAGTTTTAGTACATCATTATTTTAAGTCTCTAGAGGAACAGTTTTATGCAACTCAGATCCTCAATACTTCAAAATGGTCTTCTGTATGAGCAGTTTTGAATATTTTCGGATTCATATCACATAAACCACGAAAATATATTTAAATGAGATTCATAGGTTTACTTTCAACATTTCATATCAAACTGTCTTCTTAAAGTTTCTTGTTCCGGAAGAAACGTTTTTCTGTCACAAAAAATGCAAAATTCTCAGACCAGTTATCTTGGCTAAAAAAAGTAAACATATGGGCAAAATGATGAAATGACAATGTGTATGGAATACATAGTTTGTATTCATCTAGTACTTTTTATAATTTTATATATGCTAAACAAAGAACGTTAAGACATCATAGATGCGTATAGGTATGTAGGGGAGGGTGGCCCAAAGCGGGTAGGTTTTCGAAGAACGCTCAAAAATTGTAGTTTTTGAATTTTAATCGAAAAAGTTTCGTTTTTATTTCCTAATAGGGCTCTGGAACTTCAAAATTAAAAAAAAAATTCGTATTATTTCAAACCCAATATTTAATTATAATCAAACTTAACAAACATGTAAAAAACGCGCATTGCCCGACCATTGAGCCCAAAGCGGGTAAGCTAAACTAATTGTGATTTGGTACATTTTCCTATCAAATATGAAGTTATAAATGCTTGACTAGCTACCTGCCATAATATAAAAAAAATAAAAGAGTTGTTCTTATCGAATTTAAAGTCATTTGGTTATAAAACATAAAGAAATAACTGAGTTAATTAATAGACTAAATAATTGCCATCATAAAAAATAGCTTATTCTATGGAAAGAGAAAATCTAAGTCACCACACGCGTCAAGAAATTTTAAATAAATATATGATTAAATCCTATACCCGCTTTATTCGATCCGCTTTGCCCAAAGGCAAGTTTTTTGTTTCAATAATTATAACCTTAAATTAATAATTATAAAAAAAAAAAAAGAAATGACCATTGTAGTTTATAGGTGGATAATGTCAGAATAAGTTAATATGATTGACAATAAAAAAAAATAAGCTGGTCTTCGACTAATCACAAGTTACAAAACATTTTTTTTTTTATTTTAAGCCTGGTTGCGTCATGCCGCTTCACTGCTGCTTCTCTGGGACTGATAATAAATCGGGGGTGTTCGGTTAAACACGACATGGGCCTTTATCGCCGCTAACACACCATGGGGGGGGGGGCAGGGGGGCACACGAAGGCCTTTGGGCGACCTACCCGCTTTGAGACCCCTCCCTTATAGTGGATATATTTTATTTATATTTTTGTAAATACGTTTTGAATTGTGGGAAAATTGCACCAATATCGTTGCAAGCTTTGATTTTTATAATAAAGGAAAATATTCGCAATGAACTCCTAAATCAGTGATGGCGAATCTACGGCACGCATGGCAGAAGTAAAACTAAATCTAATGTTGAATGGCACGCGTCACTCTGAGGAGGAAAAAATGTTTCAGCAATACAAAAATGGTTATAATTTTCACGCAATAAAATTATCATACGTTATTCACTTATATTTTTATGTTTGTAAGGTTTGAGTTAATGTTTAGTGTGATAACAAGGTCTCATTTTCTAAAAAGTTGGAAAATATGGTTCATTGTTTACGTTCCACTTTTTTGAAAATGAATTTTCATCAACCTATTTATTTTTTGTGCATTTTCGCTTTCTTGTAGCATTTTAAAAGCGTTTTTTTTATGGTTTTAACTAAAAAAAATAACTATTAAATTAAAATCTAAAAACTTTTAAATATCAAGTTATATTTATGTTTATGACATGACATCAGAATGTAACTCAATTTTTTCTGTTTTTAGGAGAGTTAAACTCAAAAAGGTGAGCCGCTGAAAAATAGAGATAAAAGTCAAAAGTAAAGAAAGGAAAACTCAAAATGAGAGGTGAGTTTAGTATTCTGTATACTACAGGGAGAGAAATAGGTAAAATAAACTCATCATGAGAAACGATAAGTAACCTTTAAACCATAGATGATGTGGAATGCCTGTTTTACAAAGAAGGGAAAATCATAACAATTTAGTGACAAGTTTTAAATTACAATTAAAAAAAAGAGAAAGAACGAAATATAAACTAAACAAACGAAAAGAAAGTGATAGAAATTTATCAAGGGTAATGGACGATTAAACAAATATAGATATAAGACAAAATATTTTAAAGAATTTGTTGACTTTCAAAGTTTTACATTCAATCATAATATTAGAGAAAGTTTATCTACTAGAGAAATTATGGAAGGGTTCTAGAGTCATTTTGAGTAGAATGTTAATCAACGTATTTCAAACCGTACCTTGTTGCTATGAGTAGGTGAAAAGTGGGTACAATAAGGCACGAATATCAAATTTCATTTTTTATTATTAAAAATTTAGAAATCAATTTATTTTAAAACTTACAATATTTGTCTCTGTAATAGTCATTTAAATATTTAGGAAAAGCAACAAATTCACTTAAACGTAAAAAAATAAATAAATAAAAAATAAAAAAACGACTTTTACTTTTGATATAGTTTTAATATTAACTGATCAGTTACAATCAGAAAAGTTACGGATCAAAGCTACCCTGAATGATGGCACTGAATTCAGAAAAAAAAACTGATAAATATTTAAGATACTCATTCAATATATGAGACAAAACATCAGTTAAATATCAAAGCGAAAAAAAAAAAAAAAAGCCACAAAATATACGACACAGAAAATTTTGAATTTACCTCAAATGCATAATGAAACCCAAAGAGATAAACTTGACTATTCGGCAATTCGAAATCTCTAGTGATTCATGTATTTAATCCGAAAAATCTAGTAATATACTCTTGGTATTACTGCTTCGAAATGCAGGAATTAAGCTTTGTTTCAATTTACCAAGTATATCCGTCATAGAATTATCGATTCGAGGATAACTAATTAAAGGAAGGAATTTCAAAGTTCACACTGTTTCAGCCACATCAGTCACTGTCGAAGTCACATGTTCAATTTCATTAGAATTCGGCCCCGGTTTAGTTTTCAAGCAAAAATTGATTTTAAAGGTAATATATTTCACATCAAAAAGGAATATCAGAAAGTAGTTAAGCTACATTCTTCAACTGGAAGAAATTCTTCTTAATATTACTTAAAACTGGTTGTGATTAAGAAAACCTTGAAAGGTTTCAAAATTATTAGATTTTAATATCATAATACAGAATTGAAATACGTTTTACACATTTCAGTATTATTATAACATTATTATAACCGAAAATGTCTATTATTTCATAATCATTGCACAATTTTTAGTTTATTAAGCATAAAATTATTAGCAATGTAAAAAATACAAAGAAATAATACGTTAAAACCGCATGAAAGGCAGAAAATATACATTGAATACTAAATCCAAGTTTTATAGGTATTTGAAGTAATATTAAATGTTAGCTTCACAGGTTTTCAATAGTTTTCTCATCAGACTTTTGCTGTTTTTTTATTTGGTGACCCACAGGAAGATCAAACCACAATTATTTTCGCACTTAGATTATATTTTATAACCTTGTTTAAAATTAAGTACATAATTAAAAAATTCTAAAACCTGAAACGAAAAAAAATTTTTATCGACTATGTTTAGTATTTAGCTTTAAGTTTATAATTTTGTGTTAATATGTTTTTCAATTAAAATTATTAAATATTATTATAGGAATAAAAGTAGTATACAAATTGCAATTTTTTTTAAGAGCCTGATATGTCCCTACACTTAGTTCACATTTGAATAATGTTATGAAGTCCTCATTTGAAGAGTTATTTTTATTTCGTATTTAATAGCCACACCTCAGAGTGGTCAGTTGTTGGATCGAGCCACTAGCAGAAATCTCAGAGAAGTTTTACTGTAAATATATGTTATACATTTTTAATGTAAAAGAATGTCAGAAGTCATTCATCTTGCAGGTTTAACTCGAAAAAAATCCTTTTGTAAGGCTTTGTGAGATGCAGTTTTCAATCCCGATTGTTACACAGCATTTTATTCTCTGTATCAAAAGTAAGAGCTTTCTTTTTTGAAAAAAATGAAGGAGGAAAAAAAAAACATTCAGTTTTTTGAAATGGAAGTTCCATTGTCCTCAAAGCTAAGTTAGCGTACACAATTTTCCAGCTGTCAAGACCTGTAACATATTCTTTTGTACCGTAAATGGCATGTATAGATTATTGGATTTCTGCTCCCCTTAGATGCTGTTTTACTGACACCTCGTTCTCAGAGGACAAAGTATATACATTTTCTTTCCTTTTTTTACATAAGCAAGAAAGTATTCCTTTAAAAACAATGTCTTTTTTTAAGTAAAAGCTTTGCTTTTATTTCCACTGTAAAATCGAGTTTATTCTTTGAATATTGCTAAAGTTTTATTTAGCATTGTTCTTGTCTTGTTTATCTATTTCAATTACTTTAACGATTCTATGGCTAAACATTTTCATGCTGAAATTATATGCATTAAGATGAAAATGTGCAACTAAAAGTGTATTTAATTGTCAAACTACCAATTGTCGCGGTAGCGAGAACTTTCTATCAGTATTTAGTAAATGAATTTACTAAACGTGTAATTGTTTGATGTCAATGTGTTATGAAAAGAAAATGAACTATATAGGGATAAGTCAGTGGTAGTCTGCAACCGCAGTAAATGAAATGGAGGAAAAGAGGTCTGACAACAATAGTTCAACATTTCTGTCGTAAAAGCGAGTTTATTCTTTGAACATTACTGAAGTTTTATTTAACATTGTGCTTGTCTTGTTTATCTACATCAATTACATTAACGATTCTATGACTAAGCATTTTTATTCTAAAATTATGTGCCTTAGGATGAAAATGTGCTACCAAAAGTGTAATAAATGCTTTTGTTCTCACCAGACCCTTATAAATACAAATTGTAACCTAAGGCTTAGAGCCCTCCTCCAACAGCTCCATTGTGTTAAAACCCTAGTGTAAAATATGTAAAAGTGATTTATTTGAATGCATATTAATAATAATTACAGAATTAACTTGTCGCAGCATTCACTGTAAAAACGATTCAGAAACGTTCTTGGAGATAATAGGCAGCTGATGTGCCCAATTTCTCCCAGTAATATAACTCGCAAAAACCAGGATCGTTTTCCGCTGAAATTCAGTAACCTTCCTGAAAAATCCAGAAATCTTCGCGTTTAAAGCCAGTCGTTTCTCTGTAACTTCAGCGTAATATTAGGTATTAATAGTATACTAGCTTGGCACCTTCCTGATTTATCGATAGTTCCAAAAGGTATTGATAACACGGCCAAAGCTAAGCCAGAATTGCAGGTGAGTATCAAGTCCTTCACTTGATTGCAATTCTCGCAAAGCTACGCAGCCTATACTTATTCTCTCCCTTTGGGAGTTTAAGCAGCATGGACAAGCCATACTCGAACTAAAGTCGACACACCTTATAAATACGCCCCCTTAATCTATAAACTGGGAGCTAAAAATATTTTTTGCAACAGAGATAAGTCTGCATTCGGACAACTTGTAGCAATTCAGGAAACTTTTTGACGATGATACTTGATATTTCCAGGAAGTGGATAAAAACCATTGAAATCCTGAAACGTTACACGGAAATACTCAGCAACGTTTCGGAATTTTTTTACAGTGTTAAATAAATACATTAGTTTAATTTTAAATTATTTGATGTATCCACAGATCCACCATTGAAGGAAGTAGAGGGTTGCATTGCCTTGATAGGCAGGACTACTTTATTGCCAGCACAACTTAGACCCAATGGGCTCAAAATCGCCAACGGATACTCGGAGACTAATATTCACAGCAATCTTCATGTTCCAAGCAAGTCGACCACGACATATTACGAGCTCCAGCCATCTTTGGATGTAATACCTTAATCTTTGGTCGGATCAAAGACAAAACTCCTAAGCCGATCAGTGGTCAAACGACCATTTGCCGTGGCAGTGAAAACTTTCTATTAGTCTTTAGTAAATGAATTTACTACACGCGTAATTTTTTGATGTCAATGTGTTATGCAAAGAAAATGAAATATATAAGGATGTGTCAGTGGTAGTCTGCAACCGCAGTAAATGAAATGGAGGAAATAAGGACTGACAACATCACTGTAGAAACGATTCAGAAACGCTCCTGGAAAAAAAATGGACAGCTGATGTGCCCTATTTCTGCCAGTAACATATCTTGTAAAAACCAGGAACTTTTTCACTACAATTATCCGCAAATCCTTCTAAAGAATATGGAAATCTCCTCGGTCCAACCAAGTCAACCCTTCCCTTCAAGGGAAATGAGGTATGTTTGACGAAATTGCTTGAAACCTTCCTGATTTAACAAGAAAACTCCGGGAGCATTAATGCAACCATTACCACACCCAAGGGAGAATTGCAAGCAAGAACCAAGCATCTCCTTTGCCTGCCGTTCTCGCCTTACATAGCTACAGCCCTAACCGGTGACTTATGCACCCTCATTAGGAGTTTATGCAACCGGGACGAGCCGTTATCGAACTAAAGCAGAGACATTTAATAAACATGCTCAGTCGATCTTTTAACTGGTAGCTAAAAGGATTTTTTACAACAATCAAAAATCTGCATTATTGCAACTTGTAGCAATTCAGAAAACTTTTTTGCAAAGATACTTAATTTTACGGGAAAATAGATGAAAACCCGTGAAATCTCGAAACGTTACACAGAAATTTTCAGTGACGTTTCGGAATTTTTTCACAGTGAATTGCTCATTAAGCTCTTAAGAAGTTCTACAGTGCGATTTAAGTTTTAATGATCTCAAGATTTTTTGATACCCTACATTTTTAAAATTTGCGACCTATCTTAAACCAAAATGTTTTTAAAGAAAGAATGAATCCCCAATTTGAGAATAGTAAGAAATCATTTACATGAGAGCACATCCTATCTATACAGGGTGTATCAGTACAGCGTTTACAGACTTTCTGGGTAGATAGAGTGTACCTAGACGATGGGAAATGACATAGCAATGCATGGTCGGAAAAGCTTCTGAGGCGAGGTAGTGACGACACAAATCACCAAAAAGACGAGACACGAATAAGAGAAGAAAACATGTTTATTTTCATTAGTACAGCAAAAAACTAAGAAAAAAGAACAATAAGAAGTCTGCGATCGTCATTAAAGTAGGTGTTCGAAATTGCGACAATGGGACGTGATGCATGCTCACATCTCTGGCGCATTGAAGACCGAAGCATCAGGCTTCGGTTTACATAGCGACATGTATCGTGTACACCAGTCAAAAACTCATCTGCATTTTTGCTGTATTTAAAATAATAAACATGTTCTCCTCTTATTCGTGTCTTGTTCTTGGGCGTTGTGTCGTCACTACCGCGTCAGAAAAGCATTTCCGCCCATGCATTGCTGTGCGATTTCCCATCATCTAGGTGTACTCTATCTGTCCTGAAAGTATGTAAACGCTGTACGGATACGAGGGGAGACCCAAAAGAAACCGGACTAATGGTACGATGCCAATCCTAGATGTAGTATAGTGTTCTCCAGCTAGATGGCTCCAGTAGAGACCTTCACAAACCAATTGTGCAAGTGGCATCAGTGTAGTTGATAATGTCTGATTGTAGTGTTGGTTTTCTCCGGTATTGTTGCTTTACGCCTGCGAATTCATTATGGCAAATTTGAAAGAACAAACTGTAAGCTTAAAATTTTGCTTCCTCTTTGAAAAGTCGGCAATGGAATAGCTTACCAAATGCTTCAACAAGCTTTCAAGGACAATGCAATGAGCCATAACAAGTTTTCGAGTGGTTTAGGCGCTTTAAACGTGGTGGCATGTGTGTTGAAGATCATGCTCGTTCTGAGCGCCCTTCAACGTCTCGAAATGATGAAAACGTTGAAAAAATCCACCAAAAAATCAACGAGAGTCGTCGGTTTACGATTGACGAAACTTTAGAAGAAACAAGAGTGAGTTGGTGCTCGCGCAAGCGATCAGAAGAATGGTTCCTTCACCATGATAACGCTCCCGTACACTTAGCCTTCAGTTGTATCCATTACTTGGCTTCTCAGGGGTGACCAGTCATTCCTCGACGCCCGTATTCACCAAACCTAGCCCCCTGTGATCTTTTTCTGTTCCCGAGGATGAAAAAAATTCGGAAATTGAAGCGTTTTGTTGATGTAAAAACTGCTTTGCAACGGGCACTAAACATGGTCAAAGCTAAAGAGTTCCAGGGGATCTTCTAACAGTGGGAAAAAAAGAATTAACAAGTGTATTTCATCTAAGGGCTGCTGCACTAGCTGCTAGCTGCACTTTGAAAGAGACAAAAGAAATTTTGTGAATAAACTAATATATAAATATTTTAGAACAAAATCCGGTTACTTTTGGGTCCCCCCTCGTACACCCTGCATTTATTACATTTCCTTATGTTCCACTTTCTGTTATTCAAAAGTGTTGAAAACACTGCTTAGTTAAAATGAAGCTCATTTTCCCGAAAAATATAAATATTTATTGCTCTTCAATGTATTCGGAATTTTTCATGCTAATCCTGTTTAAAATCTTGAAATCCCTGAATACGCAAACAGAAAAAAATGTATTTTATTAAATTTCTCATGTCTTTCTAATCTGAAAGTTTTATTTGAGAAAGCAACATAAAGTAAAAAAAAAATTAAAATTAAACTTCCTTTTTGAAAAATGCAAAATTCGGAAAAAACCTGGGAAAAGCTTTTAACTGCTAGATTCAAGATTTTTTCTTCGAATTTTGAGAAGAAAAAAATATTTCACAATGATTCCTTGAGAAATAAATTATGATTTTCCTAATAAAAAAGTTCCGAGAAGTTTTGCGAAATATTTCAAGACATCCGAGACTTTATGTTACGCCCATATTACGAAACTTGACATAAATATTTTATCAATAACCTTTAAATAAGAGGTTGACCATCAGAAGGAATTTTCATTTTCAATCCATACACATCTGCTAGTGACCGTCAACGGTTCTCCCATAGCACTCCGAATATGGAAGTTCTTGGGTTCCCGGTAGCAGGTTTTTTTTTTTTTTTAATTTTTTTTAAGTAGTCTTTTGATGGAAAGTAAAAACCCAAAATAAGTCTGAAAGGTAGACCATCATTAGATTATTCACATCACTTACTATGAATCAGGAAAAAAAGAAAGGTAAAAAAAAATAATAATAGATAATTTAAAGAAAAATACGAGTAAAACGAATGCAAAAATAATTTGAAAATAAAACAGAAAACTGAGTGACAGTTGAAAGGCCAATTGCTAATGATCTCTTAGCCACTAAGTATTCTAGCTTACATTTTGGCGCATTTTTTTTCTTTTTATTTCTTTTCTATTTTACTTTAAGAGTATTTTTCTGCTTTAAATTTGAAAAATTCGTGCAGAAAGCGGGAGAAAAAATTCAAATCAAAAATAGTCTGCAGACTTTAGCTACAATCTACGACAGGAGTCTCAGCTTCGCGCTGTTTCTGATATTGGGCTTGGAAAATTTTCAATTGACGTAAGGTAGCAAATATTGTATTTCATTAAGATTGCGACTGTGATCCTACATTGTGAATCCTAGTGAATCCCTGTGTGAATACTAGTGATGTTGTCCTATGTGTACTTCAAGTAACTTAGAAGTGTGTTTCTCCAATTTGACAGAATCTACTGTATTTATTTTTAAAAAAGTATGACAATGTTCGTACAATCGACTAAGAACAATGTTCAAAAAATTAAAGTTTCGTAAAATCAAATATTATTGTTTCAATAAAATATCTTTTGAGTCTGGTATACTGCTCGTAAAATCCCGAGTGTTCGTAAATTTTATACCGACTTTTAAAAGAAGTTTTACAATGTTCATTCAATCTACTAAGAAGAATGTTCATACAAATGAAAGTTTCGCAGAATCGAAAAGCATTGTTTCAATAATATATATATATATATATATATATATATATATATATATATATTTTTTTTTTTTTTTTTTTTTCAGTATGGTATGCTGCTCGTAAAATCCCGTGTGTTCGTAAATTAGAGGTTCGAAAAATCGAGCGTCAACGGCATTTTTATTTTTAACACTTCACGCTCAATCTTCATCTTTTTTCTCTTTCTATTTTTACAAATTATAAATAACTTATTTTAAGACATTAACTCTTCCATTTGGTGAATTTTTTGCTCTGCATCCTTTTGAAACTTTCGGCTGGTGGGAAGACGTTAACTTCTTTTTTTGCATTTACTACACATCGCGAAAATGTATAGCTCTTTTAATGTCCAGATACAAAAAAAAAAAAAAAAAAAAGAAAGAAAAAAAAAAAGTAACACTAAATTACTTCAATAAAACGTTTTCAAAATAAAATTTTCAGAACATCGTTCTATCAAAAGTAATATTTCAAGAAATACACTACATCCTGTCAAAGAATTTCATTAAATCTTTCGACGATAACAAATGTGTTAAATATGAAATGGGAATTTTTTCTTACTTTAAAAAAAGGAAAGAAAGCAACCAGACCTTGCAAACGCTAAGCTTCCATATTAGAAAGTCTTTCATGTCACTTAAAAAATTTATTGCTTATATCAAAAGCAATTCAGCGCAAAAGATGGATTTACAAATACATTTCACTCCACGCTATGGAAATAAGCGCTTTGACTTTTATCTTATTTTTATATGCTCATGTTATTTAAAGTTTCATCTTCTCATTGGAAAAAAAAATATTTTGTTTTTTCTCGATAGTACTTCGTAGATTTACGTCACGATTTAATACTTTCTCTTTTTCTTCAGAAAAAAATGATATCTTTTCAACAAAATGGTATGAGTAATAAATAGTTATAAAGCTCATATAAGGTTTTCGTTTTATAACATGGAATTGTTTTAAAAAAATCAATGATTTTGATAATGTGTTTTGTTAAACAAAAATACAATTAACATTTACTTTGTAGGTTTTTTCCTGAATAAAGCCATATGTAACAACCGATCTAAGTAGCAGGTTTTCAGTTTGAAACAGAATTTGTTTCGAGTTTTTAAAATAACTAGAAATGGAGTTTTCAGCATCTCAGTTTGAATTTTAAACTCTAACTTCAGTTTAAATATGAACTTAACAGTTTTTCTCCTGCAAACGTTACAGCAATTGGTTTCTTTTTCGTTACCAGTATGTTTCTTTCTGCAAATTACTAATATTCCGCTTCTTATTGATTCTTTTTTCACAAACATTGTTTACGAGAGTTTGTTTAAGTTTATAGACGATCGAAAAAGGTGCTATTTTATGCTTTTCATTAACGGTGCAGTTTTCGTTTTCATAGATACATATTTCAGATTTTAATCGCATGCTTCATTTTGCATGCGAATTAAAATATCGGTTAAAAGAAAAATCTCGTCCAATGTAATAAATTTTCAACGCATCAAACTCTGATAGTCTGTCATTTGAATCTTTACTAATAATAAAGTTGAAAGTATCTCTGTATGGATCTCTCTCCGTCTCTCAGTCAGGATGTATGTGACGCGCATAGCGCCTAGACCGTCCGGCCGATTTTCATGAAATTCAGCACAGAATTAGTTTATAGTATGGGGGTGTGCACCCCCTCCCCCCATTTTCTCGAAAATTCGATTTTGTTCTTTTTATATTCCAATTTTAAGAAAAATTTGCCGAGAAAATTTTTACAACGTGGACGATTAAATTACAAAATTATCATAACGTGGAACCGCAACAAAATGAAGATAGTAAATTGGCGAGAAATTCATTATCCATTATTTGTTAATATACAGGCGAACCAAATGACCTTTAAATTTTGTACTACACTGTAAAAAAAACTGTAAATTTTGAAGAAGTTATCCGTATTTTTTACAGAAAAAAACTGTTCGTAATAAAATACAGGATTTCTCTGTTTTTTTGAATCTGTAACCGGTTATACTTTGTTTTTCTTCGAATCTTCGAAATTTCGAGCGCGTGTTTGGATTTTGGTTCTCGTGCTCGAGTTTTTGATCTTATATTTATTTAAAGTGAGTAAGTCTTAAATCGTTTGCAACTTCCATTTCATTGCATCCTAATCAATATTTTATTATTATGTTTTTTTGTCATCTGTTACAGAGGCATATTCGGAAATTTACCTTTGTATACATGTATTTCGTAGTAGTATAGTAAATATTGAAATGGATTTATGAAAGTATAGTATCATTTTTTAATCTTCATAAAATAATAAATCAGCTTGAATAAATAATAAAAATACGGAAGATTTCTGTTAAATAAACGGAAGAAAACTGGCGTCCTGGCTGACAGTTTTTTTTCTGTAAATTTTACGGATTTTTTTTACAGTGTACGGGCAAAGCCGTGCGGTTACCACTAGTCCTGAATAAATGAGCATTCATCATATTAAAATAATATTTTGTGTCAAATTGACTATTCCATTAAGCGGACTCGGCTGCAGTACACATTTAGTACAGCATATAAAATATAGTTTTTCATCTTTATGTATAATGGCATTATAATTTTTAAAATTTTCCAATTTAGTAGGCATTTTTGTTAGGAGTAAAAAGCATGAAAGCACATACTCAAAATTCCTTCATTCCCAAAAAATCCTCTTTTTTGAAAAATCGTTAAAGATACTATTCAAAGTTTTATATTGATGCATTTTGCAGTTAATTTTGTGCCGTAACCAATCAATAATATTTTAAAGAACAGTTTTTGCATCTGTAATGTGGCAAAAAATATGTATTCAATGTTTCTTACGTATTGTATTTTTCAGATATTAGGGTCTGGTGGGGGAAAGTGGTCAATGGGGTAAAGTGGTCATAATTCAAATAAATGGCTATATCTTAAAAATAAATGTTCGAATGAATGTGAAAATTTTATTTTAGAGTAGTGCAGTTAGAAACTACATTTTGAATACAAAATTTTACAACTGGCAAAATTTTATTTGGTAAAAAAAAATATTTTGAGTGATTATGAATTTTTTAAAAATATGAACACCTTTTTTAACTTCCTTGGGAAATTTTGTTTGTTAGAATTATGAACAGATTGACTGCACAGGAAGCTTTCTACATGTCTCAAGAACTCATACTCATTAGCAGTTAGCTGAATCTCTTTTGAATAATTTTTTAGAACAATTTTAGTAAGATGGGGTAAAGTGGTCAAAATATTAGGCTTAACGAATATTGTTCTTTTAAAATCACTTAATCTTTAAATATAAGGCAGGTATCAATTAAATATTAATTTCACTTAATATGTATTGTTTTTACAGTAAACAAGGTTAAATATATGAGTATATGCGCATGCATACGCATATACTCGTGTAGGCACGTATATATACGTATTCACATAAATGCACCAATAAACACGTATTTGGGTATCTCGTAGTATTTTTTATCTATACAGATATACATTCGACTATACACGTATATACCCGCTTATACTCGTACATATACGAACACTTATATACTCAGGTAGACACGACGTATATACACGCACATACTCGAGCT
The DNA here is from genome assembly GCF_026930045.1 of Uloborus diversus. Lineage (NCBI taxonomy): Eukaryota > Metazoa > Arthropoda > Arachnida > Araneae > Uloboridae > Uloborus > Uloborus diversus. The sequence goes on from NC_072738.1 coordinate 115,036,823, forward strand.
GACACTTACATGCTAGCATATGATATACATGCATGCAGGGTGAGTTTAAACTCTTGGGCAAATTTTTAAAAGGTGTTAGAGAGGAGGATAAGAAGTAAGAATCATAAGAAACATATGGCCACAAACTCAAAGCTGACGCGCTACATGCACGCAAAGCCAGAAAATAATGAATGCAAAACAGGTCACAAATTTATTACAAAAAAGACAATTTTACACAACGACTTAAGAAAGTTTTAAAGTCATTGATGAAACTTGCGGCCGGCATATGTAATACATGCGTCGTAATCACTCTGTTGCAATTACGAGATTCTTGAAAAACTTTCATCAGTCGCTGCGTCTTTGTTGCGATGCGTGTATTAGAGCTACTACAGGCCTTACTTTTTAACAACTGTCTAAATATTTCTTAAGAACTAAAATGTCGGGTAAAATCATCTTCGTGTAACAAATTTGTGACCTGTTTTCATCCCATCGATTTCTGGATTTGTGTGCATGTAGCGCGTCAACGACCATAAGTTCCTTACGATTCTTTGCTTCTTATCCCCCCCTTTCACACCACTTAGATTTTGCCCAAGATCTTGGATTCACTATGTAAGCATACATGTATATTAGCGGATATACTCGTAGATATACATGGATACATGTACTGATGTTTACACGTAAATGTACGTATATACGTCTAACAAGTATATAATCGTGTTTACACGTAAGCATACGTATATACTCTTGCTTCCACACATATATATATATATATATATATATATATATATATATATATATATATATATACGTGAGTAGGCACGTACCAAACACGCACTGGATATATCCACGAATTAACTCGTGTATACCCGTATATGTATGTAAGTACACTACTGGCCGTTAAAATTGCTACACCAAGAAGGAATAATCTGAATGAAACAAAATTTTGCACACGTGATGGCAACATTGACACTAGAAAACGATTACAAAATGAAAGCAAAATGATCATTTATTACTGGAAAAATCTCACATGAATGGAGGTTTAAGTACCCTGTTGCGCCACCTCTAGTTGGATTTTAAGAATCGATACGGTCGAGCATTGAGGTACAGCAGTTTTGTACGATGTCTTACGTCTTCTCGTACCACAGTTGCTGTAAACGCGCCACTAATTTGATCAAATTTACAGGCTGTCCAATTTACCGTCTCAAGTGATCCCAGATATGCTCAATTTGTGACAAGTCATAAATCGCAGACCAGAGCATCACGCAGACCAGAGAAAGTGATAATGCGGAAGAGGAAATCCCTTTTCACCCTTGCTGTGTTTGACCGAGCATTGTCATGTTCAAAAATGGTTCCTGGGAGCCCCGTCGTGAGTGCTAACACGTATGAGTTTGATCGAATGAGTGGCACGTTTACAGCAACTGTGGTACGAGATGACGCAGGATATCGTAGGAGACTGTTATGTCTCAATGTCCGATTGTTTCGCTTCAAGTACATCGTACATTCACGCTAGAGGTGTCTTAACAGGGTACTTAAACCTCCATTTATTCGAGATTTCCAACCATAAATGATCAATTTGCTTTAATTTTGTAATCACTTTCTAATGTCAATTTTATTATCACGTATGTAAAATTTAGCTTCATTCTGGCAATTTCTTCTTGGTGTAGCAGTTTTAATGGCCAGTAGTGTATCTATGTACACTTATATATGCGTATATACGTCGACTATACACGTATATACTCAGAAACTCAGGTATGCATATATATACTCGAGATACATGTGCAAACACGCAAATGATGTTCGTTTAGCGCGTATATACTCGCATATACACGTGACTCGTATATACTCGTGTAGACATGTATACACTCCTGTAGGCAATCACGTATACATGCTTATACGCTCGTGTATACACGAATATACTTGAGTAGGCACATGCATGCATGTATCTGATGTATACATGTATTTATTCATATATGAACATGTTTACTCTTATTTAAATGACACGTATATACTCGTGCATACCCGCATATACTCGTACATATACTTGTAACTATAAAAATAACCAAAATATACAAATAATAGGGTTATTTGTAACAGTTTTGTAGCTGTTTTTAACTATGACCACTTTACCCCATGCTATGACCACTTTCCCCCACCCCATGGGGTAAAGTGGTCATAAATACAAAGGGAAATGAAAATGTTATAAAACTACTTAAATCAATATTTTTTTCCCTGAAATTCAATGTACGTGTTCTTTAATAATGCAATGTAAAATAATAACAAAAAAAGTTGAAGTATTTAAAGAATTTATTGTATTTATTATCCACCTAAGTTGAAAACCTACGATTTTATGACCACTTTACCCCACCAGACCCTACTTGGTTAGCTATCTGTCACGGCCCTATAGGAGACTGCGAACTGGAAAATATGCCATCTTCTTGAAAGATCAACATGTAGAAAGAACTTTATGCTTCAGAAAGACGAAAAACATTTTTTTTGCTTATATTCAAGGATTTCACAGTTGTAGAACTGCTAAGAAATATCAAATATTCTTATTTTTTTACTATGCATTTTTTTATTTAAATATACTCAACAGCTAAGGAATAAAAATGTGCACTTTTGTACAGAATAAGTAACTGTCCAATAAGTATAATAATGGTAATATTAGTAAGGAATAAAACCTTTGAGAATGGGGTCGTTTCCAAAATTTTAAAAGTATTTTTTTCTGAAAGAACATGCTTAAAAACATAGGAGCTTACCATTTTTTAAATAATTTGTTTAAGTTTAATATTTTTAAAAAAATACTTAAATCGTTGCGCTTTCATTGTTTACATTTCTTGCCGATGACATCACAAATGATGAAATGCCATTCTATGTTGCCATTCACAGAGCAAATATTTAATTCGCATTTTTACTCACGTGTACTGGCAACGATATGGTTGATAGCAAGCGTAGAGCGCAATTTTAATTCGCTTCTTGATTATCATAACGTGGAAACGCGGTACAAAACGTGCCAAAGAGCATCATTTGTGACGTCATCAAGACCACGCCTTGTTTCCAAAATCGCTTGTTTAAAAAAAAATTAAAAAATAACTGTTGGGAAAATGAAAGAATTTTTCGGGTCCATGTTATTTTTTTTGCTTATTCTATCAATTTCAGTGACTAGAAGTACTACTTTTGATTGAAGGAAACAAACCCATTCCTTAGGTTATTGTACTTTAACCATGGAAGATTTAAGTTATTATACAAGGTGAGAAAGGTTTTCGAGAAGCCCCAAAAGACATTTAAGTAGCAATATAATTTTTGTATAGGAATAAATAAGTGTCGAGCAAATGTAGCATTACACCAATTTCGGTATATATATTAATAAAATCAGTTCTTCATGTCTCGAAATCCCAAGGGATCGGCTAAAACGTTCGATTTATTGGTAGTTCGAGTTATGGGAAGTTTCTCCAACAGTCTCAAAAAATTGGGACCCGATGAAAACTTTGAGATAAAGAATATTATTAACTTTGAGATTCGACTGTATATCGAATAGATGTAACCATTTATCATCGGTTTCTTTCTTTACACATATTTGAGACTAAAAACTGTTTTTTGAAAAAATATTCAATCACTAAGTTGTTTGGGTAATGTTGCACATTTACAAAGTCCAGTGCACTTAGAAATGTAGAAAGATCTTTGCATTTTTTGCGCTTTTTCTAACGCACGAGGTAGGTATTCTTATATATTATTTCAGTAGTCTGTTTTTTGTTTCTACGCGAGAACTTCCTCAATTCTTGATCAATTTCTTTGATTGTTTTTTCTGTCATAAAAACCTGTTTTAAAGCACCGGACTGAAGTTTTCGGTTAAAAAAATTACAAGTAACCTGATTTTTTATGTATATATATATATATTAATAACTAGGGGGCTCTGCCGCCTGCTCGCTAGCGCTCACCAACCCCCGAAGATGGCTTCGCAATCTTATTTGATTCGCAATGATTTAAACCCTCAATTAAAAAGAAACATATTAAAAACGCATTATGAGCTTTCTTTGGATCAAAAAACACCCCTTCCCCGGGTTTCAAAATAATTTATACCAACTTGCAGAGCGATAAGGGCTAAGAGACTCCTGAACATTGCAAAACTGCAGTTTTGTGCGTTTGAAAATTTGCTTTCATATTCTTGGTCTGGAGTAACATATTTTGCTCTTTAGCTCGGGGCTTAAATTGAGTTGAGCCTAAGATTTTCCGTTAAAATTGAAACCCTTAAGGTTTGTGAATAAGAAAGAAGAAACGTGCGAATCGAAAAGACGTAACTATGGCAACGCCTAATAAACATCAATAATTTTAATGAAGATGAGATTATTCGAACATATTTTAACAGCTTGTAACTTTTTTTTTCCTTTGGAGATAGAAGCTCAGTTTTTCGACCTTTGGTCGAGTTAGATCTGGAGTAAAAAAAGCCGCTCTTTCTAGTGGTGTTAAAAAGAAAACTGTGGGACCATTCCTTCGCTTTTTACTGATAAATTTAATAAAAAAAGTAGTGCCTAAATTTTAGCTAAGCCTAAAAAAGTTCGAGTTGAAACGAAAATAACTCCCGTCGTAATTAAGTTAGAGCATTGAAGCAAGTTGCATAGTACGCGGAAAATTCTACCCTTTCCAACGATATGTAATACTAATATCTGTAAGTAATTTTTCAGCCCTTTAAGAGGCAATAATCGGCAATTTACGTGAAATTTGAGCTGAAAAAATTAATTACCTCCAAGTAATTTTGTGCAAAATTTCAAGGCTGTAGGTGCTACGGGGTCTCCTGGACGCACGTCCACCACAGACTTCCTTCCAGAATTTCTTTAAAACCTTACTTTTATTTACTATAAAGAGAAACTTAAAAGCACAGGACTTATTTGTTCGGTTTTAATCATAAGTATTTTTCGGTAGAGCGTTCGATTATTATAAACTAGCTGAATTTCGGGCCGGCCTGGGCTGTCCGGCATTGTAGTTAATTTAAATAAATCCTGCGCATTACATGTACTCATAACATACAACGGACAACACACGTAAGGCAATAAAATAAATGCGACGGGAATGCTACTTTGGCGTTTTGACTCCTTTATGCAGGCTACAGTTATTATTCAGATAAGTTGACTGTTAACCGAAGAATGTTCTTTCTTTCTTTTTCTTTTTTTTTTTTTTTTTTTTTTAAAGCTTTGACTCTGTTCAGACCACTAAGCATAATATAGGCATAAAAAGTGTTGGATGTAAAAATTCAGTCCACAAGGGAATCATTTTTGAGGAGAAAAACTTTTTCATTGTATGCTGAAATATGTTTCTCATAGCAGTGTTCCACCTTATATGTAAAAGAAAAAATACTACGCCAAATTGAAATTCCGAGTTTCACCCAGCAAACCTTTAACTATTTATTCGAATACGATGTAACACATTGAAATTACTATCAACTTCGTTAGTAAGAATTAATATTCTTCTCCACATCTTTGGGGGGGGGGGGAGGGGAATTCATTTTATCTACTTTCGAAAAATTACACTTAAAATGGACTCAGTTCAACTGGTTTTGATTTTTAATTTTTAATGTTCGATTAAAAGAAACACATGTGCTGACATTCAAAACGTAACGGTTAAAGCAGCCTGCTATACGAAATTGCATACTTTTCAAAAAATAAAACACTTATTTTCAATTTAATTTATTATTTCTCTAACATGTTTGTTTTAATCGCTACGCGAGATCTTCCACATTCTTTAATCAATTCCCATGTTTTACGAATAATTTTAAAGTGTATCATGCTGGCTAATGACAAAACATAGTAGCATGTTTTTCTTTTCCTTTCCGCAAAAAGCTTCATTTTCTGTTTTTATTACACATTGCTTCAATGAATAGCATTCGAAAACGAAGGCGCAACTGCTCGGTTTGTTGGAGTGTCGTGTCGGGCTGTTAATCAAAATGGCGCCAATTCAAATCCCTGCCAATAAATATCTCTTTTTCCAACAGATGCTCACATAGGCAGGACTCTATTTGCAACAACCCGTTTTTTTCACATGCAGAAATACTGCTTTTTCTCGAGTCACTCAGTTACACTTTTAATGATATTCATTTTTGCATTGAAAATACGTACAGTCAAAAGGTGAGCGATGATCACATTATCACAACGTTGTATTTAACGAGGTTTTGTTGCTGATGTCTTCAAATTACATGCCTTCTTTTGTGCGTTTACTTTTTTCCGTTTACTTTGATTCGTTAACTTTTTCGATTCTTCTTCACAATGTTCTTTCTCTGAAATTTTTAAAGGGAAAAATGCCACATGTAAGGATTCGAAGCACAGAGCAGAGTTCCGCACGGGTCGACTAGTCCTTTTAATTCAGTAACAAAAAAGCGTATCCACAAAGCGTATGTCAAAACATACGCAAAATTCGTGAACTACCCGGCCGATTTCGCTAAGATTTTCATAGCTTGCTTCTTTGAGAACGGAAAAGGTTTGCATACCGGTTCGAATCATAGTTCTTATTTCATTCTAATTTAAGACCCAATTTTTACATAAATTTCCAAATATGGAGGTGAAACCTTACCCAAATATATTGATATTATATATCGTTGGAAAAGGCAGATTTAACTGCGTTTTTTATGCAATTTTTTCCAATTATCTTACTTTATTACGGCGGGAGTTCTTTGAATTTTTCAAGGCTTCGCTTGATTTTTATATTTTTGGCTTCTGTTTTCTTTAGTTCTCTATAATATCTGGATTATCACCAGTTTTTAAGAGCTTTTCTTAACCAGTTAGTTGGTTTGGTTATGTAAATAAGAATTTTCTAGAAAGCAATTTCTTCGTGATGGAAACTAAAGAAACGCATTTTTACTTTTTTTTTAACACATTTGTTATCAATACTTTTTTCACCGATTTAAATATTTTTGCAACGTCCGACTCTATTGTTCAACCAACCGACTTCCAAAACAACAGTCAACACGTAATTATAAAATGTATAGAAAATGACTTATGCAACAAATGGCTTCATTTAGTAATAACTATCACCGATTCTCTTTCTTAAGTTCAATTTTCTACAACATATGAGCAAAAATATGTCTTAAAAATATCGGTTCAGTTACTTTGCAAAATGTTTTTTTTATACGCTAATTTATTCATAAAACTTTGCTACTTTCAATCTTACATGAATTTTGGTCTGCAGTGCAAAACGTACAAATTCACAATGGGATCGTTTTCGAAATCTTAAAAGTATTTTTTTCTGAAAGAACATGCTTAAAAGCATTGGATTCGACGAATTTTTTAAAAAAAGTTGGACAAAGTTTAATATTAAAAAAAAATATTTTAATCGATGCGCAGATTCACAAGTGATGAAATGCCATTAGCGCAGAGCGCAATATTTAATTCGCTTCTGAATCATCATAATCTAGAAACGCGGTCGACAGCAATCGTAATCATTCAGCGCGCCAGTAGAGTACGCGCCAAAGTTCATCACTTATGACGTTGAAAAAAAAAAAAAAACTCTTGTTTGAAAAATTACACACTTTCAAAAATAATAAAAAATTAAATGTTTTGAAAACAAAAGATTTTCCTTGCTCCATGTTATTATTATTATTATTATGCTTGTCAACTTCATTGACTAAAAGTAGTACTTTTGAGTGATGGAAACAACCTCACTAAACAATGCACTTTTACGTAAAAAGCAAATCCATTTGAATTTGAGTTCAGGAAATAAGGAAAATATAATGAAAAAAAAAGAAAAAAAAAGAAAGAAAGGAGGTAAACACTTTAACTATTTTTCTCGTAACTACTTGTAACTTTTCGTAACTCTGTTACTTGTAAACTATTTAGGAACATTCGAAAAACCTGATCATAGGAATATACCAGTTATTTATGAATCATGAAGTATAGGTATTACGTTAAAAAAATAAAATAAATAAAAGGATTCAAACTCTGAGTAAACTTTACTTAAAACTAAACGCGAATGGAGTTTTTCCAGTGGACAATTTTACGATCAAGCGTCATGTGAAATTCTAACTCGGTACTTTGAAAAAAGGCATGGAACCAAGAAAACTGTCTTTTTTTCTTTTGTCCTATTTTTGAAGTGCAATATGAAAGACGTATATAAATTCTATTTTCCTTTAAAACGAAACTCAAAAAAGAGTTCTTCAGTGATAGCATTTCGGGAAAGATGTTCACAAAGCCATTTCATTGAACTATTTTGCAGTGTCGTTTCTATTTATTTTTTTTGTTCCCTCTTGGGAAAAGAAAAAAAAACTCTTATATTCAGAAGAAAGTGACAGGCTTACACGTTTTAAAAATTAAACAATATTATAATTTTTTTTTAATTTATTTTTTTTTTCAAATGCACAGTGAACTGTCAATAATTCGAAGTTCCTAGGGACCGGCTTATTCGAGTAATAGGTAGTTCGAATTATTGTAAGTTCCCTTCCCAGTCTTCTTAAGAATAATTTTTAGTTTCTTTTTCAGGAATACTGAATAATGGATAGACTATAATGCTTAATAGTTTGGATAACATTAATTATTAGCACTACATAAAAATGTCTTGCACAGAATAAGTTTTAATAAAGTTTGAAAAAGAAGTTATTTTTGAATGCTTACATTTTTTATGGCATTTTAAAAGTCATTAAATTTGTATGTCGTGAGTCCAATTTCTTTTCTCTTGGTTACAGTTCGTATTGCTTTTAAACGTCTTCTTGTCTTTAAAGCAGATTGTCTGAGTAATCAAGAAAACAAAAGCGATTTTTTCAACTTTCGTTAAAATTTTAAATTTTTTAAAGCTATTTAGGACGAATTCATCAATACATATTTAGATCGTCAGCCACGGCAAAAAGTGGACCATTTGCCTACTTCTCACGAAATCCTGCAACACTGTGAGCAATTAAGGAAGACTATTGTGAACAAATTATCGCCCTCATACAAAATGATAAGCAAAGCAATGTGTTGAAGGGAAAAATATACTTCTTTTTCTTATTTTGGCTGCATTTTTATGCATAATATGGTAACAAAACTCTCGTAGAAACTTCGATTTAAAAGGAGTATATTCCAGATATTGAGACAACTTTGTATTGAAAACACTGAATTGCTTTTGGGACCGAATGAAAACTTCGAGATATTGAAATTTTTAAGCTATAAAGATTCGAGTTATCGATAGTCGACTGTACCTATTTAAATGTAATGATAGGGAGTTTCTAGTTTTTTGGAATTCTAAGCTTTTCTTTCAAAGACCCAAGTTCTAACTTCGGAACTACAGCCATTACTTTAAAAACATTGCGAAAAACTTCTTGTTGTGACGATGGGAAAGTTTTAAAAGGATTAGGTCACCTCCCATCCTGCTACAAATGTTATTGTTTTTTTTTTTTTTTTTTTTTTTTTTTTTTTTTGAATTTTACATCTGTCTACCTGTGTAGCTCTGACCAGAATATTAATGGTAAATATAATGCTCCCTCATCTTGCAAAAAGAAAAAGGCAAAAAAAAAAAAAAAACCTAGAAAACTGAGAAAAAATAAAAGTGCTACTATCTCGAAAAAATGAAGGGAGGGGAGTGGTTGGAAAAACGGTGGATAAAATTGGATTTAGAGTTTCATTTTGCATGATTATTAAATAGAAATGCGTTAGAAGAAGTTAATTTTTTTATAACGTGCACTGTAATTATTTATCGCAAAATTTAGTCCCTTCATAAATTTCTTCAATGCTTTTCTTGCGGATATATTAGGAGTTCGCCTGGTTTATATCTGATAAATAAATTTAAAAAAAATAATAAAACTGCTGCTGCAAATCGATCTTGTTCAACGACTCAATCGGGAATATCACTTCAAGACCCCCCATTCCGTAAAATATTCACTTTTTGTTGTTTAACTTTTGTGAGCCAAAAGCGAACCTGTATGTGTTACATATGTTATGCTCCATTGCCCTGAACGAGCGTTATTTTCTCTGTTATAGCTTTTTCAAATCACAAGGCTCCAGGATTTTATTGTTTCATCGATGAAATGTCAAACTTGTTGTTTGTGTTTCAAACTGTTCTAGTAAACAGATTCCCTAGACAGAACATAAAATCAAGAAAACTGCTTTCAGCAAGTTATTTAGATGGGTTTCGCATGTGAGGTGTGCTTATCTAGTTTATATGACAGAGAATAATAAATTGTATCCAATATTTTTGTCTCAAATTATCATATGGAATTTCATTTGTTTTCCGAAGTATTAATGAAATTATGAGCACGAGATGTTGTTTCATAAAATGTGTGTTTTGTCAGTTTTCATAAAGTTGTTCATTTTATAAACAACGAAAAACTCATTTTCTAAATTTTCAAAGTAAATTGCCGATTGCCTTCCAGAAAGTAGAAATTCTTAATGTGAGCTTAATATACCGTGCATATAGCGGGCATTTAACTTTAGACAAACCTTTGGTTTGAGATGATATTAGTTGTCGGTTGATTTAGGCCGAAATTCCATATCTGCCTTGGAACCAGAAAGTATGTTTTAAGTTGGAGTATGTTTAAGTTGGAGTTGGCGTTGGAGTCAGTTTTCATCAAGTGAGGTGGTTGTTACCAAATATTACTAAACCTTCATCTATTTCCGATGCAGTAAACTCCCGGTTATCCGCGAGCGGATTATCCGTAAGTCATTTCCAGCCGAGGACTGCAGTTTTGTTCAAAACTAACTTGTTTGGCTCTCTTGGCTTCTTTAAGAGGTTTTCCCATCTCCAGCTCAGTCACTTTCCTATGCCGGACTGATGAATGCTAATAAGCACGAAACTGCAGTCATCGGCTGGAAATGACTGAGCTGGCGGCGTGCTTCATGTATTTCTGCTTTAGCCCTGGCTATTGGGCGGTAATTTACTGAATATGCCATGCCTTGTCTTCAATCATCGAGTTGAACCGAGCCATTGCTTCGGTCACTCGTCTGGTCTGCGCTAATTCTATATTAGCTACCAGTTTGTTTGGCTCTCTTGGCTTCCTTAAGAGGTTTTTCCATCTCCAGCTCAGTCACTTTCCTATGCCGGGCTGATGAGTGCTAATAAGCACGAAACTGCAGTCCTCGGCTGGAAATGACGGAGCTGGCGGTGTGCTTCCTGTATTAACCTATTGAATGTTCATATTTTGGCAATTGGATATCGTTAATTGACCCTCAAAACTAAAAAAAATCACCATCACCGAATTTTAAAACACCGTGGTTGATTTTTAAAGAATTTTTAAAAATCCACGCGCAAAAGTGCGCTCTTCTGAAACGTCACGAGTCTACGTCGCAAGGCGCGAATGTGCAGCCTTCCGCCGAAGATCCCTTGTTTTCGCTAGGGACATTTTGAGCGGGCTGATATTTATATTTTTTAGAAATTTAATAATCCTTTTGAACACACTATGGAGACCGGATTCGTTAAAGCACAATCTAAATAATCTTTCTCATGTAACATCAATGATGATATTCGAATATTTCCGAGAGGATGAGAGGTTTAATGTTTCCGAAACGCGCGGAGTTAAATGCGAGGAGATAAGCCTTTTACGTTTCGTCTTCGAAGTCGAATGCGTGACCTTCGGCTTCTCCCCTATCGGAAGAGCGCATGACGTCACTTCCTATGTCATTTGACGTCACAAGCGCTTGAACTTTAAAAATAAATTTAAAAAAAACTACTTATCGTATTGCAAAAATTTTTTCACCTATGATGTCCATACATGTTACTCTATCATATAAAAATAAAAATGAAAAATCGAAAACTTCCCTATTCTTGTCTTCCAAAGCTGCATCAGTTCAGAGATTTATTCGCCCTCGTCAAAAACTTAAACAACCTAAAGGGGCCAAAAGCAAGCTGGAGACGATACTGTTAATAAATACACCAAGTTAATGTTTAAACCGGTAGCTAAAAATATTTTTTACACCAGTGAAAAGTGTGCATTCGTACAACTGGAAGCAATTAAGAAAATTTTTGCAAAGATACTTGACTTTACGGGGAAATAGGTGAAAACCCATGAAATTCCGCTACGATCCGTTGAAATAACCAGTAACATCTGGGATTTTTTTTACAGTGTTTTGATAATTCAGAAGGGAATTAAATAGTGCGATTTATGCTTGCTCTCAACCATATCGTTGCTAGTACATGTAAGTAAGGATGCGAATTAAATATTACACTCTGCACTAATGGCGTCACTGAATGGCATTTTATCACTTGTGATGTCATGTGCAGAAGCGTAAAAATGAAATTGAATCTGCGCAACGCTTAAAATATATTTTTTTAAATATTAAACTTTGTCAAATTATTTAAAAATGGTCAGATCCTATGTTTTTAAGTATGTTCTTTCAGAAAAAAACTTTTAAAATTTCAGAAACGACCCAATTGTAGCGTTAGATCTACTATATTTATTTTCTATCAAGCGTGATACAATTCTAAAATCTGATAGTAATGGCGAAATAATAAAATAGGATTATTGTACGATATTTTGCGAAGCAAGTTTTAACATGAGGTGTTTTTTTGTATTTTTTCCTGTCAGCTTCTGTAGAATGTAAGACTAATTAAAAGGCAACTTTTCTTGCTCTTCCACACATCACGTCTCCGTAGACTACCATTTGCCATTTTCAGCAAGAATAATTCGATCGTCAGCAGGTGCTGATAGTCACGAATGCACGTTTGGAAGAAAGTCCCAAAAGAAGTGCAGCCTCATCTCTAGATTTTCTTTTCTTTTTTTTTGTATCATCCCTTTTTTTTTTCTTTTGATCGGATATTACGTGACGGAAAGATCCTTTATCCCGAGATTCGTCTTTCTTTTGCATCATGCATGTATAGAACCCGATCAATGTCCGAGAAATAACTAAAGCCTGGGATGGGTTTCTTTTACTCAAGGTTTTATTTATCCTTCCTTTCTTCCACGTAGTGTTCCTCGCAAACGGCTTTGGTGATTCATTTGGACAAACGAATAAAGAACAAACAACAGTGGTTTGGTTCTGATTGCACATATTTGATTGATTAATATTGTGAACAAATTATTATTATTATTATTATTACTATTATTATTCTTTACTTTGCTATGATTCATAAGCCTGTGTGCTAACTTGCTAACTGACTTTGTTATTTCATTAAAAGCATGGTTTCATAATAATCTTAAGTAATCTCGTACGCATAATTCTTGAAGGCACGTGGTACAGGCTTCCAGATTATTACTTATTGTAGAATAGCAAACAGTAACGTAAAGTGGGACTACTTGGACCCGAAATTTCATAGTTTTTGCGAGTTTGACACTGACAGCTTTTATCATAATGTGAACTGATAACCTTGTTTTTACCACTTTTCAAACGTTCTGCCATCATATAAAGCCTTTTTTAAACAACAATTTTAACTCGTCATATTTTTTTTCTATTTTAAAAACTGGGGGCTCGCTGGGGCTACTTGGTCCCACTCAGCAAATCCATTGGAAAAAGCTATAAAACAGGTGGTGGTATCAAGAAAGACCAATGAATTTGGACAACAAACTTAAAACGTACATTCTAGTGAGCAAACTATTAACATAAATTGCAAATTATTTATATAAATTAATATTCAATCAACGTATACATAAAAACATATTTTTAGGCAAACATAATTTCTCAAATAGAAAAATAATCTAACTACAGCTAAAACCAATTGAAATGCTCATTATTAAACATTATAAGAAATGAAAACCCCTAAATTTAATGACTTGGGTGGATTTTTTTTCTCTGATAAGATTATTTAATACCTGCTCTTCCTAGCTACTAATTACTACAGGATGCCCAGGCTTGTTTTGTGAACAATCTTTTAACTTCCTTTTTAGAGTTGATATACTTAAGTCAAAATGAGCTGATGCCACTCTGTAAGACATGTCTCTGGAATTAGTTGAATCTGGACACAATTGTAATTTTTCCTCTTAATAATCCGCATTATTTCCTACTTCAAGGGGTTCTCTTTTACTTTCGGGCCCTTTTTATCCCCAGATCTGCAAAAAAAAAAAGTGTAAATAGTAACTAACCACTTTATTTTAAAAGATTACAAACCTTACTTAACGTAATTTAGTGTTGAAAATGTGGTTTGGGGCTGTTTGAACGCTAGGATCAAGTAGCTCCATTTTTAGGCAAACAGTGCACTTTTACTAACTTATATTAGTTACTGTGTTAATTATACAGCTATAACCTTAAAACACTGTTATTTTATTAAGAAATAAAATGCAAACCTAAAACGATCTTGACCTTGATGATATCAGATGTTTCCATGAACTTACATGTGAAAAGTTGCAGATAAAAAAAAAAAACAATTGTTTGGACAACTTGCAATCATAACCTCAATCAGAAAAAGGCGGGAATAGCAGAAACTTTGTTTCATGCTCCAGCCTCTTCCTAGTACTGCTATCAGTCATGGAGAAATGTTTTAAAGTCTATACATTGAGTTATATAGGACCGGGGCGGTGTTTAAACACTTTTTCTTCATGGGTAAAAGTGGCCCCTGGAGGCTCAAGTAGACCCACTTTACGGTAGTGGTTTCTTTCCAATTGCACATATTTGATTGATATTGTTAACAGGGTACTTTTTTGTTTCCTTTATTTTGTATGATTTATAAACTGTGTGTTAATATGCTAACTGACTTCGCTTTTTCATTAAAAGTATGCTTTCTGAATCATCTTGAATAAATAATCTCATATACATAATTATTTAAGGCACGTGATACAGGATTCCAGATTATTACTTATTGTTGAATGGCAACTGCTGAATGTTAACTGTTAAATGTCAGACAAATAGCTAAAGAATGCTGTTCATCACTCAAATGTCAATTCAATACAACTTACTGTCCCAAGTAGGACTCTTAGGAGTCGTTCTTCTTTTAAAAAATTTTTTACCAGACGAAACTATGTTGATAATTTTTGTCTTTTTAAATTTTACAAACTTTTTAACATTCATTGTCATCGTTTAGATATTTTAACTTGTCATTTTACAATTTTAAGTCTATGTTTTAATACTTTAAATATATAGTTTGTTTTAATTGCTTTTTTTATATTATAATTGCAACTGTAACTGGATTCTTTCTGTAGTGTGCAATACTTTTAATAAACAAATAAATAAATATTTTATTTATCCTTCTTTACTTCCTAGTAGAGTCCGTCGAAAACGGCTTTGGTGATTCATTTGGACAAACGAATAAAGAACAAACAACAGTGGTTTCGCTCTGATTGCAGATATTTGATTGATCAATATTGTAAAATATTTTTTTTGTTACTTTGCTATGATTCATATAACTGTGTGTTAACTTGCTAACTGACTTTGCTATTTGACTGAAAAAAAATTCCAAAACGTCACTGATATTATCGGTGTAAACGTTTCAAGATTTCATGGGCTTTCGTCCTTTGCCTGGTAAAATCAAGTATATTTGCAAAAAAGTTTCCTAAATTGCTGCAAGTTACACGAATGCCAACTTTTCACTGTTGTAAAAACATTTTTAGCTACCGGTTTAACTGTTGACTGAGCGTGTTTATAAATAACTAATGGTCTGCCCCATATGAAAGATTATCTGTATTTAATAAATATTATGCATATTTTTTCGTTTTAAATTATTATGGCATACAACATTTTTTCTTCCGTGTGTATGAGGTTTTAAAAGAAATTGATTCACTTCATTTCCTAATCACGACAGATCAACCTTTTCTTCCCCGGGAACAGTATAATCTTCCCAAATGTAACGTCGTACTGCTTCGTACTTATGCATTTTTGACCTTAAGTTTTGATGATGGCGATGACAAAAGAAATTTTTATTGGAAATTGCAATTACTTATATTGGAAATGGAAATGTGCAAGAAACATGGGAATTCGCGGAATATGAAGTGATTGACCTGCTGCTAGTCCAGTAAAAATACTACTTTAAATCATACTATTCCATATTGATTTTACTTGGGGGTCCATTCCCGTTGTATACATAGAACAAATTAAAATTTCGCAACGAAGGTATTGCAATAATGCCTATAATTTTAATAGAATAAATATGGGTTTTTAAAAGCGTTCTTAACATACAGATATCGTACAGAGTTCCTAAAAGGATATGACTTTAAACACGCTTGAAGTATATCTGCAAGCGTTTATCTAGAGAACCACACACACACAAAAAAAAAAAAAACACTTGATAAAAAGGAACACATGATTAAAGCCAACGGCAAATGCACAATGACACCTCTCATAATGTAGTCTTAACCATTTAATTCTTTTGGAGTTCTACTCATGGTTTCTATATTTGAACAGTGACTCATCGAACATTCGTCCTGCGTTGTGGGGCTGACCTCTTGAATACGCTTTGCACGTGGACCATTTTTTTTTCTTCTAAAATGTACGGAGTGTTTATAAAGGGAGACATTCAACATAGTTTAAATCTATCGTGATGAGTAAGGAAAATTGATGCAATTGAGTAGAAAAAAAAAAAAAAACCTTGCACCTTAGTGCGCTTGTTGATCTTGGCCAGTGGTAAATTTATTAAACTTTTTTCAGTTCCACCTGATATGCCGCTAAACATTGCTTTACGTTCTGGTATCAAAGGCGAGACGCTGATCGGTTACTAATTTGGTTGCGTAGTTTGGTAATCATGTTACAGAATCGTTTTCGATGATTCTCTCTGGCGCTGGCAAACAAAACTCCCCCGTTGACTCTTGTTGCACTCTCCTTATAATGTGTCGTCACAGAGATATCTTTTAAATGTTTCCCATAAAGCAAAAAGGTCAAAAAGTTTGTTCTATAGTAAAATTGTAAGAAAAAATCCCTGAACTCAGGATCGGAGTTTGAAAGTTGTATGAATCAAGTAAGGTTAGCTTCAAAGGGTATATTCCTCTAAAAGTTCAAAGATCTGCGAAAATTAAAAAAAAAGAATTCTGAAATGAACAAAATCCGATTAGCAAGTAGGATGAATAAGATATATTCTATTAAGAAGTGAGTTTTTATCAATCCCGGGATGCCATTCAACCTCTTGTACTCTTTTTCGTCGGAAAAACTTGCTTTTTTGTTTTTGCAATTTCTTTTGGATGAGATATTTGAAAGTTATTATTTCGTTTCATACGCTTAGATACGGTCATCAAAGATACGGTCAAGAATAATTCTCCAAATCATTTTTATTTCTTTTTTCTTCTTTTTTGGCAATTTCTTTCGCATTGAATGTTCTTTGTTCGTTAATGTTTTAACTCTTAACTGTAAATAAACAGAAACTATGTGCAACTACTCTTAGACCTAATAATTTTCTCAACTAAATACAAATTATGTGAATTCACTAGCATGTTTTTTATTTTGATTTTCGTATGCATATAATACCTAAAGTAATGTAAAATTGCAACTTTAAGAAGCATGGCCTTACATTCAGATAAAGCTTTTGGTGGTTCTTAAAAGCTGACAACGTTATTCCTTTTCTCTTCTTCAGTATATCGATCGAAGAGGTCTTTTTACCAGACACAAAATTTTAATCAGAATTTGTTTATACGCATATAAGATAAAAACAATACAAACGTACTGGTAGCAAAGATAACTTATTAGTCTTAAAAAATCATATAAAGACATATATCTATTATTTATAACTTATGGCACTCATCAAAAGTGCACCTTTCATGTAGTGAAGGAATTTTTCAAATAGGTTTAGTGGTTTAGGAGATTACACGGAACATATAAACATACAAAATAAATACTCTCATTTTATAATATTTGTATAGATGAGAAAACCTCAAAGAATAGGTTGAAATGCATGCAAAATTACAACTTTTGGAAACACGGATTAATATTGCCTAACTCTGTTATAATAATTCGTTTATACAAAGTTTGATGCATAAACACTTTGCGACTCTCAATGGTTCGCAATTTTTAAAGATAATAGAATGCTATATACCTTTCTCTACAGTTTCAAATACATGTGAAGGTTTAGACGATTCGTATGGCGACAGCGTAATTTTAATGTCTTTTACATGTTTCCAACACCCAGCATTCAATTCAAAGAAAATCTTTGACTGTTCGGTCACTGCATGTACGGGACAACTGGAGATTGTTTTTATGTTTTTAACAATGAAACGGTACGAAACTTAAACTGGTGGCGAAGACAAACTATTGGTTTAAAAAAAGTATAAGTACATATGTGCATAATTTATAGCCTATGACACTCAGTAGGAATGCATTTTTCATGTAGCGAAATTTTTTTTTCCAATAGTTGCAATGGTTTCGGAGATTTTATCTCCAACATTTTAACTCCTAACCTTCAAAAATCAGCCCTCTGTCTTTATAATATTAGTATAGAGATCCGCTTTTAAAGTAAAAGTAGAAAAAATGGTAGTAGAATAGTAGAATAGTAGTAGAATAAGTTAAGTAGAAAGCTAATTATGTGCTTTTGCTGGGGATATTAAACATATTTATTCACTAAAAACGAAAATGACACTGAATTTCATTCATAAGCATACTGTAACGGATCCGGTGCGACTTCCAACTTTCTTGAAAGGACGACACAGTTCTTGATTAAAAATAGAGGAAATTTATTTACACTATGTACAGGAAAGATCGTCAACAACTGCTAAATTAATCATCAGCAATTAAGCAAATATCACACAACACCGTAAACTCAACGGTTATACACGCATTTACTCCCAAATACGAAAAACAATACAGCGAAATGCCTCGCAATAAACAGAGTTAATACACTCTCAGTACAAATTCTCAATTGAAACTAAACTTTTTATCCTGCGTAACGGCTTTTATACACACCGAAAGAGACCTCTCAACTATTCCAGAAAATGCTACACATTCTACACTTTCTTATTTCATTCACAAATTTTATCAATAAAAAAAAAAGAATACGGGGATCGTATACTTCAGCCGAATGTACGGGGGCTGTATATTCATTACAAGAAACTATTTACCGGTTACGTTGCTACAATAATTTTAGATGACAGATAATTTAATAAACGCGAAATTTAGCTAGATTACGAGAAATTAATCACAAAAATAACTAATATTTACAGAATTTGTAACAATATTTTAATGAAATTATGTTAGTGTAATTTGAAAAGTTACGCAACACATTATCAAACGAAATATTTTTATTTAAATGAAATTTAGTACTAAACTAAAATATATTTTTGAAGATTTGAATCAGAAAGAAAATTTAAATCAACAGTGAGAAACTGAATACACTGAATACCATGAAAGTTGAGTTTTTCAGTTTAACTCTAGCAGTTAAAATTCAGTATTTCAGTAGTGTTACTGCTGCCATTACTCTGTAATCGAAGGCATTTTTCTCAAAAGATGGAACGTATTTGAATGTGTAATGCAAACTATCAGACTTTTTAATAAGTTGGCGCTTTTCAAATATTGATGTATTTTTTAAACCTAGTCAAATTGCAAAAAGATTGAAGGAAGATGCTAGTGTAATAACAATAGTTTATCTATGAGAGTAAAACACTGAGAGAAAGAGTTGAGATTAAAGTAATGACAGCCTCCAATTCCTCCCATAAAAATACTATTTACAAAAAAGCATAAAATAAAAGAAGATCAAGAATAGACGAAAAAGGCGTAAAAGTAGCCGTAGAAGTACGTAAAAGTAGTATTAAAAGTACATCCTCCCAAAAGATATAAACAATAAAGCTAATTTTAAAATGAAAATTACTGTAACAAATCAAAGTCGATAGCTATGTATCTATTTGTATATTGTAAGATAACATGTTACTTTTAAGACGGAAAGTAAAATCTTTGACATACTAAATAAAATTTTGTAACATTTTACTAAAGCTATAAAATGTTAATATTGGTTTTTCTTTCCTATGAATTTACCTAATTAAATCCTCAGCTCTGCTCCAATTTCTTTGATAAACATTTCTGTAATTAGTTAAACGCAGAAAATGTTGACACAGTCAACAATTAACTTGGATAAACAGTTAAAGTGAATTTGAGGAATTCTCTAAACTTAAAACGCGGCGTGTAACTGTTTATTTGTAGTCTCAAATAAAATGGTGTGGAATAGCTTAAAAATTTAAATATGCCAGAATTTTCAAATAGGATTCCTGGCTTTGGGGTGTTTTTTTTATTAATCTAATTTGTTTGTCCAATGCTTTAATTATTAGGCTAAGCAGCAAAATGTAGAAGAATGCAATAAAGTATCATAAGAGCAAGAAATATATTCCTCTTAATATCGGATACGGGAAAATTACGTAGACGAAAACAATAATATGTTCACAGCTCCGCTAATATTATGATATCAAATCACACGCATGCGCCGCACTATTCAAGATGGCGTTTCAGTCGACAAATGGCATGTTCCATAATACTTAAAGTAGAACACTAAGACAGCGAATAGGCATATAAGTAATACAGTAAAATATTTAAATTTTAACATTAATTGTATCCAAAAGCACTACAGTTAGTTCTTAATTTGCCGCTAAATATTTCCGTTGGAAAAAAAAATCTAAAATTGAATTAAGTACTCGCTATTTTTCCTTTGACTTTGTTATGCAGCTCATTGAACTAAAAGTAAAACTGCGTAGTTTAATTTATATTTAAAAATTATTGATCTACAAGTAATTACACTGCTCAATAAAAAACAAAAATAATAAATAAATAAAGTAAAAAAAAATAAAGCCTCCGAGCACCCTTCTTGCTAATTCTTATGTAAAATGACCCCCTGAATCAGAAGGTGCCAGTTTGCACAAGAACTAACAGGAATAGTGCCTGAAGCATTTTTTCACAACGTGCAGTATTACTATTAAATATTATGCGCACGTTTACACTAGTATTGCCTGCAAATCATTCTCAAAATTTGAAATCCATATCTAATCTGTATAAAAAAACTCCATATATTTTCAGCTTAAGTTTAACCAATTTGGATCAGATTTTTCATTGTTGCGGAGCTAGAGTTACACGATTAAAGTTTCGGGTTTTGCCAAATTGACCGAAAATAATATTTTATGTAATAAACAATTCACGTACCACTAATTATTGCTCGCAGTGAAAAATCACTAAACGCGATTTCTCACAGGTATAAAAGCATCAATCTTACACTGTAAAAACGATTCAGAAACGTTCCTGGAAAATAATGGGCAGCTGATATGCCCAATTTCTGCCAGTAACAGAACTTGCAAAAAAACAGGAACGTTTTCTGGTAAAATTCAGTAACCTTCCTGAAAAATTCAGAAATCTTCCCGTTCCAGCCAGTCGTGTCTGTGGAACTTTAGAGTAAACTAAAATAGCTCGGCATCTCCCTGATTTATCAAGGAAGTTCCAAGAGCATTATTGCAAACATGGCCAAAGCTAAGCCAGAATTGCAAGTAAATGACGATAATTTTACCCGCCTGCAATTCTTGCAATGCAAAGTAGTCCACACTTATTCGCTTTCTTTGGGAGCTTATTTAGCATGGACAGGCCGTAGTTGAAGCGAAGTGGATGCACTTTATAAATACGTTCAGTTAATCTTTAAACTGGGAGCTAAAAATATTTTTCAGAACAGTGAAAAGTCTGCATTCGTGCGACTTGTAGCAATTCAGGAAACTTTTTGACACGGATACTTGATTTTTCCAGGAAATGGATAAAAATCATTAAAATTCCGAAACGTAACACGGAAATACCCAGTAACGTTTCGGAATTTTTTTACAGTGTATATCATTAAAAGCTGAGCATATGGTATCTATGAATCTATGCATGTATGTCCAAGTTACTTTCCCAAACGACAGTGAACGGACCATCAAACTCCCCTTTCGACATAAAATCCCTATTTTTCAAAGGCTTTCCTCCATTTAAATTATTATTCAGTGCTTCATATCAACTTTCCGTAACAATGCTTTTATTAAAATTTGTATCGTGAAGAAAATCACTGAGAAGAAAGATCTGTTGCCACTTTTTCGAATATGAACAAATAAAATTCCGGCTATGGTTTTAAAGGCTTTTCCTGTAATCGGGGGATTTCAAATGTTGACTTTTTGATTATTTTCCGCAATGTGCAGCAAAATTTTGCCGATTTTTTAAAAATTTGTTCAAGCCTGATTGTTGTACATGTGTCACTTGACATAACATTTATTTTCGAGGTAGACTGTGCAAAGCCGGGTGATGCAGCTATTATGTAAACTAATTGATGTTCAATATATGAAAAATGGATAAAAAGTACGCATTTTCATGCATTAATTTTTTAAAATTAGATTTTTTTTCAAAATATTTAAAATTAAAACGAATTTTATGTAAATAATTAAATTATGGAAATTAATTTTATCACCAACACGTATTCAAGATTTTTAACGTGTAGTTTTTTTTTTTTTTTGTAACTATGTAATCACTATTTGTCTCGACCAACTATTTAAATTAAATAAATTAAACCTTACTTCGCTAATGCTTCCAGCAGTAACGCTAGAAAAGCCACGAATAAAAGCTAGTGTTACAATATAATAACTTTTTTAATTTAAGGTTTCGTCTTTTATCTCAATAAAACAATGGAAAAACTAACAATGGAAATAAACTAATCAAGATTGCTTTTTAAAAAAAATACGACTAAAACACCATATTTAAACTCACTTAATTGGTTTCTTTCTGTACAGTTATTTTTAGGTTTTTGATTTTTTATAAATGAAATAAATATTTTTCACTGTGAAAGAAAATCGATTTCTTCTGTTTCTCTTCATTTTATATAATTTTAATTATCAAAATAATGTTTAAGTCGTGGTCAATTTGAACGAAATTATCTATTAAAGATTTTCAAATATGTTTAATTACTAGAGCAAACAAGTTCAATATTTGCATTTTCAAACTCTTTGCCCCTTAAATATTGACCTTTTTTTGACAGTTACATTTTTACGAAGTTATTTTAACATTAAATATAGCTCTGCCGCAATGAGGTCACTTCTTTTTTAGTATAAAAGAGTACAATTAATTATCTTTAACCATGTGTACTTTTCATAAGATTTTTTTTCCCTTTTTGTTTAATGCTTTATTTGCAAAACACTAAAAGGATTTTTCTATGGCGTTTTTGTATCTTTAAAGACGCTGTTAAAAATAAGTTTTTAATCTCTTTAGTTAAAATTTATGAGCAATCAAAACATTACAGTCCATTTTTCTCGTGTTAAAAGAATTATTTTACTTCTGTGAAAGAATAGATTTTCATCTAATCAATTCTTTAAATTTATTCAACAAATGTATAGGTTAAATTGAAATGTTTTCCCCATTACTATTATATTTTGTAATTTCACGCTCTATGTGTATCTTTTAATAAATTTACTAAATAACTAATACTATATCGATGATTAATTTTATTAAACAGTGTTAAAGTATGAAACCTGAAGCTAAAGGTTTATTACTCTGAACAGTATAACGCTCTTACTTTTTTTTTTTTTTGCTACAAATTAATCCTTAGTTCACTATAATACCTATGAAAATTATTAAGAGACAGCCATAAGTTCCAATACAAATACCGTAATCATAACATAACGTAAAAATTGTAATGATTTGTGACGTTAAACTCAAACCTGTTTTTCTGCGGTCCTTTTTTTCTGTGCGATCTTTTGGATTTTTTATTTTTTTGAGCAATCACGATTGTTAACTGTTTTTGTTTGACCGTCTTTGATATTTGGTTTCTTTTTCAACCCCACCGTCCTCTACAGGAGCGACTCTTCCTTTCCTGAGCACGGTCCCCCGGAATTTGCTTCTCCTGGTCGGTGGCGTCCATGTGTCCTACACACACGCACGCTCACACACATACGCACTCACGCACATACACGCCAACGTGCAGTCACACAAGTTTACGTACGCACTCACAAGCCTACACACACACGTACACAACTGTACACACTTAACCGCCCAAGAGAGGGGCAGGCTTGGAAATACAGGAGCTGTTTCTAGAAACAATCACTCCATGAGTAGGATCCTGTCGCAACTCGTGATTACGAAAAACATAATTTGAATTCAAAATTTCAGAATTTAAATTAATTTTATATTTTTTGTGCGGTATATGAAAATTTCAATTAGAATGGGACCAACTGACGAAGTTATTTATAATTACTGTGAGTTAGTACCTTCGAGTGACCACAGGGGCACCTCAATGGAAAGCCGCTGTGACCTCCCAAAATTTTCTTTTTTCGGGAAATTTTGCCTGACGATTTAACTAAATTATCATCACTTGGTTTATTTTGACTTCCTTTAAAGAAGCAATTCCTAGTTATTGCCTAAGTTTTTTGGGTTATTTTCTGAGAGAGACTTTTTTTATGCTTTCCCTGTTCACTGCATGAAAATAATAATAATAATTGTGCTGCGAAAATTATTTTTTATGGCTACTCGTGAAGTTTTGAATGATTTTTTATGCAATTTTTTATGGGTTCCTATCCACCGCACAAAAACAGGTTTGTCTGTCATTTTTTTTTATTGACAAGATGCATTTTACTGTCAAAAACAGATCTTGCGTCCTTTAAAAACTAGCTTCGTAAATTGACTCCCGAGTTTTGAAACTCATTTATTTTCCTGTACTTTTTTCATTATTTATAATCCTTCAACCTGCTCCATCTAATCTCTACATTCTCTCCTAAATCTTGGGAGCGGAAGATAATGCAAAGCACTGATTTAGATCACGTGCCGTTATTCCGATAACTTCCAAAACATTGCTTCGTACGACCTAGAAGTCCGCCGTGGCGGAAAATGAATTCAAGCGGACAAAGAAATAGCCCTCCAGATCTTGAGAAATATGTTGATAGGCGACGTATGGAACTTGAAGGCATAACGGAGGCGACATCAACCGTGTAATGCACAACCTAACGCTGAAACTCATTTTGAAGAGAAGTGTAAATGGAGTAACGCCTCCCAGATGATCACTCTAGCCTAGATAGTGAATGTCAGAAATGAAATAGATCGATGTTTCAAAAGACTAAATAGCTTGATTATTCAAATTGCTTAAAAGAGCTTTGAAGAGTTGAATAATTTATTTATTAGAAAACTTATAGTTTGGATGCTTGGTTTCTTCTTAGATAATTTGATAATTTAAATTTACCGCATAAGTTAGTCATTAGAAGTTCTGTTTTCTGCGTGTATATGATTGCATACGATATAGCACGGATCCTTAGCAGCTGGTTTGTCAGACTGGCAGTGGTCATCAAATAAATATGACGAGACTTCTTAATCTTTCATGTCGAAACATTTTTTTCTTATTGAAAGGAACAAAATAAATAAATACGGAAATAAACATTAAAAATTAAAAAAAAATGTATTAAAAATAAAATTTAAAAAAAGACATGCAACACATTGTTTTTTGCAAAATTTTTTGATTCTTTTTATGACCATTCCTGGTTTTTTTTCCAAAGTTTTATTAACTTATGCAGGAAAATTACAATTATAACTTTAAATTATAGTATAACTAGTCGACCCGTGCGGAACTCCGCACTGTGCTTCAAATCGTTTCATAAGGCATTTCGCTCTTTAAGAATTTCAAAGGAAGAACATTATGAAGAAGAACCGAAAAAAAAGTAAGCGCAGAAGAGAAGGAATGTAATTTAAAGACATCAGTAACAAAACCTCGTTAAATACAACGTTGTGATAATTTGATCATAGCTCCGCTTTTAATCGTACATATTTTCAATGCAAACATAAATGTCATTAAAAGTGTGGCTGAGTGGTGACTCGTGAAAAAGCAATAATTATGCATGTGAAAAAACAGGTTGTGGCAAATACAGTCCTGCACATGTCAGCATCTGACGGGAAAAAAAGAAACATTAAAGAGATATTTATTGGCACGTATTCGAATTGGCGCCATTCTGACTAACAGCCCGACACCCCAACAAACCTAGCAATTGCGCCTTCCTTTTCGAAAGCTATTCATTGAAGGAATGCGTAGTAAAAAGCAGCAAAAAAAGCTTTTTGCCAAGAAAAATAATAATAATAAGATCATGCATCTGTGTTTTGTCATTAACCAGCATGATACGAATAAAAATTATTCGCAAAGCATGGAATTTGATTAAAGAATGACGAAGATCTCACGTAGCGATTGAAACAAACATTCTAGAGAAGTAATAAATTTGATTGAAAATAAGTGTTTTTATCTTTGAATTTTGAACTATTTCACATAGAAGGTTGCTTTAACCGTTACGGCTTAAATGCCCTCACATGTTTCTCTTTTAATCGAACACTTAAAATTCAAAACCAAAACCAGTTGAACTGAGTCCGATCTTAAGTGTAATTTTTCGAACGTAGACAAAATGTATTTTTTTTTTTTTCAGCAGAAAGCAGAGGAGTAGAAAATAATTTCTTGCCAATGAAGTTGATAATACTTTTAATGCTTTATATCGTATTCGCGCGAATAAAAAATTAAAAGTTTACTGAGTGAAACTCGTAGTTTTAATCGGGCGTAGTATTTTTTCATTTGTACAAAAGGTCGAACACTGCTATTAGAAACATCTACATTTTAGCATACAATAAAAATGTTTTTCTGCGCAAAAAGGATTTCTTTAGGTAAATCTAATACTTTTTTATGCTTACATTATGTTGAGTGGTCTGGATGTAGTCAAAGAACACAGTTCGATTAACAATCAACTTATCCGAATGATAACTGTAGCCTGCATAAAGGAGTCGAAACACCAAGTAGCATTCCC
The DNA here is from genome assembly GCF_026930045.1 of Uloborus diversus. Lineage (NCBI taxonomy): Eukaryota > Metazoa > Arthropoda > Arachnida > Araneae > Uloboridae > Uloborus > Uloborus diversus. The sequence continues at coordinate 115,063,338 of NC_072738.1, forward strand.
ACTGCATTTATTTTATTGGGTGTGTATGTTATGAGCACATGTAATGCGTAGTACTAATATAAATTTGATATTATGTCGGACAGCCCAAGCTTGCCCGAAGTTCAGATAGTTTATAGCCGAACGCTCTACCGAAAAAAACTTATCAATTAAACCGAACAACTAAGTCCAGTGCTGTTAAGCTTTATTAAAATATGAACACACACAAAGGCTTTTTTTTTTTTTTTTTTTTGCCGAAAGCGACGTAAAAAATGGAAAACTGCATTAGAACTTTGCTTTAAAAAATGCATAAGAACTACAGGCAGCATCAAGGTTTTGAAACAGCAAGAGGCGATTTCGAAAACTTGAATTTTCGACCGTAAGTCTTTTTTTCGTCATTGGACAGCCTGATAAGTTTTAAAATGAGAGGGGATTAATATATAAGATAAGATATTGAAGAAAAATGTTTTTTTTTTTGAAAATTTTTACAATTTGTTATCGCAGGCTGCTTAAACCGTTATAACTTAGATGGCAGCACGTGTTCATCATTTAACGGCACGGTTAAAATACAAAATAAATTGAACTGTGCTCTTTTTTAAGCGTAGCTTTTCGAATGTAGTAAAAATGTGATAAGCTATTTGTTTTTTAGCAAAAAGGAGAAAAAATATATATTTTACCCTTCAAATTGAGGTAGTATTTTATTTATTTGTACAAAGAGTCAAAAACTCATTAGAAGAATATATATTTGAATACACGATTTATTATTATTTTTCTGAACAAAAAACAATTCTATTGTAGTCTGAAATCTTAAACCTGTTACTTATATTTTCGCTTACATTATGCTTTAATTTTCTTTCCAGAGCCAAGGCTTAAAAAAAAAAAAAAAAAAAAACACGTGCAATTTCGAAGTAATTTAGCACAAAATCACTGAATGTTTTCATATCAGCAAGGAGCATTTCCTTCTCATTTATTCTATTCCCTCACAGTTGTTATTCATTTAATTCAGTGTTCATGTAATGCGCGATATTTCTCTAATTTTTTTGTTGCAGATTGTCCGGACGTAGGCCCGAACACGTAATCTCCTGGTTACGAAGAGAACGCTCTGCCGATCAAGCTACTCAGCTCTGTCGGTCGTAGCGCAAATTAAAGTTATAAGTTTGACCGAAAACCTTATTCTGGTTCTTTAAAACCAGTTTTTCGGCTAAAAGAAACAATTTTTAGACCTTGGGTCTATTTTTCGTCAGTAGCCAGCACCATAAGCTATAAAATTAGCCGTAAATCAAAGAAATTGATCAAGAATTGAGGGAAATTTGGCGTAGAAACCAAAAACAGGCTACAGAAATAATATATAAGGACTAGTCGACCCGTGCGGAACTCCGCACTGTGCTTCAAATCGTTTCATAAGGCATTTCGCTCTTTAAGAATTTCAAAGGAAGAACATTATGAAGAAGAACCGAAAAAAAAGTAAGCGCAGAAGAGAAGGAATGTAATTTAAAGACATCAGTAACAAAACCTCGTTAAATACAACGTTGTGATAATTTGATCATAGCTCCGCTTTTAATCGTACATATTTTCAATGCAAACATAAATGTCATTAAAAGTGTGGCTCAGTGGTGACTCGTGAAAAAGCAATAATTGTAATAATTGTGCATGTGAAAAAACAGGTTGTGGCAAATACAGTCCTGCACATGTCAGCATCTGACGGGAAAAAAAGAAACATTAAAGAGATATTTATTGGCACGTATTCGAATTGGCGCCATTCTGACTAACAGCCCGACACCCCAACAAACCTAGCAATTGCGCCTTCCTTTTCGAAAGCTATTCATTGAAGGAATGCGTAGTAAAAAGCAGCAAAAAAAGCTTTTTGCCAAGAAAAATAATAATAATAAGATCATGCATCTGTGTTTTGTCATTAACCAGCATGATACGAATAAAAATTATTCGCAAAGCATGGAATTTGATTAAAGAATGACGAAGATCTCACGTAGCGATTGAAACAAACATTCTAGAGAAGTAATAAATTTGATTGAAAATAAGTGTTTTTATCTTTGAATTTTGAACTATTTCACATAGAAGGTTGCTTTAACCGTTACGGCTTAAATGCCCTCACATGTTTCTCTTTTAATCGAACACTTAAAATTCAAAACCAAAACCAGTTGAACTGAGTCCGATCTTAAGTGTAATTTTTCGAACGTAGACAAAATGTATTTTTTTTTTCAGCAGAAAGCAGAGGAGTAGAAAATAATTTCTGGCCAATGAAGTTGATAATACTTTTAATGCTTTATATCGTATTCGCGCGAATAAAAAATTAAAAGTTTACTGAGTGAAACTCGTAGTTTTAATCGGGCGTAGTATTTTTTCATTTGTACAAAAGGTCGAACACTGCTATTAGAAACATCTACATTTTAGCATACAATAAAAATGTTTTTCTGCGCAAAAAGGATTTCTTTAGGTAAATCTAATACTTTTTTATGCTTACATTATGTTGAGTGGTCTGGATGTAGTCAAAGAACACAGTTCGATTAACAATCAACTTATCCGAATGATAACTGTAGCCTGCATAAAGGAGTCGAAACACCAAGTAGCATTCCCACTGCATTTATTTTATTGGGTGTGTATGTTATGAGCACATGTAATGCGTAGTACTAATATAAATTTGATATTATGTCGGACAGCCCAAGCTTGCCCGAAGTTCAGATAGTTTATAGCCGAACGCTCTACCGAAAAAAACTTATCAATTAAACCGAACAACTAAGTCCAGTGCTGTTAAGCTTTATTAAAATATGAACACACACAAAGGCTTTTTTTTTTTTTGCCGAAAGCGACGTAAAAAATGGAAAACTGCATTAGAACTTTGCTTTAAAAAATGCATAAGAACTACAGGCAGCATCAAGGTTTTGAAACAGCAAGAGGCGATTTCGAAAACTTGAATTTTCGACCGTAAGTCTTTTTTTCGTCATTGGACAGCCTGATAAGTTTTAAAATGAGAGGGGATTAATATATAAGATAAGATATTGAAGAAAAATGTTTTTTTTTTTGAAAATTTTTACAATTTGTTATCGCAGGCTGCTTAAACCGTTATAACTTAGATGGCAGCACGTGTTCATCATTTAACGGCACGGTTAAAATACAAAATAAATTGAACTATGCTCTTTTTTAAGCGTAGCTTTTCGAATGTAGTAAAAATGTGATAAGCTATTTGTTTTTTAGCAAAAAGGAGAAAAAATATATATTTTACCCTTCAAATTGAGGTAGTATTTTATTTATTTGTACAAAGAGTCAAAAACTCATTAGAAGAATATATATTTGAATACACGATTTATTATTATTTTTCTGAACAAAAAACAATTCTATTGTAGTCTGAAATCTTAAACCTGTTACTTATATTTTCGCTTACATTATGCTTTAATTTTCTTTCCAGAGCCAAGGCTTAAAAAAAAAAAAAAAAAAAAAAAACACGTGCAATTTCGAAGTAATTTAGCACAAAATCACTGAATGTTTTCATATCAGCAAGGAGCATTTCCTTCTCATTTATTCTATTCCCTCACAGTTGTTATTCATTTAATTCAGTGTTCATGTAATGCGCGATATTTCTCTAATTTTTTTGTTGCAGATTGTCCAGACGTAGGCCCGAACACGTAATCTCCTGGTTACGAAGAGAACGCTCTGCCGATCAAGCTACTCAGCTCTGTCGGTCGTAGCGCAAATTAAAGTTATAAGTTTGACCGAAAACCTTATTCTGGTTCTTTAAAACCAGTTTTTCGGCTAAAAGAAACAATTTTTAGACCTTGGGTCTATTTTTCGTCAGTAGCCAGCACCATAAGCTATAAAATTAGCCGTAAATCAAAGAAATTTATCAAGAATTGAGGGAAATTTGGCGTAGAAACCAAAAACAGGCTACAGAAATAATATATAAGGATTGTACGTGAATCGTTAAAAAAAATAAATAAATAATCTAATATCTAATGTGAAAAAAAATAAATCTAAATCATTGATTTTCATTTTTCCCACATTTCTAAAACCTTACGCACTCAATTCAACTTTGTTATATATTTCGTACAGTGCAAGAGTTCTGTAATCTATTCATAAGTTTCGTGAACCTCATAGAACATCTGAGAAGTCACGTGGGCCACCGTAACGGAGCCTTACACGTGAGAAGATTCAAGAGCATTCCCAAATCGTTCAGTTGCCAAACCTTTAAAAAATCCGAAATAGACAAAAACGAAAGTAAAAGAGGAGGAGTTGCACAATTTCAAGGACAGATTCAACAGCGAATTCATCCCGAAAGCTAAATACAAACACAGCCACCCGTACCATGATCATAACCTTTACACTAGACTCAACTTGGAGGTGTTTCCCCAAGACCCGTATCCTAACAAAAAAAAAAAAAAAAAGCAAAAGGAGCCCATCCTCAACGAAGAGCCAATGCATCCCAAATCGGCCTGCTTCTCATCTTTCTCCTGGTGACACATACCCCCCGAGATCTAAGTTTAGAAAAGCTCTCTTCGACGAGGCAACTTTTACGCACCACTCCACGACCAGAAAAGACTTCCACCAAAACGGGCGGAAGCAGAAGTACGGAAAAAACGATAAGAAATAAGAAGAAAAATTCCGGTTGTCAGATAGGCTGCTTCAAGTGGTTTTGTTTAAATTGCGCTGGGTGTTCCTTATTTTGATGATTCTGCGGTTTTTGGTTCTGAGGGCGAAATAAGAAAGTATATTGCGTTGCTTGAGTAATCTGCTGTTTAACTGCAGCAATACAGCTAATTTTGTTGTAATAATATGTGAAAAATAAATAAAAACATATTCTTATATTGTCAGGCATTACATTTCCACCATATGTATATATACTAGAAAATAGCTAGTATATATATATAATTAACTATTATAACTATTATAATCAATAATGATTATTATTATAATTAATTACAACTAGAGAATCACCCGTGAAGGTATGAGGAGTGAAAACTGCTTCCACATTTGAAAGAAGCAATTGCCTTTTAGGTGATATTTTGATAATGTAAATATTAACCCTAACTGCAGTGGATTAACCCGAAACTCCAGTAGATATCATTGATTGTTGACCACTTTTTCGTTTCATCCTTCTCCTAAAATTATATTAACCAGTAAAGCAGATAAGTTCCAGTTCAGCCTTATCAAAATTAAGTATTTCCCTGCATGTCAAACATTCCAAAAAAATACTATCAAATTATCATGCTATGGGGCAAGTTTCATTGTTGATGACGTCAGAGCATTACTCGATTAGAGAATTCGCTATTATATATATGAGGATATATAACACATTATAATTATTGTGGTTTTCCTTTTATTTAACGAAACTTAAAATTTTAAAATTAATCTCGGCAATTGAAAAATACATTCTATACGAAAAAATAACTGTGGCAATATAACCGCGGTATACAAAATATAATTGTAATGTTTCTATGGTGAAGTACATTTTTTTAAACATAATAAATGGGGGTTTCTTGTTTATTATTTCAACGTTATTTTTATTATTCTGTAATTTTGGTAACCGTATTTTATGTATTTTTCTTTATATGTAGTTCTCGTATTGTATTGTATTGTAATGAATAAAAAAAATTACACATTGCTTTCTTCCCAGAGACTTCTTCCGCATACTGGTGCCATGTGAAATGAATAAATTTAGTCTGTACAATTAAAAACTGAACAATTTTTTGAGTCATTCAGGGAGATTCTATTGTAAACAAACTTAGATATAAACTCGGAAAAAATATTTTTTAAACGTTTTTTTAGATACACTTTTCGTAACTCTACTTATTACTGTTACCGTTAAAGTAGGAAATCCGTAATTTTACCTAGTTATTACATGGAATAACTGATCGTGTCCGTTAAAGTGTAAAACTCTCTTGTATTTCACGGTTTAACTAGGCATTTCATAGAATAACGATCTGCAGCCCGTTAAAGTGTAAAATAATCTTTATCATATGTCTTGCACGACAAATACATTTAACTTTCACCCCTACTGCATTTATGAACTATTCCAGGAAACAGGGAGAGAACTTGCTTAGCGTGTTTCCGAGAGTTTTTGTTGAGAAATAATGTTTTTTGTAAATCCAAGTGCCATTATGGTAATCCTTGTTGTAACAAATGATTTTATGGCACGTTTCCAACAGTACCCTTTATACGCTGCATAAATTAGATAAATTCCTTCTTTTTCACTTTAATTGTCAATCATTGGTTTATTTATAGAATACCTAGTTATTTCATTTTAGATAAATTGTTTATTTTACACTTTAACTGTCTCTCATTAGGTTATTTATAGAATACCTAGTTATTTCAACTAGTTAAAGTGCCAAATTAATAACATATTACGTACTTTAACGGACACGATCAGTTATATCATGGAATAACTAGGTATTCTATAAAATAACTGCATTATATACTTTAACGGTAACATTACTAATATTTGAATTTGTTTACTTCTGTTTAACAGGGAAATTTTGGGAAAACTTTACGGAATTTGTTGAAGCATTATTTACATTGATTTTTTCCCTGATAATTCCGTAAAAAATGGCATCCAATAGTGAAAGTATCTCGATTTATTCGAAAGTCGTGATACAAATAACAAAACTATCATCTGTCTTTTGTCTAATATGAGAGTTTATAATTTTTCCAATAATTGTGCAGAAATTCGAGAAAAAAAAGGGATTCTTTTTGCAAAACTAGGACTCAACACTATAAATTTCGAATTTTGATCGAACAGTTAATAAAATATTTTTATTCACAAGAACGACGATCACTGGAACGAATGATCATTTTTATTAGGATTCAAACTAAAATTCTGTAGGTATTTCCGGAAATAGTGACAAAGTTGAATTTAGCAATTTCTAACAATGTTTAAAATTTAGATTTGCAATAAACTTTTCATTTTATTATCTAATTATGGACCAGTAACGACTGGCACTAAATGAGTACATAATATTGACCTCGCATATCCCCCCCTCCTCCCACCGAAGTGAGAAATAAAAAAATAAGTCTAAAAAGTAAAGAATAAAACCTGTAAAAAAAACTGAAAAGGTAGAGATTAACAGAAGCTCCGCCAAGAACTAAGCGAGCCAACTTTTCTGTATGCTAATATCGCTAATATCGATTCTCCCTTATCTGATCAATATTCTCAAAATTGGCAGAGGCTGCAAATTATTACTTTTTAAAATTTTAAGCTGATTTCTAGAAATAAAATATGCCTCGCTCTTTCAAAAAAGAAAAAAAAAATACAGGGTAAAAAATAAATAAAAGAACATAAAGTAATAGCACCTTTGAAGCAAGGCAGGTAATATATTTTTTTACATTAAAAAATCTTTAATCACTTTCAAAAAAAGAGAAAAAGAATTAAAAATAATAAGCTCATTAGAATATATACACTTATCGAAAACAAAGCACCTTTGCTTGTAAATATTGTTTCTAAAAAATAATTAAAAAATAATAAATGTACTTTCAAAGATAAATAAAAAACAATTAAATGTCAACTTAAAGAAACAATTTTCTTTATCAAAAAAAAAAAAAGCATATCTGCGCATGTCTTTATGTAGAAACTTGAAGGACTCCGAATTTCTTCGCCAAAAACTGAATACATAAATTGAAACTTTAGCGTGAAAGTTTAAAAAAAAATCCAAAAATAATTATTGCACTGTAAAAACCGTGGCTACGAAGTCGGAATCGGAGTCATTTTCATTTTGGGGTAAAAGGGTCAGAGTCAGGAGTTGAAGGTTTTTAACTCAACGACTCGGAAAAATTCGAGTCTTTGAATCGGTCCTTTCCCTCAAAGTCGGCCACTCTACCAATATTTTCGGAGTCGGATTCGGATTTATTTTGGGATAGGAGTGTCAAAGATTTTAAAATTCCCAGAGTCAGAGTCAGTCATTTTCCCTCCGTGTCCCTTACGTATCTTTGAGAAAGCTCCGGAGTCAGAGTCTGAGCCGGAGTCGACTGGCAAAGAATTTTAGAAGTTGGAGTCAGGAGTTCGCTATCAAAACCTATATCCAATAAAATTTGTTTAAAATATTTTTTTTTTAAGTGCGGGATTTGAACTGTTCAAAATTGAACGAAAAATTTTTCAAATCAAAAACTGAAATATGGGAATGAGGTGTCCAAGCCGAGATCTTTCAAACAAAAAAAAAAGGAAGAAAAGAAAAATTTGTTCGAGTCATATAATTTACTCAAAATTTACTACGGGAGTTGGGGGGAGCAAACTGACCGACAGACAGATTTCTAGACATTTTTCAACATCTCAATAATCTACTTTCCATTTCTGAAATATTTTGTATAGATTTTTTTTCACGATGTTTTTAAGATGCATTACGCTTTCTTTCATGTTTTTTTCTCCGACTTTTACTGGGAAAATGAACTAAAAAATGAAATTGAATTATAATTAATATATTGATAAGATTCATAGAAAGTAGGGATCGGAGAAATGTCTCGGATAGAGAGGTTTTGCAATAGAAGGATAGAAGAGAAGGGAAGGTGGTATGGCAAAGCGACTGAAGGTTCTCAGTTTTACAGACACATTAGCGAACTGTTGATGTCACTTCATAGGTTTGCTTTTCCAAATGTCTGCGATCTAGTTTGGCTCTAATCACAAAACCGATCCGTAGTGGCTTCAACGATTCCATTTGTCAAAATAGGGATGAGGAAAGCGAAGCAATAATAATTATAGGCGCTGAGTTGAACTAAGAATGTCAACCCTTTTAATTTAAACATAAATGAGCTCGTCCAACGTCGATCATCAAGCTCCCAGAGTCTCAATATATAGCGTCATTCAAAAGTTTTTTATTATTATTTTCCCATCAGAAGTACGTAAGTTTTCTTGTCTCTATCTCTGAATACACTGAAAAACTTCTGAAACGTTGCTGGTAATTTCCATGGAATGTTTCGGGATTTCACAATTTTTCGCCAATTTCCTGTGAAAATTAAGTATCTTAGTCAAAAAGTTTCCTGAATTGCTTCAAGTTACACAAATGCAGATTTCTCGAAGTTGGAAAAAATATTTTAAGCTGCCAGTTTAAAGATTAACTGAACGTATCGGCTGAAGTCTATCGGCTTAAGAACGAGCACAGCCTACCCAGATTGAATAAGACTCCCAATTAGAGCGACTAAGTCTGTGGATTACGTAGATTAGCAAGTAAGTGAAAACCTTAGTACTTGCAATTCGGTCTTACAGTTGGTCCTCGTTGCGACAGTCCTTACGGAGTATTCGTGGCAAATCAGGAAGGCACCAGCTACTACTTCAAACCTACTTAAATTATCCCTGAATGTTTCAGAACCATGATTGGCATTAACCGGTGATATTTCTGTATTATTTAGATTAAGTATTATAAAGATTTAAGGATGCTTTCAGGAAGGTTACTGACATTCTGCGGAAAACATTCCTGTTTTTTGCAAGATAGGTTACTGGCAAAAACTGGGTACATCAGCTGCCCATTATTTTCCAGGAACGTTTCTGAATCGTTTTTGCAGTGTATGATTGGAATGATATTGCTACAAAAGGCAAAAATATTAATGTTATTTCAGTAACCTTGACTAACAGCACAAATTGCTAGAAGATATTATTTTGAGTTAATAGCGAGCTCGGATTTAATTGATACAGGGCTAAGTTATTGCATTGTAAGCAATTCAAAAACGTTAATGGGAAATAATGGGCAGCTAATGTGCCCAATTTCTGCAAGTAACATACAGGTATCTTGCAAAAAACAGGAATGTTTTTCACTGGTATTCAGTAACCTTCTGAGTGTATCCAGAATTTTTTCTGAAGAATTCAGAATTCCCTCCGGTTAAAGCCAGTCGTGGCTGAACCTTTAGAGAAAACTTAGTTAGGTTTACTATGATAGCTTGACTTCCTTCTTTATCTACCATGAAAGCTTCAACAGCATTATTCCAAACATGGCATAAAATGAAGACAGAATTGAAAGTTAGTATCAAGAATCTAATTCTCCTCCAAATTTTACAAAACTACGGAATCCAGAGACTTATTCGCTCTCATTGAGAATTTAATGTATCTGAGCGGGTTATAATCGGATAGAAATCCATGCACATTATAAATACACCCGGTTAATCTTTAAACTACTAGCTAAAATTATTTTTCACAACAGTTAGAAGCCCGCATTCGTACAACTTGTAACAATTCATGAAACTTTTAAACAAATATATTTGATTTTCCCAGGAAGTATTTGAAAACCTGTGGAATCCTGAAACGTTTCACGGAAATTATCAGAAACGTTTCAGATTTTTTTAGATTAGAAACGCTTTAATTCTAGGGTGCCTATGAGCCTAAGAACTGAGAGTCTTGCGAGGAAATAACAGATTTGGGCTGATTTGACTTACTTACGTAGGAGAACCTGTCTTTTTCTGTTTGAAAGTTACTCCAAAGAAATAGCACCAAACTAAAATTTTATGTTTTTCTTTCAGCTACCGTATAGGATTTGTGAATAATCATATTTATATTAAGTAAGATACTACTGTGTTCCAAGACTAGGAGGCATGATTTTACCTAAGAGATGTTGCTTTCATTTCTTAGCTGTTTTTTCACTGCTTTTGAGTTAACGTAATGGCATTGTATGGGTCAAGTTGATATGTATATTAATTAAACTCCCGAACGTTAAAGCGTTTTTCTTTTTCCAGAAATGCTTCGAAATGAAGAAAATATATGTATAAAAATCAAAGAAAGTGAAATTTGTATCGAAATTTGCATTGAAATAATTGAAAGAACGTATTTCAGCGATAAGACCTACACTGATGTTTGTATGAGGGGTAAATCAGGTAAACATTTATCATATAACTCTGATTCATACTTTAAACATTTTTTAAACTGTTCTAGTAAAACAAATCAAATAATTTCATTTTGTTACTAATTATGTCAGCAGAGGGTACAGTTTGTTAATTTGTGTATCAACATTTGTGGGTCAAACTAATGCATTAACACTAGAATTATGACGGTCTTCGTATGTCTAGAAATAGGGCAGGGGTCATTTTGACCCTCTGAGAAGGAATCTGCATAGTTCCCTACATAATGTCATTTATTTGTAAGAATTAGGGACGGATAAACATATTTAAAATAACTCGTTCTTTTAAAGGATATAGAGTTTTTAACTATGCATAATGACATATTTAAAAAGGGTTTTAAATACTCTTAAAATACCCAGCGCTGTTTCAATTGCCTTTTAGAAACTAACAGCTAATTTTCCCTTTTATGAACAAAAAAGTTATGAATGATTCAGATTCTTGCAATGATATGTTCTACGACGCATTTTTTAATTTCTGCTCAGTTTCAGCATCAGTAAATGTATCTGCATATATTTTTTTCTTCAAGTCGTCAAATGCCGCCTTTCCACAGTTCTAAGTCGAACCCTTTAGTTCGATTAAAAAAAAAAAAACATTATTTTCAAAACTTTTAACTATTGACAATACGATGATTTATGAAAAGTAAAACAAAAAGTGCTTGGGGTCAAAATGACCCCTTCCGTAATTCTAGCTTTAAAAAAAAATCATTATTTTTCTTCTATGAAAAAAATTATCTCAGTAATGCATTTGAAACTTGATAGGATATTATTAATGGAATTACTTGACATTTAATTTTTGGGTACATTGCATTAGTAACAAAACTTTAGGAAAATCAAAAACTACAAAAATTTCAACTATCAACGGTCTCCTGTACATTGCACAATCTCTCCTACCAAAATGAAAGTGATGCACGAAAAGGATCGCTTACATAAACTAAGATTATTCGCACTAAACATATGACTATTCAATTACGTATTTTTTGTGTTACCTATTAGAGCTATAATTACATCCATTTTAATGACACAATTCAAGTACTAAATTTCAATCATCTATATATATAAAAATGGATGTATGTTTGTGGGTGTGTGGGTGTGTGTGTATGTTCCTTATACAAATCCAGTTTTCGTCGGATTTCTTTCAAATTTGGCACAAAGGTAAATTGTTGCTCAGGAATTCATATAGGCGGGTTTTTGGAATTTTAAAAACACCCAAAAATGTCTAATTTCATATTTTGAGTCATAAAATTGCTCTTTTCTGCGCGATCAATTTTTGTATAGTTATGAATTACGTCTACATGAAAAGCCCGTAAAAAACTGCCCTAGATGAAGTTTCTTCAAAGTTTAACTGTAATCGTTAAATTTGTGAACCTTGGTTCAAAGCAAATGAAAATGGTTAGCAACATATAACCACCAGGAGATATTTTAAATGCAATCAACACAAAAAGTATCCTCAACCATGGCCGCTAATGTCGATTAGCGACAAGCGTAAAGTATGTTTGGAAAGAAATTCGAACAAAAAAAAAATGCTGATTTTCAGTAGTTCTTAAATTGCACCCGGAAAAGACATAGGGATGCATTGAAACACCGTCGGTTCTTCATCAATTTGCTTGCGCATTTTGCTAATAAGTTTTCAAGTAATAATACCGTAACAATAAACGAAATTTTGATCTGTATTTTCTGCATAACCAGCACAGAAAATACCAAAATGAGATAGGTATTAAAAATGCATTCAATTATCGAAGTACAATCTTCAACAGTTTTAGCGTTAGAATACTAAACTTATATTAAAACGACATCCTTGCAAAGGAAATTTAATTTAATATTGTATTATCCTTAAACAAATCAATATGTAAATGTTATTTATACTATTCCATGATTTACCTAATTCGGTTCACCTAAGTTTCACCGAAATCGCTCCAGGTTATCAAAGAAAAAGAGGTAAAAGTACTAATAGGACTAATGGATTGCAAAATAATCATTTTTGTGCATAGTAGTAAAGATTGAATTTATCTTTCAAAGGGGAGGGGGATAGTCATGGGGTTCATTACAGGTACATAAACTACCATACTAGGATTGCTATTGTGTGGTGAAATAAAAGACTGTGCACCTTTAGACCCGAAACCACACGGAAATGTAATACGGCGGAATTAAAAGTTTTGGAAGGGTAAAAGTTTAAAGTTTGAAAAAAATGCAAAGAAATATTAATTTAAATTTAAACTTTTAAAATGCATAAACTGTCTCCATTTTTATGTAAACAAATTTCTTAATCGTTTAAAATTTTATGTTACTTTAACGCTCGAAGCAATAGTACACCTGATGGAGCATCTCCGCTGACTAGCGATAATTTTAAACCAGTTAGCGGGTATGATGCAACTTTCGACACTAAGAGAATGCTCCTGAAATGGGCATGATGAAATATTACACCACATTATAAAGTTTTTTCTTTTTAGTCTTCATCGTGAAATTAGTTGAGCAAAGCTCCATTTCCAATTCCAAGACTCTCAGTTCGATAACTTTTATTGTAAACAATCGAAAAATATTAGTGTTTGTAACTACCACTAAGTAATTCAACCGTCATTGAAAAAATGGTGTAAGATAAAAATGGATACGCATCAGTATTATAGAAGCAACTCTGTTCACAGTGGAGGGATAAGGTGAAACAATTTGTATCTCATGTATAACCACTAATCGCAATACATCATTCTTTAAACTTCAAGAAATTAAGATCTCCAGTAAGACTTAAGTTCTGTATCACGATCAATAAGTCAGAAGGGCAGGCGATCAAGTACTTTAAATGCATGTGAAAATTACCTGTTTCCCATATAGATAGCTTTATGTTGCATGCTTAAGGTTGGGTTCACTCAAAAATGTATTTCATTTTGCTGCTGGAACGGGGACTAAGAATTGTATTTAGGAGCAAGGTTTGAGTTAAATTTACAAATTAAAAAATTTTGAATAATTTAACTTTTTAGTGTTTGAATTATGTTTCTAAACGTGGAAATACATTTCCTTCATTTTGAAACTGCGGATATGAGGAACAGAATGTGCAACAAGCTTTTGTAAAACATAAACAAAAAATTGTCTAATATACAGTTGTAAGTAGAAACAAGACGGTTTTTTTCTTTCTTTTAATTTCATGACCTGCAAATATTTTTTTAAAAAATACGCAGACAGTGACCAAAATGTGTACGCCTATTTCTTTATAAGGCAGTTCAATTGACGGGTTTTATATAGTTCGTTCCATAATTTCGTGTTCACGTACTCCATTTTTAATGCTTAATGTAACTTAAAATAATAACTATAACTATATATATAGCAACTATTATTCAGTCTAACCATTCCTACCCCTCATTACGACTGTGCCTATGTAAATTAAAATTTCGATATTCTCAAAGGAATACTTTAGAGCAGCAACCTTAAATAAGTGCTCTTACTACCTGCATCAGATTGAGTTATCATGTACAACATTTACGGCAAAAGTGTGAGGTTTTAAAAATTGGAAATAAAATTTTAATCAAGACAAATTTTGAATCGTTGCAAGACACCAATATTAATGTCTAACTGTCATTTTCGCCTACGAAAATAGAAATTTGACATAAATATAAGAAAATAAAATGTAGTTGACGTACGTCTTTTTATGCAACTTACACTTATCCAATTTTACTACCTACTAAATCTACACGGAAAAGGCAAACAGACACATTTTGTGAAATTATTTATACTAAGTGACAGTTTTCTACGGAATGTGCTTGCATACCTGAACACTTACAAAAACTTATAAAATGAGTCTACCTAACACGTGAAACCCTGAAAGTAAAAACACCGCCAGAAAATCCGTGAAACGGAACGTTAACTTTTATATCTGAAAATATTGTAATGGTGTCATATTTTGCATATATTTATAACTGATAAAAGCCATTGAATTTTACTCACGACTCTTTCTAGGAAGACATTCCATGATTTTTTTTTCCAGAATAAAATGTATGTGAAGATTACTATAGCATGCTTTAATGTCTTGAGGTATACAAAACCGTCAAAGGGAGCACAACGGTTTTCGTATTCGAAGCACCACGCAAAAGGTTGTCCCACAAGATATGCAAGACAATCATTTGTCTCTGCATTAAGGCAATGGATGTACCGCCCATCTGTTTCAACCGCAGACAACGTGCCAGTGGACACGACAGAACCAAAGAACATTGTTGACATAACCCCGATAACATGCCTCATGCTTTTTCGTTTTTACTTGATGCTATTTTTTCTGCAAATGCTCAACTTTCTGTGCTATTTACAGTCTTGAAAATTTGACTCTAGAGTGGTGTGAATGCAGGTTTTTACTGTCATTTAGATAGAATTCCTCCATTTAATTATCTGAAAGATATGTTGCATTGAGAAGCACCCGGGCAACGCCGGGTATTAAGCTAGTTTTAAATGATATTTCACTATAATAAGAAAACCAAGGAATGACGGGTGAAAATTACTTCTACATTTAAACAAAGCCATTCCCTGTTTGCTGATATTTTGATAGTTAAATTTTTTCCAGTGGATGAACCCTAAACTCCAGAAGATAGCGTTCATTGTTGACCACTTTTTCGTTTCTTCATTCTTCTAAAATGACAGTCTTACCAGTAAAACTGTTAAGATACTGGATCCAGTTCATCCTTGTCATAATAAAGCCTTTCCTTGTATGTTAAACATTACCAAAACATATTATCAAACTATCATGCCGTGAACATTGTCGTCAAGTTTCATTGTCGATGACTTCAATAGCGTTACTCAATCATTCGCTATTATATATATATGAGAATGTTTAGTATTTAATTCCTTTACGAACACATAATAATTAATGACGTGTAAAATCTTTCGTATTTTAAGGCATTTGTCTACATTTTTAATGTAATATTCTGCGTTTTACAAAGCTGAGTTTGGCATGTTTTCTTTTACCATGCGTTAACTTATTTATTATTTTCCATTTATTATTTTCCAAATTGAAGTTCACTTGCAATGAAATGGAACGTACTGCATGCTTTTTTTTCTCGTTAAAGGTTATTTTTTTAGGTATGAAGCATTGCAAAATCGAAGAAATAGTTATAATTACAATTTGAAAGTTGGCTGATAAGGCGAGCACTTTAAGATCTATTTTGTAAGAAAAGGCTATCGTAGTATGAACTACAGGAGAATATCATTATGTCCATTTTCTCCCAATTTCTGTATCCAATTTAAATTCAAACCTGGAAATTAAGTAATACCAGAGCCAAATAAATATAGAAAAAATCAAACTGTAAAAACAATCCCTACCTTTTATGATCACAACAACACTGTAAAAAAATTCCGAAACGTTACTGGATATTTCCCTGTTACATTTCGGGATTTTAATGGTTTTTATCCACTTCCTGGAAAAAACAAGTATCATTGTCAAAAAGTTTCCTGAATTGCTACAAGTCGCACGAATGCAGACTTTTCACCGTAGTGAAAATATTTTTAGTTCCCAGTTTAAAGAATAACTGAACGTATTTATAAAGTGCATCGGCTTCAGTTCAGGCACCGCCCGTCCATGCTAACTAAGCTCCCACAGGGAGCGAATAAGTATGGATTACGTTGCTTTGCAAGAATTGCAGGCGAGGAAAATTTTCGTTACTTGCTAGCAATTCTTGCTAAGCTTTTTGCCAAGTTTGCAATGATGCTCTTGGAACTTCCTTGATGAATCAGGAAGATGCTGAGCTATTATATTATACCTTCTTAAGTTTACTCGAATTTCTCAGAGACACGACTGGCTTTTAACGGGAACATTTCTGAATATTTTAGGAAGTTTCTCGGATAATTTCAGGATGGTTACTGAATTTCAACGAAAAACATTCCTGGATTTTGCAAGATATGTTACTGGCAGAAATTGGGCACATCAGCTGCCCATTATTTCCCAGGAACGTTCCTGAATCGTGTTTACAGTGAAAGTCAGGTGGGGAAAACACCGAGGGTGAAAAACAGATAACAGGAAGATGGTATTAATTTGATCAAATTTGATACAAATTTCATAGAGTTTATTTGATAGTCAAACAGCATCATCTTTCACTAAAAAAATCAGCAAAAAAGGACAGTGACTTATGTACTTGTGACGGGATGGCATTTTAGAAATATTCCGAATTGCAAACTGGACCTTTTTATGAAATAACACAGTATCTACAGCTTTTACTCATCCAGTCAAAAAAACAGTTCAATCGGATGATGAAGGTAGGTGATAATGCCTTTTGAAAACTTGATATGTACATTGAGATTTTTTATGATGCTTCAAAAATGATTTATGGTAATATAAAGTTGTAAATTTCTTATTCCAGTCGAGCCCGTTTAACGGACTAGCCAATTTGCCCCAAAACGTATTCTTATATTCCGTTGTCGGGGATCAAGAGAAAAAAATTACACCGATTTCATACACTGAACATTTATTACATTAAATGATAATTTTTTAACCGATGTTTCAATAAGTGGGTTTGAGTATATTAATATTTGGTATGTAACAGGGATAAAAATTTTTTGGTAACTTGTTATAGCTAAGAAGTTTTGGATTTTAATCTATCAGTCAAAAAATAGTTAAATGTAAAGATTACGGTAGATGATAATGGCTTTTCAAAATTTGATATTTATATTTAAAGTTCATTATATATTCCGTGCTAATTCAGAAACACTCTTTTTTTCACTATTTTATGCAATATTAAGTGACTTTAAGATTAATACTCACAACAGTACTGTTAATAGAACTGTCGATTGCCATTACAGAACCAATGTAATGTAGTACTACATGGGATAAAAGAAAATCGAAAGAGCATTGGTAAAAATTCAATGTGAAAACATCAGCATAAGATGCAGAGGACTAGACATAGACCGAATGCTAAACAAGGACGCTCGAAATGGTCTTGAGATGTCATATGGGAAGACAAGGGGGAAAGCAAAATAATAAAAGCAAAAATAGTGTCAAAAAAAAAAAAAGAGAAGACGCAAAAAACTTCTCCTTTTTATCCTCATGAAGAAGAGGATATCAGCAGCGTTCTTCAAGCCAAACCAATGTAATGTAGTACTACATGATATAAAAGAAAAATCGAAAGAGAATTGGTAAAAATTCAATGTGAAAACATCAGCATAAGATGCAGATGACTTGATATAGACCGAATGCTAAACAAGGACGCTCGAGATGGTCTTGAGATGTCATATGGGAAGACAAGGGGGAAAGAAAAATAATGAAAGCAAAAATGGTGGCAAAAAAAAAGAAGACACACAGAAGTTTTTCTTCGTATCCTAATGAAGAAGAAGATATCAGCCGCATTCTTCAAACCAAACCAGTGTAATGTGTTACTGCATGGGGTAAATGAAAAATCGAAAGAGCATTGGTAAAAATTCAATGTGAAAACATCAGCATAAGATGCAGATGACTTGACATAGACCGAATGCTAAACAAGGACGCTCGAAATAGTCTTGAGATGTCATATGGGAAGACAAGGGGGAAAGAAAAATAATTAAAGCAAAAATGGTGGCAAAAAAAAGAAGACACACAGAAGTTTTTCTTCGTATCCTAATGAAGAAGAAGATATCAGCCGCATTCTTCAAACCAAACCAATGTAATGTGTTACTGCATGGGGTAAATGAAAAATCGAAAGAGCATTGGTAAAAATTCAATGTGAAAACATCAGCATAAGATGCAGATGACTTGACATAGACCGAATGCTAAACAAGGACGCTCGAGATGGTCTTGAGATGTCATATGGGAAGACAAGGGGGAAAGAAAAATAATGAAAGCAAAAATGGTGACAAAAAAAAAAAGAAGAAGACACACAGAACTTCTCCTTCCTATCCTCATGAAGAAGAGGATATCAGCAGCATTCTTCAAGCCAGAGCAGCTCCAAATAAGCACAGCCAGATCCTTCCGCGTTCCCCCAGCATCCAACACGCGTGCGCAGAGGAGGAGAGGGAGAGTGGGATCGGAAGCGAGCATCGGGCGTTTTGCTCTCGGGCATCTCTTTGCATCCCTGCATGCTGTTGCTACGGTTACCAGAGAGTTCGTCCTTCGTGAAAGATTTTTCTGAGTTTTCCCGAGAAACTCTCTTTTTCGTCGCCGATTGTGTTGGTGCAGTTTTTCTTGGAACTCTCGGAGTCAACGTACTTGCCAAAATTGAGTGCCAATGGACGTTGCAGGAAGAGATCATCTGTCTTTAGAGTTGGAGTTGAGATTCTTTGAGCAGGCAAGTGGTAAAGATAGCGATTATTATCTTTTCAGACGTAGCTGTCATAAGTGCTGAACATTCCTCCACGTATATTAGTAGGAAAAGTGAATCATTTGCTTCAAACCTGAGAAGGATAACTTTTAAAATCAACAAATTGGAAAGCAAATCAGATAAACAAATCAGATGGCATACGGAAGAGTCAGTTATGTAAATCATTGCTTAAGAACAGATAATTTTTCTTTTGAAAAAGCGCTCTTCGGGATATTATTATCTAGATATAGTTAAGAAACACCAAAGTATAAATAAAATGCAAATACTTCCTAACATGTGTGCTGGTAACCTTAGACAAAAATAAAGGAAGAAAATAAATTGATATAAAAAATATTGTTCTTTTTAATACCCATTTCTAAAGTATTAAGATTCAAATAGTCAAATGTTTTTTATATATTTTTGTTTTTTGAAAATCATTAATTTTGAAATTTAGCACTTAAACTAAAAATATACTGACTGTATGTATTTTTTTTAATTGAATTTAACAAATATAAGACATATTTATGGAAAAGAAAAGCAAATGGGTAATTAATAAAGCTTCAAAAAAAAAAAAAAATCTTACTGTCGAAACAAATGTAAAAAATAAAATAAAATCACTTATAACAGCTTTACGAAAAGTCATGCCTCCCAGTTTTAAAATTAAAAGATAAGTTTAACTGCTGTAATGATTTCAAACTAGAATATATATTTTTAGCATTTATTTTTATACAGAATATTTTAATTCAAGCAACACGAGTTCAGTTTTTAAAAAAAGATAATAAAAGCATTGGCATATCAGCTATGAATTTACACGCGTTTATTTAATGTATAATTCCTTTCGGTACAATTAATTACATTAAAAATGTTTTTAAAATCATTTATGCTTAGTTTTACTTTGAATTAGGTTTTACCTGCTTTGTCTGTACTGCTACATAAAATCAATTAATTTAATTAGACTGAATTAAAATGTAATGTTTAATTCAAATTTTGCTTCAAAACGAAAGTACAATGTTTCAACTTGGAAATATGTTTCCGAGTTTTAAATGTCAAAAAGTATTATTTTAAAGCTTATTTCTCATGCTGATATTAAAAAAAAAAAAAAAAAAAAAAAAAAAAAAAAAAGGGGGGGGGGGGGTACACAAAAAATGACCTTTCACCAGTTGTTTTCTTTTTTTTCTATGTTTCAGCTTCGAGTTAAGCTAGTGGATAGGTATCGATTATTAAATTTCAATGGATGCACTGAATATATTAGATAGAAATTTTTAATCTGATCTAATGTGAATTATATATATATATATCTTCATTTTTTTAAAGGTAGTCAGGGTAAGAAACACCGGAAACACTACCTACGTGGATAAAACAATGAATTTTAACAGATGATTTTTTAAAAAACAATTATTTTATAGTGTGACTTTCGTTTCAGAATTCTATTACGAGGCGTTCCAGATACGGAATACTCTCGGTTTCTTGATTACACTCACCATATTTATACCGTTTTTCCTCTGTGTTAAACAGCGAGGTCTTTTAATAGAACATGATTTCAGGATGTGGCTAAGTTTAAAATAGCTGACTGATAAAGAGCGACATTTTGATGAGTCTTGTCAACAAAAGACATTCGAGTGGTGGGGAGGAGAGGGGGATGATGGCAGGCGAAATAATCGGAGGCGGTCAAATGGATATTTTGTTGAAATAGTTAAAATTTTTCGTAAGTTTAAAGTGAAATTAAAGCCAAACTGGGGGAGTTTGTTGCAAATTATTTGATCTCAGAATTCAGATTCAAATTAATCGAATATTGTGAAGATGAACTTAAATGAATACAGTTGTATTTATTAAAAATTTATAAATAATTTAAGTAGATTTTTCAATATACTTCTTTACGAGACATTAAGACGATATGTTTCTAATTTAACATTGTTTTACCTATTCATTAGCTTTGGAGTTTTTTAGGTTTTTAAGTGTGTAACGACATTCACAGCTTGTACTTGATCTTTGTAAGTTTGTTTTGACGGTTTTTTTTTAAATTTGATTCAATAAAAAATAAATAAATAAATAAATAAAATAATAAAAATAATAAAAAATAAATAAAAAATAAAAAAAACGTACATTTTCTCACATTATACGCGCAAAGAATCTCAAACTAAACTCTAATTAAAGTAACAAACTTCTTTCGCTAGAAAAGTGTGTGGGTGGGTGGGTGTGGGGTGTGTGTGTTTAATTATTACTTCCACTAAGCAATGCAAATAAAACTTAAGATATGAAATTAAATTATTTCATAAAATCTATAAAACTAAAAACTTTTTGGAATTTGCAACTAAAATGGTCAGTATAAAATTTTCATTGGCATTTTTGTAATTTGCATTAACTAGACAATGGAAATGATAATAAATTCAAAATTAACAAGTCAATTCATGAAAGGATTAAAAAAAAAACTTTTAAAAAGCATAGCTGTATATTATTCAAATACTGAGCTACATCAATTTGCATTTATACACTGCTTCTAATCTTTTTGATTTATTTCTTTAGAAAACAAAAACATTTCAATCGTATTCCCAGCACTAAATTGGTTCGAAAAACGATGATTAAATGGAAATATCTAAAGATTTTTCAACATGAATTCAAAACCGACAAAACTACGAAATGCAAACTAATGTGTGACACATGACTAAATTATTTTAAGTTTGTATGACTTTTATTAATTAGTCTCAAAAAATGAAAAAAAAAAAAAACATTTTACCAACGAAATAAATGGAAAAATGCATTTAAAAGAAATATAAATAAATCCTGTTTTTAAATTAAAACTGAAATATTGTGTTAACTAAAGTGTTCAGTATGAATATGAGAAAAACTTTCGATTTTAGCAGTCTAATTAAAATAACGATAATGAGGAAAAGACAACAATTTATAGAAAAGCTTAAGTTTGGCTGCCGTGACATTTTATAAAATGTGTTCTTACTCATCTGTTTGCTTTGTTTTTATTTTTCTATAGATTTTTTTCAAAATCTGACATACTTATTTTCTTATTCATTCGAAAAACGATTTTTACGTTCCTCTTTTGCATTTTTAAAGCATTTGTACGCTCAATACTGTAATTGTCCGCTGCAGTACTGAAAAAAAAAAAAGTTTGTGAATTCATAGTGTTCCTGGAAAAAAGTTCAATAATATCTGTAGTTGGTTGGAACAAATAGTTCCTGAAAATGAGGTTGAAATCGTTTTTATATTAATTTAAAGTTTCATTTTACTATAAAAAAGCCAAAATTTAAAATATTTTCAGAATTATTTTTCTACATTAAAGATGCATGTTTGAACAAAGGCAGCATAATCCAATTTAAATACATACAATAGATGTTAAGAAATTGATGTATGTTTGTTCAAAGAAAAATCATCTCCTATTGATTTGAACAAACATTTTTTTTTTCTTTGGATGAAAGAAGCATTTGGGTAATTGTATCTCTTGAATGCCTTCAAATTAACTTTATGCTGATCACTATTTAAAACTATAATAAGAGATGTTAAATAGAGGATTTAGCGTTATTTTTTCTTTTCCTTTTTTTTGCGACAGTACAATTCTCGTAAAAAAATAATACTTATGCTTTTTGTTATTGGAACGTAATAAAAGTAATTTGAGTAAAAATCATTGATCCTACCTACATATTAATAGGTCTATAATTATTTTAATTAGTTAGGCTTTATGTTTGATTACTACTATAATAGAATAATGTTCATTATGGTTTTAAGATTTTTAGTGAATGAATTTACATATTTAAAAATAAATAAACTAACAGGAGGCAACATTCTGTTACATTTTTTGAGAATACTGAAAGGGCCAAATTAGTGAATTTTGTATGTATTATGGATGTCTACTTGACACGATAAGTAGTTTTTTCTGTCCTTTTTTTATTTAAACAATTGTAATAGATTTGCTTGATTTTGCATTTTCAAAGTTTTATTTTCTTCTCAACGTTTGATTTCGAGAATGGGCGCAAATGAAGTTTTGCTTGGTTTGCTTAATAGTAGATATGTGGTTTCAACATGTACTATTGTAATACATAATAACGATGCTAAATAGGAAAGATAAATAAATAATACTAATAAATAATCATTTGAACAATGATAATGACTAATAATAACAATAAATAATAATAAAAATTAATAATAGAAAAAAACAAATAATAATAAAAATACTATAATTAATAATAGTAACTATTACAATCAATAATAATAATTATTATTATAAATTATAACTAGAAAATCTCCCGTCAAGGTGTGACGGGTGAAATTTTTTTCCACATTTCAACGAAGCAATTGCCTGTTTGGTGATATTTTGAGAACTAAAATTTTAACACTAACTGCAGTGGATTAACCCTAAACTCCAGTAGATAGAGTTAATTGTTGACCACTTTTTGACCGTTTTTTCATTCTCCTAAATCTAGTCTTACCAGTAAAACAGTTAAATTGCCAGTTCTAGTTCTGCATTGTTAAAACAAAGCACTTCTCTGCTTCTCAAACGTTGCCAAAACATATTATCTATTTATAAATAAAATTACTGAATTTTAAGTGATGTAACAATGGAGTAATGCCGTCTCACATGCTATTGTTTCGTTCTTGGTGACATCAGGAGCCTTACTCGATCAGTGAATTAGCTAGCATGTATATGAGAATACTTATTATAATTGTTAATAATGATTTGTATAAAAAGAAAATAATGATTATTATAAATAATAATAATAATAATAATAATAATTACAGTAATAATAATAACGACGACTCTTTTTCTCTTGTGTGTACCTTATGTATTTTAAATATATTTTCTTGCAGTTAATATCTTTAAGATCTGCAATTGTAATAAGGAAAGAAAAATGACTGTAAAAATATTACTTGCAACTGCGAAAAGATAACGTTTATTGTTTATAAAGTGTTTTTTTCCCCCTGTTTTTTTTTTTTTTTTTTCAAAATTACGTAAATAGAATTATTTGATTTTTTCAAATCAACATTGCTTTAGTTTTTGCCATGTCGATTAGTTTAAAAATGTAATAAAAAAGGTTTTAAAAGAATATTATAGGAATAAATGGAAAATATTGCAAAACAATTTGAATGCAAATAATTATCTTGGTTTCGAAACGGTAAACGCTTTCGGTATAGTTCATGTTTATTGCAATTATAGTAAAGTGTTTCAGCTTAGAAACAAAAACAGGGAAATTTTCCTAAAACAAGAAAGATGTATTGAATCTTTTTTTGTTTTCAATTAAGGTATGAATAAAAAATGTTTTTGCTACTGCAATAAATTATTTATTGCCTACATTAAATCAGTAGGCAACATTTAAGAGAGCAGTCAATAGAAAACTTTAAATAGAAGATAGCACCAGTGAAGAAAATCATATATCATATAATGAGAGGCAAAAAGTATCAAGAATGGATTACTTAAACATTTCTTTTAGTTTTAAGCCCATGGTTCAAGATCTAAAAGCATTAATTAGCATTTAAATCCTGGATCAATAAATTACATGGAAAGCTATCTTGAGCTATACGGAACATTAACTTTCATGTTAACTCAGTCTTCAAGAAAAAAAGGGGGAAAAAAAGGTCGAATCTCCTCGGGGGAATGAAAAAGTCTGTAAAGCTACTAAATTCTAAAATAATTAATTGATGGAAGTAGTTAAGCTTCATGCAACGATGAATAAAATACAATACATGATAAATTATACATACTGCTAGAGTGATTGGAATTTTTGAAATTTAATATTAAAATGACATTTAATTAAAAGTATTCGTTAGAAATGGGGAAAATTAGGTTTCTTTAACGGATCGAATGATGAATGTTGACGTATTTTACGCATTAGTGACCGTCTTTATGTTCAGCAGAAATTGAAAGTTCATTTCATGAGTTCTAATTTCAATTTTACTTGAAAACATTAAAATTAAATTCATTAAGGAAAATGATAAATATAATTAACAAATTAATAACCTAAAAACACATTTTATATATTAAACTTTTCAGTAATATTTTGTTAAAATTCATTGCATATAAATTTGGTCACTTCGTTGTTAAATGACCAGTACGTGAGCTCATTTAAGAAAAGCATTACATTTGAAAAATAAATGCTCTTCTAACAAAAAGAAAAATTGAGTAAAAATAAATTAATTAACAAGTGAAATAAAAATTTTAAAAAATCGCAAAATTAAAATTAAAAAGTGTTGTTTATATTAATTCGATGCATACATTCGGTATTACAACTTGTTTTATGTAAAAAAAAAAAAGTTGAAAACTTTGTACAATGAATTTGTACACAAAATATTATTTTTTAAAACTAAATTAAAACACAAATAAACTCTTTTACCTTTATTGGCAGTTTTTCATAAAACGCTACAGCAATAAAAAATCTCTCCAATAGCTGTTAGTTTAGTTCCTAAATCTCCAAATAATTTTAAATTTTATGTTCCCTCCCCTCGCTTGTTTCATGCAGCTTTTAGGTTTTATTTCAGAAGGGGCACACGGGGGATTTTTTTTTCGAATACACCACGTGATCACAAGAAAAGCTGCAATTTGCTAAATTTGGCTTCATCTCGTTTCGCACAAAATTTACTGTTTGTCTTCCATTCAGGAGAAAATGCAAATTTAAACCTATGTTTTTAATACGAGTAAACTTTGTTTGGAAAAATCTACTAAATGTAAACATAGTGATAGACTTTTGCTGCTGTCTATTTCACAAAAAGTCATTTTTTGAAAATTTTAATTGAACGCCTTTTGGAAACTAACTCTATTGGTGTTATAATGGGATCGTTTTCAAAATTTTAAAAGTATTTTTTTTCTGAAGGAGCATGCTTAAAAACATAGGATCTGACCATTTTAAAAATAATTTGACTAAGTTTCATATTTTTAAAAACTTACTTTAATCGGTGCGCTTTCATTGTTTACGCTTATGCCGATGAAATAACAAATGATGAAATGCCATTCACAGAGCACAATATTCAATTCGCATCTTTACTTACGTGTACTGGCAACGATATGGTTGATAGCAAGCGTAAAGCGCAATATTTAATTCGCTTCTTGATTATCATAACGTGGAAACGCTGTAGACAGATGCGCCAATGTACATCACTTGTGACTTCATAAAGACCACGCCTTATTTTAAAAATCAGACATTAAAAAACAATAATTAAAAATTAAGCGTTGGGAAAACTGACTCAATGTTATTTTTTTATGCTTAATCTATCAATTTATACTAAGTAAAAGTAACTTAGTAAAAGTAGAAGGAAACAAACCCGTTGGTAACACTTAAATTTTCTAAAAAACAGGAGAAAGGTTTATCAACATTTCATGGTTCAAAAAGATAAAGACATAGAAAAAATCATTGCAGCAGTGAATGTAGTCAAATGGTATCTTGAACATCGAGGGTCCCCCCTCCCCCCCCTCGTCTCTCTCTTACACGTTTTCCTTTTTAAATGGTTTTAATGATGGTAAAGGTACGCAGTATTTTTTTTACCGATGATTCAAATCTTGCTTAGATATGTGTACCCTAATTTAAGAACATTGATTGAAGTAAATGTTGAGTAGAAGAGAAAATATGTCAAAAGTAATAATTTTCTATTTCAAAGTCTTTGAAAAATGCCAACAATTTCAGAAAATACCGAGAAAATTTAATTATTGAAAAAAATATTTGAAAATCAATTTTTTTGTTTTAATGTAAAACAGTTTAACTGTTTTGAAGGAAAAATACATTATTTGTTTTATAACAGACGCAAACGAGATTGGCTGAGTTTGAGAGGGCTTACTAATGGAAAACAGTCGTCAGAGCTTTTACTCTTTAGTATAACTCTAATTGAATTAATAAAGAAAACCAACGCTTTTAAGTTTCAGAAGGAAAAGAAACCTCTTCATTTTGGGCAAACTTTCTTAAATGAAATTAATATAAATTGTTTTAGAAAAGTAAAAACTCCATCCATTAGTTGTTACTTTCTAACGTTTTTTTTTATTTTTCATATTCGTTATAAATTTTAACCATAACATGGATTTAAAGTATTATTTTAAAAGATTGAATTTATGATTTTTTGTTAAAGCGTTGATATTAGTAAAAAAGTACAAAAGGAGAAATATGGTCGGATTTATTTTTAACAAATTTTAAAAACCTTCAACATCAAGAAACCATGCATGCAAGGTTTTATTATTGTAAGTCTTTTTCCAAAAATGTTTATTACATTTTCTTTAATGTAATATAATTTATTAAATGCCTTCCTTAAACTGCAAAGGAAGGAATATTAGTATGTATTACATGCTTTACGAGATTTTTTTCAAAAAATGAAAAAAAAAAAAAAAAAAAAAGCGACGAATAAAATTTATGTACCAAAAATTGTGCACCACCAAAAAGTATTTACTCCCTAAACTCTGCAAAGATACATTCTTTAAGCTTTACATCACTAATGTGTAGAAATTCTGGTTTTCAATATTGAAATCTAAAACCTTATATTATCTTTCTATTATAGTGTATGCTATTTGCAAAAGTTTTGAAAATGACTGATTTGATAAAAAGTGCTGGGGAAACACTTTCTAAAAAAATTCCTCGTTTTCTTACTATCCCACTCTCACAGGAAATGACAAAATTTCGTAAAGATCAAGAAATTAATCGGATAATTTATTTCATTTAGAAATTTATTTTAAAATCATAATTAATTGTTCCACTGTGTATGCTATACTAAGTTTTATCTACTAAGATTTTCAACATTTTACTAAATATGCTAAGAGTTTCGAGGGCAACATGTTTTGATTTTGCGATAGTAAAGCTCTTAAACAATTTTTGGAATAGTTAAGACCACGTCTTACGTGATATCCAGATACGAACCTAAATCCTCCTTTTCTTGGAATAAAAATCTATAAATGCTTGATGCCTGCATCCAAAGATTGGAGTACAGAAAATGTGTCAATTCAGGTAACATATGTTATAAAAATTATTGGCAATTACACAAACTATCATGTTACTACAAGAGTAACGCAAAATCTGTCTAACGGTACATTTTCTGTCTTCATGACAGGTATTTTAATTGTAAATAATGTGTTTTTAACATTACGAGATATAGAAACACATTCGGAAAATAAACAACCCAAAGCCTGTGACTGTACAATAACTGTGGATAATGGAAAATTTCTGTTTTGATACTTAAAATTAGTGTCAAAAATAACCTTGGGAAAAGTATAATTTCTTTATAAACCAAAATCTTTGCATATCAGTGTTATCAATGTATTTCCTATTTTATTTTCGTTAAAAAAAAACTTTAAAAAAACTAGGAGTAGAAAGAAAAAAAAAATCTATATACTTGTCATAATGATCTAGAATTTAAACCCTTAGTGCTTAAAAGAGAGAACCTGGGACGATTTTACTCAAATACAAATGTTTATGTATCTATTTTACTTTATTAGCTTTATTTTCACTTCTTATATGATTTTTTTCCAATTTGGCTTTGGATAAAAAGGGAAAAGAATACAATTTCTTTATTCATATTTTGAAATAGGAATTCGGTTCCCTCAGTTTCCACATTCCTTTTGGATTTTGACATTAGTGATACTTCTGATACAACTCAGCCTTAAAAACTGACTGCACGGTGATTGACACATTTTCTTTTTGTTTTAGCTTTGATGCTTAATATTTATCCAATTTAAGTACTTTTTCAGTTTTATCGTACCCGTGAGAAAGCTTATGCTCATTTTTTGCATTCCTATTTGTTTTGTATTGGTTTATAATTTTCTCATTGATGATTCGCTTATCCGCTATTTTTATCTTTTATGCTGTTTGCTTATTTGACTCTTGGCTTTTGTTGGATGTCTTTTCATCCATAAGCTCATTTATTTTGCGTTAAAAAGAACTTTCCTTGTAACGCAGTAATCTGCAATTTGTGCTTTTTGACGTTGTTATTTCTTACTTTACTTTGAGTGTTGTTATTTTACAAAAAAGTAAAATTTACTTATGTCAAAAAAAAGAAGTCATTTTAATTTTCATATTAGTCAAATTTCATAGTTTCAATTCAAAGTTATTTCATTTTCATAGTTGTTGGTTGGTTCAATTTCATAGTGTCAATTTAATATTAAAGGTTACCTTTAATATTTTTTTCTCCATAAAATGCGCATGTCTTTTTAGGTAAGTTTCAAAATTGATAAACTGTACTATTCACAATGATAAATATTACTATTGGCAATAACACATTCTGAATGCTGGTTTAGGGGAAAGCAGGTTCTTTTACTTCGACTCGAACTTCCTGAATTAACCTTACAGAAAACGAATTTTATATGGAGCGCTAAGTCATAAATCGAATTCCTCACACTTAATTCCAATTAACCAGCAAATGCTCCTTCATCAGACATTTTCTTGAACATAAAGCACTTAAGGACATACAGAGATAAAAAAAAAAAAAAAAAGTGAGCAACATCTCCAAACAACGAGCAAACTGGGTGTTGTTCCACCCCCAATTTACGCCGTTCGAACTAAATTGTTTCCAATTATCTCCTCTAGGTGGGCAATTTATTTCGATGACTCGACGATTAAGGGGGCGAAGTGGGGAAGTGTCTTCAAACGAAAGTGTAGTTTGCCGCCTCATCTGGCTTATATTTCTGTGTTACAGGTTATTTCGCTGGATAGATATTTGCATCTATCCTTTTCCAGATGAAATGGCAGAGATCGTTCGTTCATTTAGAACGTGTTTTATCTCTTCGAATGCCAGGAAGGGACTATTTGATTATGTTACTGTGAGTATGTACCCTACTGAATTTATACATCCAAATGGCTTAATATGGTTAATGTGCGTTATGCTTTATGACGTTCATTCTGAGAATAATGTTTAAGTATTACGTTGAACATTTTACTGTTCGAAAAATTACCAGAAATTATCGTATTTGCTATTTCGAAGGGATCGCTATTTTTTCTGATTCGGGCAAATCGAATAGTTAAAATGACTTGCAGCAGTATTTTGAATATGCGAGCGTGTCTATATCTAGGCGTATTTGAAGTTTCTGATTGCATTAATGGATATTTGTGCACATAAGTTAAACTTAAGATCATAAATTTTCATTAAGGCTTAGCATTATTCAGTATTAAATTTCGTTAATTCAGTAACACTTGGAACATGAGGTTAAGTCTACACTGAAATGTCTTCATATCAAAAATAAGTATTCTATATGGTTCTTTTGGAATTAAATTCAAGCATATGACTGCTCTCATCACTACATATAAAAAATTTGGAATAAAATAAGTCGATAAATGTGCTCATAAAATATAACAATAATGACCA
The DNA here is from genome assembly GCF_026930045.1 of Uloborus diversus. NCBI lineage: Eukaryota > Metazoa > Arthropoda > Arachnida > Araneae > Uloboridae > Uloborus > Uloborus diversus. Next base: position 115,093,636 of record NC_072738.1, read on the forward strand.
ACATACTGTTAAAACTGAAAAAAAAAATACACAATGAACAACAAGCATTTATAGTATGTTATTACGCCCCCCTCCCGTTTTTTCCAATAATATTTTCCCCACTTTAAAAAGTGTTGATTCCGCTGCCACCTCTACAACGTTTTTAGTAATTTATTGACAATCACATATTTCAAATTGAATTTTTTCCTTGCTTCCATACAATTTAAGCACTTAATTTTCTTTCACAACTACTTTGAAACTAACGTTTGGCAATTTAGATCAACATTTTATATTCATCCATTTATTTCTCTTAGTACCTAGCGTCCATTTAGTCATTCCATTAATTTAGTTCCTTTTATTCGTTACTTATTCAGTGATGTTTTTGTCGATTCCGTTCGGAAAACGTCAAAGCGAGTTCTTTGAAATATTTCACAGAGAATTAGCGCAGCTTGGTTTAATAAGGTGTTTTCATTCAAGTGTCAAGGATGCATGTTTTGTTACGTTGGCCCATCAGCCAAACGAAGTGTTGTAAAATAATTTCCTCTGCTAATCTTTATCTTTACTAATAATAAAGTTGAAAGTCTGTGTCTCTTTATGTCAGGATTTCTGTATGTCTGTTACGCGCATAGCACCTAAACCGTTTGGCCAATTTTCATGAAATTTGGCACAAAATTAATTCGTAGCATCGGGGTGAGTACCCTCAAGCGATTTTTTGAAAATTAAATTATGTTCTTTTTATATTCCTATTTTAATAGTATTTTATAGAGAAAATTATAATAACATGGACGAGTAAATTATCATCACAGGAGAAACAAATGACCTTTGATTTTTCTACTACGGGCAAATTTGTGCGGGTACCGCCAGTTTTTCATAAAGTGATTGAAATGCGAGGCATTCTGGTATTAAACTAAAAAATACAAGTAAAATGAGCTTTACACATAACGTTTTTTTACCATTATATTGCAACTTTTACCTCATACTGATAATTGATGGTTTGTCTGATATGTAGCAATTTAGCGCTAAATCTGTTTGGATTTGCACCCAAGAATAGCACATTTTTAGCAAATCAGAAAACAAAAATTCAAAGCGGATGAAAGTTTTAATGGAAATCAAATCTCCAGATGTAAAACACTGTGGAAATTCTAGATTTTAGAAAAAAAAAGCTCGTTGTAGTAAAGCACACACTTTAATCTACACTGTAAAAAAATTCCGAAACGTTACTGCTTATTTACGTGGGACGTTTCGGGATTTCAGAGGTTTTTACCTATTTCCCCGCAAAATCAAGTATGTTCAAAAAAACGTTTCCTGAATTGCTAAAAGATGCACGAATGCAGACTGTTCACTGGTGTAAAAAATGTTTTTGCTACCAGTTTAAAGGTTGAATGAGCGTGTTTATTACGTGTATCGGCTTTAGTTTTACTACGGCCCGCCTGGATTGACTAAGTTCCCAATGGGAACAAATAAGTCACTGGACAGCTGCAGGAATTGCAGGCAAGGGAATACGTTTGGACCTTGCTTGCAATTATTCTCGTAGCTTTGGCCATGATTGCGTTAATGCTTCTGGAGCCTACTTGGTAAACCAGGAAGGCTCTAATCAAATACATTAATCCTATTCAATTTTTCTAGAAGGTTCACGACAGGTTTTAACAGGGGAGATTTCCCAGTATTCAGGAAGGTTACTGACTTTTATCAGAAAACGTTCCTGGTTTTTGTAAGATATGTTGCTTGTTGAAATTGGGCACATCAGCTGCCTATTATTTTCCAAGAACGTTTCTGAATCGTTTTTACAGTGTATTTTAAATTATAAGTCATTTTGAAACCAACCTACTTTCGAAATAAATCACACAACCCTTAAAAATGTACGTAAAAACCAACTAAGGCTTTAAAGTTTCAAAATTTCCATCCATGAGAAAGCTTATTATGGCTTCCAAAAAGCAAAAGCAATGGTATAAGTATAAACAAGAAAATAACAAATAAGTAATTTATAAGAGAATAACTAAAACTGAGTAAGGAAAAAACGAAACAAGTTTTATGGTCAAGTTATGGTAAGTTAAATAGAGTGCTGGAAACTAACGGGAAAAGTGTAATAATTTACTTAATGCATTTAAAATACATGTTTATATCGCGTATAAGATTAAGTATTACAGAAAACGACCTAGTTTCATATATATTGATGGTTAAACACGTAATATCATGTTTTCCGGATACTGATGGTTTTATTTCTTCTTATCTTTTCGAATTATAAGAATATTTATTCCTTTTACTACTGTCAACATATCGAAACCACAAACTTGCAAACAGACTATTTTTGGGAACCCTTAGGATATTTTAGCTTCTTTATCTTCAAATGCAGTGGTGATGTTTTGCAAGAACTATCAAATATTTTCCCCCTTTAAAATAATATAAAATCTTTGAAACTCTTTTTGTGCATGCAAATAAATCGTTTTGAAAATGCTATTTCTCGTACAATATTTTGTATCAAAACATAAGTTTCTTCTCAGCGCTTTAAACCAATTTCTAACAACAAAATTTGCTAAAATTTGCTTTGAATATTGTAATGATTTAAATAGTTATGATTTTCTGTACACTGTAGATATGTCTTAAATGTTCAAAATGTATAGTTTATTTAATAAACATGACTTATTCGAAGCACTTTGACATTGCAACATGTTTAGTAGCTGTTATGTAAACATTTGTCATTTTCGTTGAGGTAACAAAAAAATTAGGGAATATTTTTATACTCGTCGCTTCAGCGCTATACTAAGACATCTAATCCAGGAATAACACAAATATATCCTACTGACGCTCTGAGGCGACGATATGTTTTCTGAAGGATTAAATGCGCAACTGTCAAAACGAGATGAACGAAACTATTCATCCTGTTTTTGTATCAGTACTTGCATTACATTTAGATTTATTATTTTTTAATAAGTCTGGTACGTATATATATTTGGTATTTTTTTCTTAATTCAAGTACATTCATTTAGTGACAAGTGAATTAAAAAGAATATTAGTCTAAACATAAAAAAATAATCTCTCAATATTCTATTACACTTCGTTATGACTTACTGAAACTGACTGCATAACTTGCATTTAGCTTTTTATCAAAGGCTCGTATTTTCATGAACGAAGGTGACGTTGCTTTAAACGCAACACTTAAATGAAAGTAAAATTTAACATATAAGCTAGAAATGTGACAGAAATGCATATTTGTTCAATTTAGGGGTTTATTAAATCTTTGCAAAGTAAAAAGTTCTGTTGCTAATAATTATCAAGGTAACACCATAAAGTTTTTTTTTTTTTGAACTTATTTCATTGGTAAGTTTTCATAAAAGTTCCGTAATGACACATCTATTTAATATTTTGCACCCTTAAGTTGACAGCTCAATTTAAAGAATGACATTAAGTAACTATATTTAAGAAACTTAGATATTTTGAAGGAGTTGTTTTAATAGCATGACATGAATGTGACGTTTAAGTAAACTAAAACAAGCTATACTTATCCTCATATATATAATAGCCACTGATCGAGTAACCCTCCTGACGTCATCAACAATGAAACTCGCGCCACTGCATGATAATTTTGATATTATAATTTGGTAATGTTTAAAATGCAGGGAAAGGTTTTATTTTGACGAGGCTGAACTGGGTTCGGTAGCACAACTGTTTTACTGGTAAGACTGTCATTTCAAGTGAACGAAGAAACGAAAAAAGTGGTCAACAATGAACGCTATTTACTGGATTTTAGGGTTCATCCACTGGAGTTAGGGTTATAATTTCGACTACCAATATATCACCAAATAGGCAATTGCTTCGTTCAACTGCAGGAGCAATTTTTACTCGTCATGCCTTGACGGGTGACTTTCTAGTTATAAAGAGTCATCAAATGGTTTTTACATGATATTGAAACAAAAAGTTTCTCTAACCCACTTTCGATCAAAAAAATAAACAAAATTATTGCCAAAAAATATAAATAAATAAAACAGCATGTGTGGTATTTGATAACGAGATACCGTTGTTTATAGTAGCGGCATCATAGACTTAGTTTAAATACATAATTCCGTACATGATGCTAAAGTAGTATAAGAAATTTTCTTTTTCATTCTTGTGATACAAACTTAAAAATTAAATTAAAAGAAGAAGTCTTGAGTGCCTAACAAATAAAAATACGTCGATAGAAAGGTGTTCTATGTAAAACATTCCAATGCATCCTTAAAAAATATTCAAATCCTTGAGTCAAATCTTTTAAAAACATTAGAGACAAAACAAAACAATCAATAAATTGGAAGACAAACGAACAACAAAAAACGTTATGATTATTCAGAATTTTTCATTCTAAACTCCTCCTCTCTGGTTTCCATGACGATTAAAAGCTTGTACGTGAGAATATTTTAGTCAAAATTAACGGGTTTTTCCATACACGGAGTCGAGTAAAATATTTCATTTTAGATATCTGCACTAGATGTGAGTTAAGAGTGAAGTGTCTTCGTATGAAGTTTATGGTTTTGTGCATGGTGCAATGATATTAAATATTTATTCAAGCAAGAAGTCACATTTATCAATATAAAGTGTCGCCGGCAAACTTTGAAGATTTAAAAAATGTTTTTTGCAAATTATTTCATTAGTCTTCAATCGCAAATGCAAATATATGCTTACTTTCTATGTTATCGTTATTAATAACTTTTATAGTTATTTAGTTTTCACCAAAATAAGCACGGGAAAACTTAAGGCGTACGTTTAGATATCTCATAACTCAACTTTGCTTACGGGTCTTGAAGTCCTTTTGGCCTACAGGTAAAGTACTGGGTTATCATTACAAAGGATTGAGGATCAAACCTCGCCACGAACACTCACTGGATCTCCGATGCGATCAATGCATTTCAGCAATGTAAGCAAGCCCTTGTTGTTGCTGAGTTACTTGCTCATCCTTCCAAACCAACTTCATTGTTTTTTCATGTCGATGCCTTCAATTATGCTATTGTTGGGACTTGGGATCAAATTGTGGAGTCGAAGTTGCAACCTTTGGGTTTCTTCTGAAACTGTCCTCTTCTGAATGTTCGTACAGTGCATACGACCGTGAGCTACTTGCTTTTAATAAGCGAGTTTGACTTTCACAGTATGTGCTTTATCAAGAAACAATGTTTGATTGACGCACGAATTAATTTTAGCCACTGTTTCAAAATAGAAAATGGGTTTTCAATAAAACGCCTATAAACTACTAACTAAAGATCACTCTGTCCTAATATTTTGCAGCAATCGCTTAAACATTGAGATGAGATAAAATGGATGAGTGAAGACATAAATTCATGAAGCCAAGACCCCCAAATCACGAGATAGGTTATAAAGCAAAGCATTGGAAGAATTTAGATTAATTTCTCTTGCTTCTCGCAAAACGAGGCAATCATTTGTCGTTGTTGAGTCACGTTACTTGGGGACTGTGGGTCAGCTTTTGCTAAGCCAGTGATTGGACGTGCTCCCTCCATTTACTAATTCCTACTCTAAGCGTTTGAAGGTTAGTATTATCCAGAAATTTGTGAACAGTGGTGCCATTTCCGTGTCAAGTCGGAAATGCTTATAGCGGCGCGTTGTTTAGGGAAAAAATGAGCAATATATGTTAACGTAATAAAAACTTTTATCGAGAAATTAGGGATTCCCTGGTCAATCAAGGGTAATGGACAACATTTTAACAATTGATACAGTGAGAAGCAAAAGGGAGGTAGGTGGACTTTTTTTAAGTTTCGAGGAAAACGAGGGGAATGTTAAAACTCATGGTAGATTTAAATTGAAAAGCTTTTCTAATTCATAATGTATTGCATCACCTACCAGGAAGACTAGTATTATCTACTGCTCCCAAAACAGATGAAAATTTACTCTACGCTTTGTACTGGTTGTCTCCAGATTTTTAATCTTTGTACTTACATTCCTTTGCTTCCAAGTGCCTCAAATTTGGTGTCCGAATTGGAGACAACATTTTTGCGATAAATGTTAGTTTGATGAAAATATGACGGAAGTCAAGCGTTTTCGGGTTTAGCGCTTTCACGCCTCTGATCCATGCTCGTTTTCCGGGTTGGACACGGATGATTCTGTCCCCTTTAGTGGATCGATACCAAGTTTAGTTCCCATGTACCAAGCATACTTGGGAATTAAACCCTGGGTATTCCACGTTCGGTTGACCACCTAACCGTATCACCTGCGTTCACCCCATATCCTCGGTCTCGTAAACTGGGATGGACGCAGTAGGCCTTGGCTTTGCGCCAAAAAAAATCCTTTATTATTAATTTTTATTTGGACCAATGTTACCCTTGCGTTTGGGTTACTTTGGCCCAAAGTGATTTTTCTTATTTAAAATTCTTGTTGAACTAACTAGAGTTAATGAAAGACGCATGTTCATACGAAATACTCTGAATTTGAAAAAAAAAAAAAAAACCATTTTAAAAGAAGTTTGAGTCACACATTTTTTACTTCATTTTACAAAAAAGGAAGTATTGTATTCGCGAAAATATTTTCACTCGAAAATCGGCCTTAATTTCTATTTTGCTCGCGCCCAAATGAATGTTGAGTTTTTTTTTCGACTCGATTACACGTGGATAAGTGCCTAAGAACATATAGACACGCGAAATATCCATTTTGACAATTCCCGAGTTAATTACAACGAGTTTTCTCGTGACGTCTGTATGTACGTATGTATGTATGTGCGTATGTTCGTATGTGAGGATGTGCATATGTGCGTATGGATGTCACATAGCTCAAGAACGGTATGTCCTAGAAAGTTGAAATTTGGTACTTAGACTCATAGTGGGATCTAGTTGCGCACCTACCCTTTTGGTTGCATTCGGGTGTTTCTAAAGGGGTTTTTTGCCCCTTTTTGGGGGGAAATCAGTACAAACTCAAGATGTAAACTCAAGTGGTGTTATAATTTGGCGGACACTTGGCGATATATCGCTAGTCTTTTGGTTGTCAAGTTTTATCGCCAACTTAGCGACAAATTTGGCGATTTGTTATTTTTTTTTTAAAATTTGGTTTCAATTTCGCCATTGTTGGTGATATTTAGAGAGTAAAAACTGAATCACATTAAAATTGTCAATAATGGGAAAATGACATTAAATTTGAGTAAAAGAAAATCATGTGATGCAAACATCAGTTCGTTTTAAAATATTTTTAGAAGGAAATTACTGTTATTTATTCATCACAAAATGTCTATTTTAAAACAAAATATGTATATTTTAAATGTTCTATGCTTACTATTAGTAAACAAAACCAGAAGGTCATACTTAGGCAACATATATTAAACCGACTTTCAAAGATAAGTCTTAAAACTCACACAACCAAACTAACGTAGTTAAAGAATCTGCAAAGGCCATTCCCTAAGTATTTAACCATCCCTTCAAACAAATGGCATTTTCCCCAGCTATCCGCTAATGCATTTAGGGCTCATCCGCTTTGAATTTACGGCCGAGCTGAGAGCAGAGTGCTGTGTTAAACATTTATCTGTTGTACGAGTAGTAAATGGTTGATGCGAGGGGCATTAGCAGAGGCACACATTGAGTAATTAAAAAACAAACAGGCAAGGTCTTGGGTAATTATCGAATTGAGAAGTGTTCGAGAAACACTGTATATAACCGAGAAGAAAGCTCACGCGATGGAGCGTTTAGGGAGTTTCTTTTCTCTAAGCAGGTTATTTCTTTTCATTACCTATAGGAATGTATTTCTCACGATCAGTTTGAGGGAAGAGACTAGAGTTAAGTTTGATTAATTATGGCAAGATACTGCATAGACAATTTCGCATTGGAATAGTGTTTAATTTCTGATAGTTCATTTATTTATTTTTTATTTTTTGAATTTGATTAGCAGATTTTGATTTCTTAGAATTTTGAAAATGCCTGTCGATTTGCGTTACTGTTGCTTTTTTTGTGACCAGAGCATGGACGAATTAAGTACTTAAAAATAAGCCTCTTAACAAATTTTAACAAATAACATACATGTGTTTTAGCGTTAGATGGAACCCATATTTTAATGTAATTATGTGATGTTTTTGCATTAAAAATGGATCCTTCTAATCTCGAAACATGGATCTGTAATTTTGCGCTAATTTACTAATTTTTGACGTTGTCTAAGTTACTTTGTTGCACATAGGTATTTATTTATTGATAGAATATTTTTTCTAAACCATGCTAACAAACATCAAGAAAAGATTTTTCAGTAACCTTTGGAATATTACGCTTTACTCTTTCACACAAGTTTGGTAAAAATGAAATTTCAGGGAATTAAAATATTAACTTTATCATTGAATTTATAAGTATTTTAATGGTAAAGATTCTTCGTTGATTTCTCTTAGGCATTCTACTTGATGTCTGAAAAATTATTTAATTAATCTGTTAAACCATAAAAATCTTTAAAACTCTGATGAAAATTCACCACACATAAATAAATATTATTAGAACAGAAAACAGAATGTATGATTTGAAATCAAGGGACTTCGGGACACATTTTGAAAAAAAAAATATGAAACAGTTTAGAGTTTTGAAGTTTTTTGCAAAAAATAAGCAAAATCATAACATAAATATTATTATTTTTTCAAATTTAAGTTTTTTTTTTCCTTTTTTTTTTAAACGGGGTTGCTTTAAATCGCTTAACTCAAAATATTCCTGGTCAATTTTCAATTTTTTTTTTCAAAAAATTGTGCGCAAATATCTAAGTTTTAGTTTTTATTCGGCGATTGAAAAAATATTAATTCAATAAAAAATAGAAAATATTTGAGGAAAATTTTCGAAAAATTCGAAGATACTTTGTTTTTTTTTACATATTTTTTAAAGTAAACTTTTTTTTCCAACATTGCCGGATAAAAAGTAAAGTAAACTGTTTGAAAAAGATAAGCTCCAAAAAATTTATTACTTAGCAGTGATTGACTTATAACAGTTTGAATATAAAAAATTGGGAAGAATTGCATCATTGAGAAAAAAGCGATTAAAGTTTTAGAGTTAAATATAATATTACTTAAATGCATGCAGCAAAAATAGCAATATCTTTCGTTTAAATTAAGATAGAAACAAGATTCAAACACCCTTTTAAGCAGAAAAAAAAACGGAGAAGTTTTTTAAATGATAGAAAAAAAATGCAAATTTAGACGTTTTTTGTGTCCTGGACCCCCTTAAAAACAATAAACTAAGTAATCATCTTCACAAACTCTGTGGAAGGTTTTTAAAGCCCCTACCCGCCTCTTTTGGAGCATTTATATATATCCCTTTCGCTTTTGGCTTGTACCTCACTCTTGTCCTTGACATACGATTTGTATTAATCCGTTTCAAGCGGTTTGTTTACTTATTTCTGAGTTAAATCAGTAATATCTTTAGCCGATTACAGTTCCGACACATTCATTTCAGTGTACTTACGGGAAAAAAACCAGCAGTCAAAACAGTTTATTGGTTTATATATTGCACAATGCATTTGCACGTGTGTGACATTTTCGCATATGCAGTGAAACCCCGTTACAGCGAACTTGATGGGAACTTAAATGTTGTTCGATGCAACGGAAATCTTGCTGTAATGAAATGCAAGTGATGTAATTGAAATAAATCGATACTGAAAATTTAATTCCTTGAAACGAAGATTTCGCTGCATTAATATTCGTCGTAACAGGATTTTACTGTAATTGCGCTTAATTCTAGAACTTTAAGCTTTGGTTTTTAACTGTTATAATTTCGAACATAAGAAATCATTGCGTATCATAATAAGTACCAACATTCTTGAAAAGCATTTTTTTACTTAGAAATAACGTTTCGTACATGCTGCAGATGAGATCGTGTTGCACTATCGAAAAACTTTATTTTTCCAGTACAAGTTGATACTTACACACTGGTTCCTCTTTTTCAAATAAATACTAGTGGGACCCACAGACCTGCAGTAGAAAATTGCCCGTAGTAGAAAATTAAAAGGTCATTTGGTCCGCCTGTATATTTACTAAAAACCGATAATGAATTACTCGCCAATTTTCTATGCTCATTTGCTCGTCCACATTATGGTAAATTGCTCACCCACGTCATGATAATTTGCTCGACAAAATTTTCTTAAAATTAAAATAGAAAAAGAACAAAATCGGTTTTTCAAAAAAATTGCTTCGAGTTGCACTACAAACTAACTTTGTGCCAACTTTCATGAAAAAACAACCGAACGGTCTAGACGCTATGCACGTCACAGACATCCATCCAGAGAACCATATTTTCAGCTTTATTATTACTAAAGAACACAAAAGAAGAAGTCAAAGCATTGATCTTGTTTTAGTATTGGAGTAAAGGGAAATTGAGAATTTTAATTTACGCAGCGGAAATTATTTTTCTCTTAAGTCTTGCCTTTGTACTTTAAAAAAGAAATTGAAATGTTTAGAGGCATAATAAATACAGTAACAGGTTATTTAAAAAGTATATTATCCGCCCAATTAAGCTAAATATGTGTTACTTGCACAAGATTAACTCATCCCTGTGTAGAAAGTCTATGCGTTTGTTCAAAAACTTTTCATTATGTGCGAGAAAGCTCAGCAGATAAGAATCATCATTCACAGATGCTGCAGCGAAAACAAAAGATATTTGATAATAGCAGCTCAGCGAATCATGAAACAAGAGTTCATTATTTTTGAAAGAGACAAAGCGTAATGCTCCGCATCATTGATCTCCCAATCTATTCCCACCACGCCATTGGACTGCGGGAAGTCCGCCTTAGAGCACATATGAGGAAATAGATCATTTCATCTTGATAACAGTCTTCAAGGGAATTCTGGGAATCAGAGAAGTAATGGCTTCCAGCACCAATGATAGCTAGTTTGACTTGTCTGGTCCCTTTTCTATGATAAAGTGAAGCAACCCTTCCCTCAGCTTGATAATTCAGAACTGGCCAACCGAATTATGTCACTGTGAGGAGATGATAATCTGCTTAAATGCTGTTCATTGGAGTTGTAAATTAATGTCAATTATATCCCTTTCATCGTAAAGTGGATAGTGTCCATGGGATTCTATTTGTGATATTTGTGATATGTTGCTGAAGTTATAAATGTTTCTACGTCTGTGCTCAGACTGGGAATTGAGAACGTTTAATATATGAAGTTTGTACTATTTTCACATTCATCTCATAAGCAACTGAGCTTTAAAACCTAAATTTTCATAATGGGGTCGTTTTCAAAATTTTAAAATTATTTTTTTCTGAAAGAGCATGCTTAAAAACATAGGATTTGACCATTTTTTAAATAATTGGTTTAAGTTTAATGTTTTTAAAAATTTACTTAAATCGGTGCGCTTTCATTGTTTACATCTCTTGCCGATGACATCACAAATGATGAAATGCCATTCTGTTTTGCCATTCACAGAGCAAAATATTTAATCCGCATCTTTACTCACGTGTATTGGCAACGATATGGTTGATAGCAAGCGTAGAGCGCAATTTTGATTCGCTTACTGATCATCATAACGTGGAAACGCTGTACAAAGATGCGCCAAAGTACATCATTTTTGATTTCATAATGACCACGACTTATTTTAAAAAAAATTAATTAAAAATTAAGCGTTAGAAAAACTGGCTCCGTGTTATTTTTTCATGCTTAATCTATCAATTTCAGTGACTAAAAGTACTACTTTAGACTGAAGGAAACAACCCCATTGAATGTGCAAAATTTGGTGCAAAAAGCCCATTAGTTTAAAGAAATTTCTAAAATTATACGATACCGTACTTTAAGGACACTTGGTTTTACCGTGGGCACTTAGACAATATTCTTAGGATTCCATTCTGATGTGTTGCTAAAGTTATAAATGTTACTACGTCTTTATTTATCACTGTAAAAAAATTCCGAAACGTTACTGGTTATTTCCGTGGAACGTTTCGTGATTTCAGAGGTTTTCACCTATTTCCCCAAAAAATCAAGTATCTTCGCAAAAAAGTTTCCTGAATTCCTAAAAGATGCACAAATGCGGATCTTGCACTAGTGTGAAAAATATTTTTTGCTACCAGTTTAAACATTGACGGAGCGTGTTTATTAAGTGTATCGGCTTTAAATTCTTTACGGCCCGACCGGATTGACTAAGCTTCCAATGGGAACAAATAAGTCACTGGATAGCTTTGCGAGACAGGAATTGCAGACAAGGAATATGCTTGGTTCTTGCTTGCAATTTTCGCGTAGCTTGGCCGTGGTTCCTCTAATATTTCTGGAGCTTTCTTGGTAAATCAGGAAGGTTCTAATCAAATAAATTAAACCTATTTAATTTTTCTAGGAGGTTCACGACTGGCTTTAATAATGGAGATTTCTTAATATTTCAGAAAGGTTACTGACTTTTATCGGAAAACGTTCCTGGTTTTTGTAAGATATGTTACTGGCTGAAATTGGGCACATCAGCTGCCTATTATTTTCCAGCAACGTTTCTGAATCGTTTTTACAGTGTAGAGTGTAAATTGAGAGGTTTTAATATTTGATATTCGTACTGATGTTGCATTCATCACACAAAAAACTAAGCTTTTAAGATTTAAATTTTGATAATTCAATGTTCAAAACTCGATGCAGAAAATATATGATTTTAAAAAATTCTAAAAGTAAACTCTAAAATTAACATATTTCATCCTTTCATCCGCCCTTTGGGCTTCTCAAAGGCAAATATTACTTTGAAAGTATCTAACAGAAAATTTAACAAAATGCATCTTCTAAACGCGCAAACTCAGTTGTGTAAAAAGTTCGATTTCGGAATATTGAAATTATATTGACGACCTTAAGACCGGTTTTTTTTTTTTTTTTTTTGCATAGAGTGAGAAAGTTTCCATCAGCAAAAAAAAAAAAAAAATAATAAATAAAATAAAGTTTTCAACTAGGCCGACCCAATATACACAATAGTATACTAATATCTTTCACTTTTTGAGAAACGTACTTGAATATTCTCTATGTAGATCATTGGAACTATAAAAAACTGTGCACGTGCATTGTACGTCGTCATGGAAGCAGAATATGTCTGAATTTGTTCAAGAATCAATAGGTTCTTACCAAAAGTTTTGTGTTAACCGTCAAAGAATTACTTTACTGGGAAGTTAGAATAATTTTTTGAGACAGCCTTGAGATAAAAATAAGGACTACATTTGATGTTTAAAGATACGTATCCTATTTTGGCTAACTTTTAAGTGCTCGGATAAATAGAAATATTTTTGACGAAAAAAAAAATAAAATAAAAGAATTGAAAAATGTGAAAATTATAAAAGTAAAACTTTGAATCTGAGCTTTAAAGTGCATAAGACTTTGGTATACTGTATCTTTTTGGGCATTAAAAAGAAATTGGACACTAATTTTAATGAGGCATTTTTTTTCTGGTTTAATTGCAGCGAATAGCAACAATTTTTGAAAAATTATTGGTTTAATCTAATTTGTTTTTCAAATATGAATGTGATTATACAATAACATACCAGAAGTGTTTGCACATTATCATATCTTCACACGCGATGTTTTTGCTGTTAAGTTAAAATTCCAGACGCAAGGTTCAATTTTCATACAATTCAAGTATTTTATATGAAATTAGTTCAGTCAAAAATATTTCTAGTTTGCTGAATGTTTGAAATTTAGCTAAAATATGCGTAAATAGTACTGAAATTCATTCAAATTAAGTAAAATTTGAAGGAAGAACGTTCTTTCAAATGCCCCGTTCCCCTTATTATTGTCACGATGTATAGATATCTCGAATCAAGCTATCAGGACCTATACGGAAGCACCAATTTCATTTAAAGTTTAAAATGTATAGGACATCAAATAAAATGCTTTACTTAAAAAGGAGGCTATGAAATTCATCATAAAACATTGAACAGTTTTAGGGCAGATTAACGTTTTCAAGTATGCTTGGTCACGAACCATGTTATTTGAACATGTTTGGACATTTTACCTAACTGTAAAGCAACGATTATAAAAAAATAATCATACAGTGAAACCTGTCTACAACGATACCGTTGGGACCTAAAAAAATATCGTAATAGTCAGGTTGTCGTTATAGACAGTTTGATTATTCATGCTGACATTTTGCTGGAGCAAAAAAAAAAAAAAATGTTATAGACAGGTTATCGGTATAGACAGCATCGCTATACACAGGTTTCACTGTATTAATGGATGCTCAAAGGTATAATCTAGATTCCATCCAAGAAAAACATTTCAAACATTAAGCGTCTCAAGTAATGTTAGATAATCCTAATCTTAAGGCAAATAATGTTTTATTATTTTCAATTATATTAATAATATTTTCACCACAAAAAACATACTAAATCCAAGAATGAGCACTTGAATGATTGTCACTTAAATCAAAATAATCAGTAACAAGCTCACGATTAATATAACTAATAGTACCATCGAAATGCTTCCGAATTTAGGTGGTTACATTTGAATAAAGGAATCGTACAAATACCTCTCAACAGTAGCAAATGCCATTTATTTATTTGAGTTACTGACCTCTTAATATTAGTGCGATAATAAAGCTCTCAAATCATAGCATAAAGAGAAGTTTGAAGCAGCAGGCACGAAGCCCAATTTTGAATCAACTCATATAACATAATTAAGCTGAGCTCAGTGCAATTCCGACTGACAAAATACGAAGCGAATTTGGTTAAAATTATCATAAATACAAAATATTCCGAACTTAGTCTTAATTGGTTAAAAGGGAGATATGATCCATCAAAGATATATCCTTCCTAAATTCTCAGAAACAATACCCATAGCCGTCAGAAAATGAAGTAGATGCTGATGTGAGCACAGGGAGTGGAGAGAGATACCATCAATTTTCTCCACTTGACAGTGAATATTTCGACAAAGGATGTTCCTTAATTAGAATTGAGCAATGACCGTACACACGAACATGTAAATTCGGTTCCTTCAGGGGGTTAAGCGATTCATAGCATCACAAAGTCGCTAATGAATTTTGTTCTATGAGCATATATCTCTTACTAACTAAAGCTGAACCAGTTTCTTGTTTGCCGGGGAAAATGCTAATGGATTAGCAGTAAATAAAACCTCAACTAGGTGATGTTTGCTCAAAGTAAATATATTCGTTCTATGCTAATCAGAGAACTAGGAAGTTTAATGAAATTGAGAACATAAGAAATATGTGTAGTCAAAGGAAGTAATGAGTTTTTCTGTTGATTTTAGCTATTTAAGTGCCTTGGCTTAAAAAATAAATTTAGAATGAATGAGTTAGTGCAAACGATGAACATATAACGATTTATTTTTAGAGATACGATTGCTTTCCTAATTATGGACGCATTTATCATTACCGTATTATTCATAGAAAATTAATTTCTTATATGCTTAGGCTACTTCTATTATGAATACAATTTAGTTATTCTTTTTTAAACACAGCGCATATTAAAAGCAAAAATACATTATTTGTAATTTATAAAAATAAATTTATAAACTGCATTCAAACCTATTTTTGTGCGCTAGATAGGGACCGCATAGAAAATCGTTCGTTCGATAACTAATGTCATCCATTTTATAAATAATTTCGTCAATTGACTAGCAATCAAAGCCGAAAAAAAAAAAAAAAAAAGACAGCACATAAAGGAAGTTTGAGTGTATTAAATAACTAGCAAATGCGCTCTAATAGCTACAGAAAACTGAGCATTAGATAAGTTTAATTGCTTCTTGGTTTAACAAATAAAAATCGAAAAGCATTTCATAACTAGATTCAATATTCCTCCAAAAGTTATGTTATACAACTATCAAAATTTTGGGAAAGCGTGATTAAGTAATTACTATTTTTAATAAATTTCCTTCTCAAAAACAAAACTGCTCACAATTTTATTCGTTACTTGCACTTAAAATTGTTGTTAAGTTCTCAGCTCAATCATCACTTTTATTCAATTTTTTTTTTACATTCGAATTTAACATTTTCCTTGTTTAAAACATTTATTTTAAGTTTTAACAAATGTTTTTCATAAAATAGCAATTTTAGAATTGTGACATCGCGCACTTTCTTTCTTTAAGTTTCACTAGTTAAATAAAGATAGCAGTATTAATTCGCTTCACTCCGAAGATTTATTTACTCAAATGTATTTTTTTCCTTTCTCCGGCATATCTTTAATATAAAAAGTAGAAATAGTTCACACACACTCGCAGAAATAAGTTTGGTGTCATGTGCAGGTAGTTGTTTTTTATGTCCATGTTTAAAACATTTATTAAGTTAAATAAACGTTTTTCATAAAGTGTCGCATTTAGAATTGTGACAGTGCGCCTTTCTTTCTTAAACTGTCACTATTTAAATAAAGATAGCAGTATTAATTTGCATCACTCCGAATATTCATATACATAAATGTATTTTTGTATTATCCATTGCATATCATTAAAATAAAAATTAGAAATTTTTCACACACACACGCTCACACACTCGTAGAAATAAGTTCGGTGTCATGTGCAGACTCTCTTTTTCAATTTCCTAATCATTTTTTAATGCTTGTGATTTGGTAGATGTCTTTTATGAATGCATTGTTCTGAACTTTTAACGGTGTTCAGCTATTTAGTTGTCAAATAAAATATCGATTGATGCTAAAGTGTCCGGCATTTATAGTTTGCAAATAGTGAAGGAAAGCGTTCAGACGTCTTTAATTGTACGAATCAACGCAGTTAAAGATATGTTATGATTTATTAGTATTTCTGTGTCTAAGCATTTCAATTTAAAAATTCGATATTAATTCTTTCATTAAAAAAAATGCAAATTTTTATTGGTAAATAATGATGACGAAGTGCAAATCGGTATACATAAAATATGTGTCGTAGTTACTACCAAGTTCATAATAAACTTTAATATGAAACCGGAGATCCATTTTCAAACCAATGTATAGAGTAAAGTCACCCCACATGACGTTGACGTTACTTCATAATATGGAATGTACTGCCCAACAACGGATTGTATGGATTTGGCAAACGTCCAATTAAGACGAGTTAATCTAAATGAGGGGGGAAATAAAAAAATGGATGCGCATGTTCCGTTCATTTGAATGAGACTTTGCTTAATTTAGAGGTTAACATACATCCTGCAAACGCTGACATCCCTAAAAACTAATAGATACGTCCATTTCTGCCTAAAAACCGGATGTTTGCCTTTCCGTACAATCCGTGGTCGGACAGTTACTATGTTTTTTTTCAATACATGCATCCGACATCTACGAGAAATGTCGGAAGTAGTTGTGTAAGAGTTGATGCTTTTTGTTGCGATCGTAAACAGTGGTCTGAGTTCCTATTGTTGAGATAATAGGTGCTTGTTTGTTTTACGCTTTCGAAAATATTTTAAGCAGCTGTGTTAATCACGTTGCCCTGTTCTTATGCGTTAAAAATTATAACTTTATAAGTTATTATTTCTTCCGTATTATAGTTAAGTACTTGCTGTTTCAGCACATATTCGATTTGCAGCGTTATTGATGTACACTGTAAAAAAATTCCGAAACGTTACTGGTTATTTCCGTGGAACGTTTAGTGATTTTAGAGGTTTTCACCTATTTCCCCAAAAAATCAAGTATCTTTGCAAAAAAGTTTCCTGAATTCCTAAACGATGCACGAATGCAGACCTTGCACGGGTGTGAAAAATATTTTTTGCTACCAGTTTAAATATTGACGAAGCGTGTTTATTAAGTGTATCGGCTTTAGATAGTTTACGGCCCGGCCGGATTGACTAAGCTTCCAATGGGAGCAAATAAGTCACTGGAATAGCTACAGTCCTTGCGAGACAGGAATTGCAGGCAAGGAATATGCTTGGTTCTTGCTTGCAATTTTCGCGTAGCTTGGCCGCGGTTGCTCCAATATTTCTGGAGCTTTCTTGGTAAATCAGGGAGGTTCTAATCAAATAAGTTAAACCTATATAATTTTTCTAGAAGGTGCACGACTGGCTTTAATAGGGGAGATTTCTTAATATTTCAGAAAGGTTACTCACTTTTATCGGAAAACGTTCCTGGTTTTTGTAAGATATGTTACTGGCTGAAATTGGACACATCAGCTGCCTATTATTTTCCAGGAACGTTTCTGAATCGTTTTTACAGTGTATGTGATTAAAAGTGAAAACAGTGGTAAAGCGGAATACGCAATATAGGACTAAAGAAGTTCCTTTTTCATAAAAAAGAAGAATAGAGAAATAAAAGTGAAGTTGAAAATGGTGTTGCACATGTCAGTTGCCAATGTGTCATTTTCAAACGATCAGGGGGTTAGCAGTAGGTTCGTTATCGAAAATGCCTCAAATCAGCACATGCGAACTGAACTGGCAATCGAAAAATGGTATAATTTGCTTGAAGTGTAAATAAATGAGTTATGAAATACAAACGGTTGTTGTCAAATAGCACTCTTGTGGTATCCCTTAGTATGATATATGCTAAGATTGACAAATATTTTCCAGATTTTTTTTTTTTTTTAATTTTAAAGTTATCGGTAAAATGTTTCATTTTAGCGCTTAAACAAAAGTGGTCCTAATCCCAGAACACTGAATTCCATTTCGAACTTAATAGTTATTTCTTTTTAAATAAGCATTGTTAGTTGACCAAAGCAAAAGGTTCCCCTTAGTCGCTACTTTTACCTTACTAAATATTTAAATGATAAATATGAATGGAAATCGGAATGAAATCTTCGCTTCAAAGATGGAAACACAAGATCACCATTCACCTATACCACTAACACGAAACTAATTATTTTGGATTTGACTAATCTCGGGGTTTAACAATTTTGAAAACATAAATTGCTTCACACAAATCTGCCATTTGACATTTGAAAATTGATGCATGTATCCACAACTAAGTAATGTATGTTCAATTACAACAGTTAGGCTTTTTGCGCTGTAAAAAAGCTTCAAAAGATTTTTTATTTACAGTCTACAGAAATTAACTGCCATATGCATTCAAAATCAAGTTACCCTCAAAGATATTTTATATATGGCTGCAGCATGGAACAGTTAATAGTAAACCAGCCCAGGCATAACATACATTTCCTGAATATGCATTCTGTCTAACCACAACAATTACAATGACTTAAACAACATCCATGGACATATCTTGCTTGATGAATCGCTCCATTGTATTCGATGTGGCAAGCTTCCGACCACCATTACAGCGTAACTCTCCGAACTCCCATTTGCTGGTGACACCTGTACCACCCCCTTTATTGGACGTGGCCATTTCAATAGCCTAATGAATACTCCTCAGGCGGTTAACACATTCAGATGGCAGACGGCAGGCTGTGATTGTTCACACAAATTTCTGGCACTGTATAATGATTTAAATAATACATATGCATACAGTAAACATTCCCTCGTGATCCAGCTATTCGCTTGAACCAGACAAAGAAATTTGATGGTTAAAACTGAAAATGCATTTCAATTGTTCCATACTGAAATGATTCAGTTTGCCGTTTTAAATAAACGACTCTTTTCTATTTAAATGATTTTCGAAATTACAGTTGGAAAAGTGAGTTTCAAAATGTAAAATCTGATTCATAATGACAAGAATTTCCCAAATTCAAGCTGAAATACTGTTTTGTTAATGTTTTACTGTTACTTTCTTAACTTGAATCTAAGCTAAATAATTTTTTGGCAAAATAAAAATTATTTTACTCTGGAAATCAGCATCTCAGTCACAGTAACTAATCAAATTAGTATAAAATCAGTAATTGAATACACAGTGATACATAATAAATAATAATATAAATTGTTAATGGAATCTAATACTGTGCAAATATATTTAATACATGATAATGTTTGAACATCAATGGTGTTCAAAGAATTTTAAATCCAACCAAACGAAAAATAAATAAATCTTCGATATCAGCAAATACAAGTAGTACCTTAATATAGTATTCAATGGGGATGAATTCTGAATTAACTATTATTTATTTAACTAATTAGTTTTTTTGCTGCATGTATTTTTTTCTTTTTTCAATTAATTTGCATGTAAATGAGGTCTCTCAAGCGACATACATTTTAAGATTTTTCTTTAGTTAAGGTCATTTTTACGGCAATAAAGCCTGTTTTAAGTTTTATCTTTAGTTAAATACGATTCTTATTTTATACATGTATTCGCAAGTTTATCTTTAGCTAAATGTAACCTTTACAATACATTCAGTTGTAAGTTTTATCTTTAGTTAAATATGCCTTTTATAACAATGCATGCATTCGTAAGTTTTATCCTTTGTTAAATGAAATCTTTATGGCAATACAAATGTGTTCATTTTTTTTTTTTCAAAATACAGCACTTGCATGTGAATTTACTGCTGCTCGAATCAAAAGACCTGAAATTAAGACAATGTCTTCTAAGAAACATTAAAACTCAATAAGAAATAATGATATCAGATAACTTACTTTAAACATTGTAATTAGTACACTGCCTTAAATTACACAGGCTCTATGTTCTAAACCGATTATTCAATTATCTCTACAAATTTCTTCGAAAATTATGTTTCTCTTTAAAAGAAAAAAAGTTTTTTGTGTGTAGGTGTGTGTGTGTGGTTTTTTTTCCGTAGTCAATGTCCAGGTTACGGATTTTATTTATAGAACCACATAATGTTCATAGTGTTTTTAAACAACGAACTTCACCATCACCTAAAAAATACTATTCAGAGGATTTTATTTATAGAACCACATAATGTTAATAGTGTTCTTAAACAACGAACTTCACCATCACCTAAAAAATGCTATTCAGAGGATAAATAGTAAGAAAAAATACGAAACAAATTTTAGTTTAGTGCAAATCTGTTTACCCACCATTTACACGCATTGCTACACATAGAAATTTCATTCCTTTCGAGACCATTTTGTTTCTGCTCAACGAGAGGTAAAATTTCGATACAAAACAAAAGTAATCATACGAAAGTGACGTTGTAACTTGGTGGCAACTTAATAATGTGTTCAAAAAAAAAGAAAGAAAGAGCCAAATCCAGTGTTAGCTTGGAAGTATTAACAACAATCCCATATACCCATGTGGAGATTCTTTCTAAAAATGATAAAAATTACTTTCCATTAATCAAGGTTTGCAGAACCAACATTCATTTTTCTTCAAAAAAAAAAAAAAAAAAAAAAAAAAAACATTTTAGCTCATATTGCTAGAAAATCGATGCTGTAATGAGAACTGAATTTTAAAATCGGTGCATTTAAATTATACTTAACGTTCATATTATGTTCTGTAGTTAAATTTTTCAAGGTTTTTGCAAATATTCTTTAACATTTTAAGACCTGTAGCGCATAACATAGACTGATTGAAATAGCCGTAAAAATGAATGAAGATAACAGGAAATTTTTGGAAAATTTAAATTATAAGACCTATTTACTTGCGCATATTAATGCGTGATACTTTTTTTCGCTCAAAAAAAAAAAAAAAGAAGAATGATCATCGAACATTAGAAATTAGTATAATTTTTTTTGTCGTAAATGCATAGCTAAGTTTCTTTTTTCTAATCTGCAGAAAAAAATAATGAATTCGCGAAAAATTTTGAATTTCAACGAGTTTACGCGTTTTTAAGTGTGCTCGTACTAGTTCCCTTTATAATGAAACCATTTTTGAAAATGTTTGTCTGTGCGTTAGTATGTGACTAAAAAGTTTTTGCAGAAACTCTTGGTCAAAAGCTATTGTATGATATTGAATGAAATTTCTGCGGAATGAATGGAATAAACATTTAGATTATGCTTCATAAAAACACTCTTAATGTTGTTTTAACATTATTCCACGTTAAAAGCTGGGCTTCTTTTCCAGTTTTTGAAGTTATGTACATTCTGGATTTTTTTTTGTTTTTTTTTAATTTTTTTGAGGGGGACCATTGACCTTAATACTTTTAAACTCCATGAGTTCAAAAATAAAAACTCACTGCGATTTTGGCGATTTCTCTATCTTGGCGATAGATATCGATGTATTGTACACAATCATATGTGTCTGATATCACGTTTCGTAGGAACTATCTCTTGATTACAGAAATTCTTCAGATTGTGTCATTTATTTGGTATGGCATGAACTATATTTGAATTAGTTCTGATTAATTTTTTACACCATTTTCTGAAAGCAAAGTTGAAGCAATCGGGCGTTTTCGTTTTGAGATAAGCTTGAATGCTGTATCTCAAAAACGAAATGCTTGAATTCAAACGAAAATTGTTTTTTGGGTCAGAGGTTTAGGACTGAGCTGATTTGGTAACAATAACTCCAAAGAGGGTAGATGGATTTTTTTTTCGTTATTTGCATTTGTTATTGCTCAAGACGTGAACCACAGAATCAGACAAAATTTAGTATACAGGTCGGTACATAAAAGGTCTCTCTCTCTCTCTCTCCTGTCGGATTTCAAGAGAGCAATATTTCCATTACAAAACCCTTTTCGTCAAGAGAAATTGCGTCATTTATTATTTTAGTAGTTCCAAAAGTAGGCGCTATAAGAGGAGCGATGGGTGCCGCAATGTGCCCATGGTATCAATATATGAGTATATAATAGTTGGGTCGGGGGGCGGGGGGAAATTCCAATTTTTCAAAGGGTGCTGTGAATAAAGAAAGTTTGGGAACCCCTGTATTAGGCGTAAAACTTAACGTTTTTACTGGATTAATTCCTGTTTTTTTTATGTGTCACATGCTTATAATTACATTTTTATTATTATTTCACACAATTTCTGATGGAAGAAATATAATTTCCTAGAATGCTTGCTACACTAGGTTTGCTGTAGAATACATTTGTATTTTTTTTTTTTTTTTTGATATTTAGATTTATTTTATTCCTTCTACATCGTGAGAGTGCTTATATCAACAACTCTTTACTTGCGTATTACTACATTATTTTTTATTGGCACTGTAAAGGTAGTAACCAAGCCGTAATAGAGTTATTTTCGGGCGAATGCAGCCCAAAATATGGCCATTTTTCCTATACGAGTAATTTTAGGTTTGAACTGCACTGTAAAAAAATTCCGAAACGTTACTGGTTATTTCCGTGGAACGTTTAGTGATTTTAGAGGTTTTCACCTATTTCCCCAAAAAATCAAGTATCTTTGCAAAAAAGTTTCCTGAATTCCTAAACGATGCACGAATGCAGACCTTGCACGGGTGTGAAAAATATTTTTTGCTACCAGTTTAAATATTGACGAAGCGTGTTTATTAAGTGTATCGGCTTTAGATAGTTTACGGCCCCGGCCGGATTGACTAAGCTTCCAATGGGAGCAAATAAGTCACTGGAATAGCTACAGTCCTTGCGAGACAGGAATTGCAGGCAAGGAATATGCTTGGTTCTTGCTTGCAATTTTCGCGTAGCTTGGCCGCGGTTGCTCCAATATTTCTGGAGCTTTCTTGGTAAATCAGGGAGGTTCTAATCAAATAAGTTAAACCTATATAATTTTTTCTAGAAGGTGCAAGACTGGCTTTAATAGGGGAGATTTCTTAATATTTCAGAAAGGTTACTCACTTTTATCGGAAAACGTTCCTGGTTTTTGTAAGATATGTTACTGGCTGAAATTGGACACATCAGCTGCCTATTATTTTCCAGGAACGTTTCTGAATCGTTTTTACAGTGTGTCCTGAAAAGAATCATTCTACTGAAGTATTAAGTGACATTACTAAAAAAACGATCGGACTGTAATTCCCAGTAATGTGAAAAGTAACGCAGTATCTATGCAAAATGATAGCCGTTTGTGCGGAGACAGAAAAAGAAAAAAAATGTCTTATGCCTTCTCTTTTGTTTAAGGTTTGAAATTCCTTTTGGATTGATACGTTGTATTTAAACATACAGAGGCCTCATAAAATGGTGGTTTTTTTTTGAACGGAAACACATTACATTATATTTTTAAAAAAATATTATGTCTGTATTATGTTACAAAAATTATGCAA
Organism: Uloborus diversus; assembly: GCF_026930045.1. Lineage (NCBI taxonomy): Eukaryota > Metazoa > Arthropoda > Arachnida > Araneae > Uloboridae > Uloborus > Uloborus diversus. Next base: position 115,117,426 of record NC_072738.1, read on the forward strand.
GTGAGGATATAAACGAAAAATGCATAACAAAAATATAATACTATCTTGCTCTTTGAAATCCTTATAATTTGTAAAAGATCACGAGTCTGGTTCTGATAAAAAGGAAATTTATGTATCAGAAAGTTGTATAAATCGGTAATTTCCAGTTCGCTGTTTACTGTTATAATCACCAAAATCGTTATGAATAGTTTCCAATAAATTACTCTTCAAGCACCCGAACTGTCAGAAACAGTGCCTAAAGCAAGGGAGATCTTTGCCCAAATAACATCACTCTTACTAATGGCTACTGCAAACAATATATATAGATATGTCCACAGAAGTACCATCAGATATAAGACAGGACACCCAAGGTATAGGACACATTTCCTGAAGATTAGAGACGAACGAAAACATTGTGTCTTAAACAGATTATAGTGGTATGGATTCTTTTGCTTGCCTCAGGACAAGGAAACGATTTTATGTTAGGCATTATTTTTTTGCTATCTCAAAAGATAAGTTATCGTCTTTACGATCAGATTCGATCTAATTTGTTGTTCTTATCGATCTTTGTTCCAGTATTCCTCTTAGACATACCTGGGTATGTGACACATTTTTACTGTTTTGCGGCAACGAGAATTTTTGCTCTGACCAAAATGTGGTGCATTGAAAGATAAAGAATTTAATTGGATATTTTAGCAAAATTTCACGTAGTTTACTACAAATTTGCTCCAAATTTCTGTGGTTTATCGCAAATAGGGCATTTTACAAAATTTAGATAATACAAACGCTTTCCTTTAAGGTAGTGATTTAATTGAAATGCATTGCTTTAAATGGAAAAATGAACCATAATATTGTACAAAAATCCTAAAGCAGTATTCCTGGATGGATATTTTTTTCATTATTATTTATTTATTTCAGGGTAAAAAAAATGTGTTTGCAACACTCAGCAGCATTTTCTATAAAACCCTTTTTTATCTGCATTATTAAAAAGGTCCGTTCGGATTGGCTGTTGCATTTCACGTGACCTCAGTTATGATCAAATTTCGCAAAATTTTCTGACGTTTGACGGTTTCTTGCCAAATTCGTCGCAGCAGAACAGTGCCGAATCCACTCACCTTTTTCGACTAGTATGCATATATTATGCTTTTTGCATCAAAACTAGCGCCATTAAATTTTAAAAAAAATCTTTTCCGCTCTGCCCTCTTATTGTTTCCAAAAGATTTTCTTTTCGTCCCCCTCCCCATTTTTTTTTTTCAAGCAGAGCTATTTTGTTGCTGTAAAAGTACTTTTCCCACGAAAACGAAGATATAGGTGACTATATGAACAGAACCGAATTTTGAAAAACTCGCTGCAAAAAAAATATTTCGCGGGGCTAAAATTGTCACGCTCGCGAAAACCAAAGCCCCGCGAAAAGAAGTGTTTTTACAGTAGTTACAGATAAAAAACGATTTGGATAGAGCTGGTGTTGAAGTATATTTGCAATCTCTTTTCTTTTTTGTTTTAAACTCTCAGTTTAAGCTGCAGTTACATTTATGTGGTATTTGGATTTTATATCGAGTACTAACCTAAAAAATAACAAATGAGGTAGTGAGAAGCAAAAGGATGCAAATAGCAAAATTAAAAATTTGGAGAGAACCAATACAAATGGTAGGTGAACCTCTACTCTGTCTTGGGGCAAGAGATTGTACTAGTAGCCCTGGTAGGTGCTGCTGTACCTTTCAGAAAAAAAAAAGATTTAGAAAAAAAATCAATGAAAGCCTACCTTGGATCTGATCTTTAAATGCGTTTTACTCGAAACTTAAAATAGTCCACTTGCATCCCTTTGATTCCCACTGCATCAAATGTGACTTGAGTAAGCAATTGATTATATTTCTTACATTTACAATTATTTATTACATTTGTTGCAATTTACTGCATTTTTACTTTTGTAAGATAAACTTACTGGATAAATTTCTTATTGTCTTTGAGCAGCAGGTTACACTGTAAAAACGATTCAGAAACGTTCGTGGAAAATAATAGGCAGCTGATGTGCCCAATTTCAACCAGTAACATGTCTTGCAAAAACCAGGAACGTTTTCCGATAAAAGTCAGCAACCTTTCAGAAATATTGGAAAATCTCTCCTGTTAAAGCCAGTCGCGAACCTTCTAAAAAATTGAATTATTTGGTTAGAACTTCCTTGATTTACTAAGGAAGCATTGGAGCAACCATGGCCAAAGCTACACGAAAATTGCGAGCAAGAAGCATATTCCTTGCGTCGCAAGACTGCAGCTATCCAGTGGACATATTTGCCCCCATTGGGAACTTGGTCAATCTGGACAGGCCGAAATCAAGTTAAAGCCTATACACTTAATAAACACACTCAGTCAATCTTTAAACTGGTAGCAAAAAATATCTTTACACAGCAGTGAGAAGCCTGCATCCGGGAATCTTTTAGCAATTCAGGAAACTTTTTTGCGAAAATACTTGATTTTACGGGGAAATAGGTGAAAACCTCTGGAATCCCGAAAGGTTCCACGGAAATAACCAGTAACGTTTCGGAATTTTTTTACAGTGTAAGTATGTCTTTCAGTTATAGCTTAACAATAAGGTAAAATACATATATAATTGATTTTTTTTAAAATTCCACGAAACACTTAGAACTTTAGGAAGATGAAGTGCAAAAGACGCTCTATTGCAGAAAAGGATTACTATGGAAATATTTCAAGTCAATCCATCCACCCCTTTTTGAGTTTTGTAGTTACAAACAGAAGGATTCTGTATTTTTACATAAAGTCGAACTCGCTTTTCAGCGCGCAAAAGGCCACGATATTTGCTTGTTATAACCGAGTACTCGTGAAAAACGAGCTCGTGAAAAAAACACAAAAATTTCTCATAGTTGCTGTTTTTTCTTACAGCCAAAGAAATTGGTTACTTTGCTTTCAACTGTCTGAATGTCTTTTTCTTTTGTCATTGTTCTTGAGCACAATGCAAATTGTGATTCAAAACCACTATATCGGTATGCCAAAAACGGGTATTTAGAGCAATTTTGCAATTTCAAAATACCTGTATTTGCTGAGGTAAAATACCAGTGTTTTCGGTATTAGCTGAAAAGAATAAATCGTTTTAATTAATGAAAATGTTCAATTTAACTTATTAAATATCTACCTTTATTTTAAATGTACATTTCTTTTTCCGTGATACAGATCCCAAACCAATCTAATGATGTAAAAATTTGGCTTTCAAAGCACGAACTAATACAATAACTTTCAACAAAAGTAGCGGAAATATTACAAAATGATATTGTCATTACTAGATGGTGAGATGAATCGCATTTTCGTGCTCCTTTGTGCATCAAGTTTTTATTTTTATATTTCCCTTAACACTCACTTTCCCTTTTGTGAGAGTTAATTTCAAGTGTAATTTTGAATGCATTTTCCCAATGTCTTATGAAAAATTTATTCCAACCATTAATTGTAGTGATACTTTATGGTTTCTTTTTTAATTATTTATCTCAATTCTACTAAATTTTGAGAAAAACTTTTTGTTGTTAGCATAACAAACGGTAATTTATTGTCACCAGTATTGGCTTGTTTTCCTGTCTCACTATTTGGCTTCTTACCCTGCAGGATAACATTAAGAAAGTATATACTGCCTTGAAAATTTGCGTATAGGTAAAGCATAATCACTTAAGTATTTACATAATTATAATTGCAAAGAATTTTGAAAAGAAAGCGAAAACGATTTAAAGAAACTAACAAGATCAAATTTAGTCAAAAGTTTATTTGTAGATTTCAAACCAAAGAGCAAATAGAAAATAAACACAAACCTTTCCTGTTCAAGAGAGAAATTTTGCTAATATTGGAATATTTAAAATATTTAGCCTCTCGAAAAGAAATTACAAATAGCTCTATAAAGTAAAAAAATATTTATAAAATACACACAATACAAAAGAAACATACACACAAAAGGGTTTGGCTAAAAATAACACGCAAGAGACCGAATTACTTGAAGATGAAGGACTTCTAGAGAATTAGGGCAGTTGAATCATGTATTGTTAACAGTACCATCGACCTGCATGAACTTAGAGAGATTATTTTCAACTGCAGGAATGTTGAGCACTAAAAGGAGTTCCAGGCTTAGAGATAATTGAATTGATACACTATGCTTTTTAATATTATTGATTTTTATTATGACATTCGTTCTTTTATTCTATATTTGTTCACAATATGTTTTCATAAATAATACAATTTTTGTACAACATTATGAACTGTGGCAACGAAACAAAAAGTTTTGAAGCATATTTTGAAAATTTTCAAATACCGGTACTGATACCGGTACTCCAGTATCACGTTTTAAAAATACCGATCTCCGGTATTGAATTTTTTGTCCGGTACTGCAATTTCCTAAATAGAAATATATAATTTTTAAATATTCTTTTGCTCCAACAAGTAAAAAATGTGCTGTCATCGCTTGTTCTTAGGATGTATGATTCATTACAACGTTTTGTGGACTTTGCAATGTTAAAGAAAATTTACCAACTGAACATAGACTGGATGACAATAGAAGTTTATGAATCCCAAAAATATTGATCGCTTTAAGCGTTGTTTGCTCGTTAAAAGCGGGCAATGTTCCCCTAGACTTAACATTGTACTAACCAAATATTTCTTATTTACTCGCTAAATCCGGATTTTTGTTAAATCAAGGCTCGTTGGAAGCGACTGTATAAGATATTTTTAAGAATGAAGTCATAGTTTGTTTTTTTGTTTTCCAAGTTGTAGTCCATAAAAGCGAATCACAGTGTAATTATTGCAACTTTAATGGTTAAAACTGGAACTTTTAATGCGTTTTTTCAACAAATTTAGTTACTTTTAAGAAACAAATTGTTGCAAAAAGAAAATTTTTAGAATCGAACAAAACATGGGATCTTAGCACTGACACTTTTTCGTTACTTAATCTATAAATTGCTCGGAGTGAAAAAAAAAATGCTTTCTGAGTTTTTGCGACGTATACTTCATTTAAACTTTTTATTTCTTATTTTTTTACATTTGATGAATGCTTCTATGCTTTTAATCTCCTACGCAAGCAAGGAAAAAAAAGTACTCACAACTTTTCTCAAAGGAGATGTTGGTTGGAAAAACAACATCCATTTACGTTTTTGAGCATTTGAATTTTTTCCTGATTTAATGCATTTTACACGGCTGAAGTTTTTTTGTCGTATTCTTTAGAGACCTATTTCATGAATACTTTCCTTTCAAAAAAAAATTACTCCGAAATTATTCAAGCATAATTTAAATGCGAATAACTAGCCAGAGGGAGAAATTCGGAGGGAAAAAAAAGTGGAAATGGCTTTTTTCTTGCTCAGCTTTTATACATATATTCATCTTCTCCTGTACCTTGTTTTACCAATCTATTCCCATAAAAGCATGGAATAGATGGAAGAGTCGAATTCCTTGGCTTTTTCTCCCATTTCAATAAATTTTCTCTTAATTGCTATTTAGGGAACTTGCTGCGACTTAAAACGAGTTTATTTTTAAACCGAGCATTGCAAAATGACTTTCATTGAGAAGGAGGAACTGTAAAAAGGATAAAAAAGACGTTTCTTTGCAATCATTTAAAAGTTAAAGAGATTTTAAGCGATTCAACTTAAATGCTTGGGCGTTTTCTATTAGTGATTTCAAAATAAAATGCCAGAATAAATATCTTTAAAAACATGTCAAAAGCATTATTTCCCCTAGAGGTGACGTATGAAAGAAAAATGCATAATACACCAAAACCTCGTTTAGCCGGTTTTCGTTGATTCGAATCTTCGGATAATCGGGTTCAAACTTGGAGAGTTTTATTATTATCATAATGTTTTTAATTATTTCGGGGAGAAAGCGACACTTAATGCCATTTTCGGGCCTTAAAATTAAAATTTGAACGGTTGGATACTTTTTTGCCGTTTGAATCCTCCCCCCTCTCTACGTTCTTTTTCGGATACCCAAGTACCTCCCTGCCAAATTTGGTCGATATCCGACGTAAACTGTGGATTTGTATAGGAAACATACTTACACACATATGAAGCAGTGAAAAGCAAAGTAATGTTAGTACAAAATTAAAAATTTGGAGATAACCAGTACACAGATGAACCTCTCCTTTGTCTTGGGGCAAGAGACGGTACTATGGTACTATTATCCCTGCTAGTTGCTGCTATACAGCATGATTTAGAAAAAAAACTTTAATGAAAGCTCACCTAGGATGTTATCTTCAAACGCGTTTTACATAAAACTTGAAAATATCCAATTACATCTCTTTGCTTCTCACTGCCTTATATATATATTCCCACATATATATACTTTGTTTTATTTATATGGATTCACCGATAATAATTTCAAATTGTGGTAGCAAGAACATTACTATAAGTAAGCCAAATATTCGCTTTTTCTTTGAATAAATGTGCAACTCTTGCACAGATTGTACAATAGATTATGCTCAGACACAAAATATCGTGTTATGCTTAGAGCGTTCGTCCGACACCGCACCAGCTGATTTATCAATGATAAATCTTGATTGTGTTGCATTTAAACACGAAACATACTCGGAGCAGAAGATATGAAACCAATGCTTTGTTGAGAAATAACGTGACGAAATTTTAAATTTTTAATGCGTTTTACTCTGCTTTTAAACAATTCAGGGTGATTTGTTTTTACAGTAAATTAATTCTTTGTCGTATGAACGATAAGAGTTTAGTTTGATTTTTGTCCATAGTACTCGGATTTTTGATTCCCGGATTACTTTTAGCTCAAAATTTACCCAGATAAACGAGGTCATACCTTACTTATATTCATTTGGATTCATCATCATTAATCTGAAGGCATTATCATTAATCTGTAGGCATTATCGTTAATTCGTAGGCATTATCATCATCTGTAAACTTTCAGGTAGAAGAAACTGTACAGTGCGGCAAAAAAAAATCTTAACATTTAGAAGGCAATTAAAAACTTTACATGCAACCTTCTTATCATGATTTTACTTGGCTTGCTCCCTAGTGATTTGGCTGAATAAGCGAATATTTGGTCACAATCTAACCGAATATTCGGTATTTGGCCAAAACACTAGGGAGCATGCCAAGTAAAATCACGACAAGAAGTTTGCAAGTAAAGTTTTTAATTGCCAACCAAATGTAAAATTTCTTTTTTCGGCACTGTATTTCGAAGAGTATCATATATATTCGTCACGTTCGTGCATAACATAGTTTGGAGTTTTCTATATCATCAATTAGTGGTGCGTTTTTGTTTCTTTTTTTTTTTGTTAATTTGATTCAGTTATCTTAACATTAAAACCCTTCCTAAAATATAGGAAACTCAAAAACCGTCTTTATATCAATATCGCATTACTAGTATTAAATCTGTTTTCTCAAAACTTTTTGAGCGAAGTAAAGCGAGAGAATTTAGCCCAACTTTTCCATTCATTTAAAATGATTACCACTAAATTTAATTAATAGTAAACCCTATATTATTAACCATCTTCTAACCATAAGTTTATTTTATTACAGGGTGGTTGTAATGTAAAGACTACAGTAGAAGACTTACTTTAACAGATTTATGGAATTTATCTTCTTTGGGAAGTTTGATATATGAACAACTAAAGTCACCTGGAGTCATTCACACAATGAAGTAGGTTTAAATCTTGGCAGTAGATGTATCAGAATGTTTTGTTTACTGTAAAAACGATTCAGAAACGTTCCTGGAAATTAATAGGCAGCTGATGTGCCCAGTTTCTTCCTGTAACATATCTTGGAAAAACCAGGATTGTTTTCCGCAAAAAGTCAGTAACCTTTCTGAAATTAACCTTGAAACTTTCTGAAGTGCAAAATCTCCGCTGTTAAATCCAGTCATGTCGCTAGAGCCTTCTAGAAAAATTAAGTAGGTTTAGTGTAATTAATAAGAACCTTCCTGATTTAACAAGAAGGCTCCATAAAAGTCAGAGCGACCACGGCCAAGACTGTGCAAACAGGAACCAAGCATATCTCTTGCCTGCAATTTCCTGCACTGCAAAGTTATAGCTATACCATTGACTTTTTCGCTCGCATTAGAGCTTAGTCAAGCTATACAGGCCGTTACACTTAATAAACACGTTCATTCAGTCTTTAAACTGGTTGCTAAAAATATTTTCCACAACAGTGAAAAGTCTGCACGCGTGCAACTTATAGCGATTCAGGAAACTTTTTTGTGAAGATACTTGTTTTTACGGGGAAATAGGTGAAAACGTGGGAAATCCCGAGACGTTCTACAGAAATAACCAGTAACGTTTCGGAATATTTTTACAGTGTTTAAGTAATTGATATCGAAGTTTCAAAGTTTTGATGTCAAAACATATTTTGTCATTTTTATATAGATGAATTTGTACATTGATAATTTAACCATCCAGCAGGTTTAAAAACCAGCCGGTTATATCAAATGTATCCTCACCTTAATATAAAATACCTCTAGTTAAAGCTAAAACTAGAAAAAAAAAAAAACTATTTACAAAAGCGACTTCTAATCGTTTTGTGTAATTATTCCTCTTTTTCTTTCCTTAAACATTAGCTGGTAACATTCTGGAGTGCGCTAATTTTTGTAAATAATATTTGGCTTAATACTTGATTTCCCCTTCAATAGAAAGTGTATCAATGCAGATATTGATTATTATTTTTGGTTCTTTGATATTCATTGTATTTAACTGACTGTTGATACTACATATACAGGTAATTGGCGCATTAAGAAATAGAAAAAGATTTATTTTAAAATGTTTATTTCAGTTCTATTTACGTTGGAGTGCTACTGCTGTAATTGCAAAACACCTTAAAACCAGGGGACTAGAATAAAATTAGAGTGTGTGTCTGTATCCACAAGGCAAAAACTAGCGGATAAAGTACTGGTCACATGAGAGGGGGGAGGGGTCTATATTTGGCATTTTCCTCGCCACTTTCTTATATGAAATTTAACCTATACCGGTTTACCAATTACAGATGGTTACTGATAATTTTTTTTAAGAACGATGTTATTGTATGTGATTTATAAAACCATTTCCACCTCTTGTATTTATTATAACTTTTTTTTCATAAACTGCAGTAGAATGAGTAAATACCGTTTAATATTTTTTTAAAAAAATGTATTTTGAACATTTTAGTGAAATAAAACAACAATCCTCATCTTTCACATTGACACTTCAAAGTTCTGACGCACAGAAAAGTATAAATTAGTAGGCAATTGTATTTAGCAAAATTTACGGTCAATAAAATGTATCGATACGATTTTCATTAAAAAAAGATTTTGAGATAGTAACTAAATAGTTTTTACATACATTTAATCACTCATTTTTGCTTTCATTTGGTTATTTTTTCGTAACTGATTCTGCAAATTTTGTAAGAGAATAACTCCATTTTTTTTCCTTTTTATTAAATTTTGAATTTTAATAATTCCCATACGATACATCAATAATTATTTCACAAATTCAAAAATGCTAATTTATCCGAGTAATCATATGAACGCATTTATTTTTAAACTTAATTATTGCCTTTTATTTAAATACTTTTTTTAGTAAAATTTTTGTTGTTTATAAAATATTTTCCCTTATTTTTTAAAAGTAAGGTCACATTTTATTTTGTTAGAAAAGTTCTATTCTCTCTGGCATTTAGGTATGAGCCGTTCCCACCCACAACAGATTTTCAAAGCAACAAGAGAGGATACAAAATGCTTGGCTATCACCCAGCTATTCAATAAACGATCACCCTAAAGAGGCAAATGCGAAGACGTGAATTTAGAATCGAGAGAAAAAAAATGGTGGGGTATAGGGAAAAAGGAAAAATTGCAGAAAACTGGCATCGTAACTTGAACGAGGAGTAGCAGTTCACGAAGAGAAAAAAAAAGGCATCTATTATGCTTGACATTTGATCGATAGTTGGAATTTTTCCAAGTTATTTGGTATCACTCAGCGAGTAGGGCAATGCCAAGATATCTCGGGTATTAAAAAATAAATTCATGAAAAAAAACCTTTCCTCGAATTTTTAAGGTATTTTTTGCATTTATTTTACCTTCCCTTCCCAAATACTTCAATAACTGATATTGTTATAACCATTACTTGCATTGGGTGACAAACAAGGATAACATTTTGGGACATCAATTACGTATAACATGGTTGTGGTTTTAAAATTTATTGCAATATTGTGGTATTTGAAGTAATAGTCGAGAAATAGTTTGGTTTAAATGCATTTAAAGATAAGCAAATATTATTAGAGCACGTAACTGCACATCATGCGAAACAAACCCCTCTTTTAAGGAAGATAATGTTGTTAAATTATTACAATACATACATTTATTACAAAAATTTAAATTATTACAGTGCACAAAATTATTGCAATAATATGGTTGCGCCTTTAAAATGTATTTTAAAGCAACATATATCAATACCTGAGATTGTTATTACCGCAATGATAGCATATTCGTGTGTTACCGTGTTTAAGCTTGTCGCTCTTTTTTCTTAAAAGACATAAAAAAATATTGATAATATGTCTTTGTGTTAGAAAATCATCATGTGTTAGAAAAAAATCAAATCTCATTGTGTTAGAAAAAAAAATTGTCGTTAGCGTTTGTTTAGATTAAAAAAAAATGAATTGCTTCAGTAGTCGTGACTTTTATTTAATTATTTGTTTATTATTTTTTTTTTTTTTTTGATTGTTCAAAAAGTACTGTAGAACTATTACAATATTATAATGAAGAAGTAAACTTGTACATATACTAGTCTTTAAGCTGCTTCTGATTTAGATGCAAATAAGTCTTAGATCGAGATTTATCTAGCCCTTTCAGACGGAATTTTGGAATTCTTAACCAAAAGTGTTTTTATTTGGTAGACAGTATACTATGGTAAAGAGTATCTCATAGACAAACTTTCAAATTTATAGGTGAGAAATTAAAAGGGTTATGACACGTCCAATAATCTGGACATATGTTATTGGAATACATAGTTCAGATAATAAAACGATGAAACATCAAACTTCTTTGTAAAATATTCTCTAAACAATAATAAAATATAATATAAGCATTTGAAATGATTAATATAAGATTATATATTTTTTAAAAAAACAGAAAAAAAAAAACTCGCTTTTGCGACGACAATCCGTGGTTGGGAAAATGAGCCGTCCCATGCTCCCAACAACTATTTCTTTATGTTGTCAATCTCAAAATGAAAAATTCTTGTACAGACGACGACATAAGCGAACTGTAAACAGTCAACTACGAAAAAAATCGTGTAATTTATTCAATTAATAAACGATTAGCTGCTGTTTAAAGTTCATGTCCGGTATACCAGACGCCACGTCTAAAAGGGCTAGTGCTTAAATTTAATGGTAAAATTAAATGCTTTTTGATATTTTTAAGCCTGAATGAAGCATAATGAGAGCAAGGTAGTAGTGTGTCCCAGCCGAGATCTTTCATGCAAAAAAAGTTTTTAAACTAGATGTAATCCTTTTAAATGTTTTAATTCTTTGTTTTTAATTTGTTTGGACTTTTAAATTTCTTTCTGATTTTCCTCTTTCCTTCTTTTTCACGACTATCTTACGATACATTAATTGTTCTTTGATGTACTTTTGTTTGTTTTCTATTTTTAACTTCTACGGGAGAGTATGCTAGAAAAGGACAATTCAACCTTAGGAGAAAAAGTAAATGAATGCAGCAATCTGAAAAGGACGTTATACTTTAGCCCTGTGTTTCTGACTCAACAATAAACTGTATTTGAGTACTATGTTTCCGACTGAAAATGAAACTCTATTTCAGAAGCGTTGCCGATCAAAAGTAATCTATGTTTCATCGTAGAAATAGCTGCATTATTTTACATTGGAAACATTATTTTACGGTTCACTCATAATGTCGTGAGTTTACTCTTAGATTATGAAAATCTACATTTTTGGACTACTGTACTTATTGAGCAGTAAATTACTACTGACAAGAGACTGCTTACCAGAGACTGATATTTAGTCCTTGTTGTGGGCTCATTAGTCTGAAATAGCCCAAAACCGAGCTGGAGGCAGATATCAAATCATTGAGTTTGAGAGTGCCAACAAGCTGGTAGCAAAAATAAAGTTTATACGCCAGTGAGAATCCACAGCAAAGGTGCGGTTTAACTCGTCAGTTGAAGACAAAGCTTGGGCTTTGGTATGCAGTCTCTAGGTGTCCTAACCACCGACTGTCGGTATACTGCATGTAGTTCTGCCTGAGCCTTGGCTCACGGGCGCCAACTTACTGATTAATACCTGAGCTTTGCATTTTGTAAAGGTCATTGGTTTTTTTAAATTGCAGCTAAGTTAACTGGAAGTGCTTAAACTTACACGAAGTACTCCGTAAAAAATTAGCTGGATAGCTGCAGCTATCGAGACCAGAATTGCTGGTAAGGAAGATGTTTGGTTTTTACTTGCAATTATGCCTTAGCGCTTTGGCCATGGTTGCGTTGATGTTTCTGGAGCCGATTAAGTAACTCTGGAAGGTTCTGATTAATTGTATTAAATCTATCGAATTTCCCTTGAAGGCTCTAGAATGGCTTTAACCGGCGGTATCTACATATTCTTCAGAAAGATTCAAGACTAATTTCAGGATGGATACTGGATTTTTTGCGGAAAAAATTCCTAATTTTTGCAAGACATGTTACTGCCAGAAATTGGGCACATCAGCTGCCCATTCATTTCCAGGAACGTTTCTGAATCGTTTTTGCTGTGTAGGTAATTTAAATGTCGTTTTTTTATTGCCCTTTTTCTAAATTAAAAAAAGGTGCATAAAATTGAGAAAAACATTTGCAAATCACGCTGAATAATTACAAAGAAAGAATAATTTAGATCAGCGTTTTAACTGTTGAAGAAAAGAAATTGTTTAATCATCAAACATAGAGGAACGTAATGCTTTTTCCTGAATAGAAATCAGTGAAAGTGTTTTCAGATTTAACGAAATTACTTTTGCGCCGCCGACCTATAAAAGTTCCACCCAATTGTTGAAAAATAAAATGATGACGTAGTAGCGCTTGCCCATCCCAAAAATTGTATACAAATTAAGAAAAACATTAGCAAGTCACGAATAATAATTACAAAGAAAAAATTCTTTAGATAAGCATTTTAACTGCTGAAGAAAATAAACTGTTTAATCATCAATAAGATAGGAGAGTAATGGTCTTTTCCTAAATAGAAATCAGTTAAAGTGTTTTATGATTTAACTAAATTACTCTTGTGCAATCGACCAATAAGAGTTTCACCAAATCGTTAAAAAATAAAATGATGACGCGGCAGCTGTTGCCCATCCCAAAAATTGTATACACTGTAAAAACGATTCAGAAACGTTAATGGAAAACAATAGGCAGCTGATGTGCCCAATTTCTCCCTGTAACGTATCTTGGAAAACCCGGGAACGTTTTCCGCTAAAAGTCAGTAACCTTTCTGAAGAAGTGCAAAATCTCCCCTGTTAAATGCCTGTCATGTCTCTAGATCCTTCTAGAAACCCTAAGTGGGTTCAGTGTAATTGATTAGAGCCTTCCTGATTTACCAAAAAGGCTCCAAAAAATCAGAGCAACCACGGCCAAAACTACGCAAGAACGAACCAAGCCTATCCTCTTGCCCGCAATTCCTGCATTGCAAAACTATAGCTATCCATTGACTTTTTCGCTCGCATTAAAGCTTAGTCAATCTAGACAGGCCATACGCAACGTTATGCCGCTACACTTAATAAACACGCTCATTCAATCTTTAAACTGGTTGCTAAAAATATTTTCCACAACAGTGAAAAGTCTGCACGCGTGCAACTAGTAGCGATTCAGGAAACTTTTTTGTGAAGATATTTGTTTTTACGGGGAAATAGGTGAAAACGTGTGAAATCCGGAGACGTTTCACGGAAACAACCAGTAACGTTTCGGAATTTTTTTACAGTGTAAAAATTAAGAAAAACATTAACAAGTGACGATGAATAACTAAATGGAAAAAATTCTTTTAGATCAGCATTTTAACTGCTTAAGAAAATAAATTGTTTAATCATCGAAAAAGAGGAAAGTAATGATCTTTTCCTAAATAGAAATCAGTGAAAGTGTTTTAAAATTTAACGAAATTACTCTTACGCCGCCGACCAATAAGAGTTTCACCAAATTGTTGAAAAATAAAATGATGACGTGATGGCACTTGCCCATCCCATTTTGTTTAGCAAGCCGGTTAATCCAATTGGATCTCAGACGTCTCGAGACGCAACTTAAAGGCAAGAAAACAGTCCTTTCTTATTATGCCGGTTGTTTCCCCATTTGTACTTTGAGGAATAAAAGACAAAATTCCTGCTTAACACATCTCTTGGGACATAGCGTAGCTGCTCAAAACCCCCCTACATCCTTCGTTTTATATCCGCCAAGCACTTAAAGCAGGGCTTGTAACTATCCTACTGAAGACCGTTTTCTTTTCCTTGCTCTAGAAAATAAAGGAAAAAACCCTGCAGACCCATATAGTAGACACTATGGTCGAATCGAATTTCGAGAAACAATAAAACAACGTAATTGAAAAACAAGCCAAAATTCTGCTGAAGACGGAAAAGAAAATAACTTTTGTGTGTATGTGGGAAGGATCGGAATTTCTCAAGGAATATAAAGAAAAAAGGAAGAATAGAAGAAGAAAGAAAGGCAGGGGAACGACCATGGAGGAAGTGTATCCGAAATCTATACGCGAATATAAAACCTGCGAACAAAAAGAGAGGAATTGGACAAATTCCGATAAGTACCTCATAGCTATAACGAGCGTAGCTTCTTCTTTTAGGTGAGGCTCGTTAAGAGGTGGATCCAAGAATGTGTGTATCAGGTCAAATTTTCATTTTTATCTCTGTTTTTTTTTTATGTTCCATTATCTTCGTATATGTGATAGAAATGCTATTATGATAGAATGTCCCAAGTGAAAATGCGGTTTCTTCGTACGTCATTGTTGTTATAGCAACGATATCGCGATTGGTCGATTTGCTTATGCTGATGGAATTAAAGGAATCAAAATAAGCGATGCAGAGCGATTTATGGATCTTCTCCTTCCGATTCGATTGCATGTTCCTAATCGACATGGGGTCTTCAGTATTTGCACAATTATCGTGTTTTACACGGAGCTGCTTTTGCGTAAAATGTTCTTTAAATTCAATGAGCGGTTGAATTGGAAATTCAAATGATAGCTCTTTCTATTCCTCCTTTCCCATTGGTCTGTTTGATATCTCGGTTAGCTTTTTCTATTTTATGCTGTGAGTGGTGGTAAAGTTTCCGTTTCCTAAGTTATTGGATTTTTCTCAAACTATTCAAAGCAATTTCATCGCAATAAAACTAAATGACTTTTCTCTTATTTTTCTGACGATTTGAGATTAAAACAAAATATTTATTGACGGAAATCGCCTTGAATAATTTATTTCAAATTATGTTGAATTCACATATCTCACGGATTTCAGCCAGCAGCTTTGTGTAAAAAATTAACATTTTGAACAATGTGGGCAAAATGAGCGCGACAAGACTGAGCCAATAGAGTAAATTTCCGTTTGAGAGAAATATGAAATCTATGAAACTCCTGCCTGTCAGCTCTGTAGCAAAACTTTTCATACAGTTTCTATTTAAACAAATGAAAAATCTTAACTCTATTGAATGGTATCACTAATTTTTACCTATATTAGATTTGGGAGAAATCTAGAGAATATGTTCTTTTATCTATGATTTAAGCAGATAACGATTGCGTAATTCTATGCAGCCCTTGTAACAGGTATCCGAATGAAAACACCTGTAATCGGTGTGAATCAAAATTAAGGCTTTGATTCGTGCATTTTTCTAGTGGCCAGTCAAAGGGACACTTCAATACAAGCGGATTTACTTCTACCGCATTCACCATCATGTTATAACGTTGAAATGATAAATGGTCCATAACAATTCTGCAAATGCTTATAATCTGTACAATTTTGCACTAACTTATTTTTGTTCTTATCGCTATTACATTAATACGCAAACGCCGGAACCTGTCCCCCCCCCCCACCTCCCACAGTTTTTTCTTTCTAATTCTAATTTTTAGAGTAATTTTCACAGAAATCTTCCTTCAAACTCAAATTTCCATGCGAGTTTTTCACTGTAAAAACGATTCAGAAACGTTCCTGGAAAAATATAGGCAACTGATGTGCCCAATTTCAACCAGTAAAATATCTCACCAAAACCAGGAACATTTTCCGATAAAAGTCAGTAACCTTTATGAAATATTGGGAAAACTCCCATGTTTAAAGCCAGTTGTGAACCTTCTAGAAAAATTAAATAGATTTAATGTACTTGATTAGAACCTTCCTGATTTACCAAGAAAGCTCCAGAAGCATTAAAGCAACCTTGGCCAAAGCTATCTTACCGGCATTTCTTGCCTCGCAAAACTGCATCTATCTAGTTACTATTTGCTCCCATTAGGAGCTAAGTCAATCTGGACGGGCCGTAAGCGGTCTTAAAGCCTATACACTTAATAAACACACTCAGTCAATCTTTAAACTGGTAGAAAAAATATCTTTTATGCCAGTGAGATGTCTGCTTTCGTGCATCTTTTAGCAATTCAGGAAATTTTTTTTGCGAAAATACTTGATTTTACGGGGAAATAGGGGAAAACCTCTGGAATCCCGATACATTCCGCGGAAATAACCAGTAACGTTTCAGAATTTTTTTACAGTGCTTAGACTGTTCATTAGAATGTCTGTTAATAACGTTTAAAGAATAAGAACAGTTAAGGTTAAGCGGTGTTGTAGTATGCATACTTGATGATACTTGATACTTACGCTATATTAATTATATTAATACGTAAACACTGAAAGTTGACCCCCCCCCCTTTTTTGGTACTAAACATTTGGATTAAGGGAACGAAACTTCCATCATTTGAATTGTATTGCATCGTAAATAGCCAAAAATGAGAAATTTTTCATAAAAATTTTTTTTAACTCCAATTTTAGCATATTTGTCACGGAAATCTCTTCTTGGAGTTAAAAACTTCTTGCTCGCTTTCAATACGGTTGAATAGATGTCTGTATTTTCCTTTTATTTTCCTTTTCAGGATTACTTGTGTTTGTTAGCAGCAGTTTTCAATCTCTCATACGCATCCCCCCCCCCTTTTTTTTTCGTTTTCAAACGGGAAAGCATGTTTTTTTTCTTTGTTGTTTTCTCTTTTTTACGACGCACTTTATCTTTCTTGTCAAATATTTCCTTTGAATTTTGATCACTGCGGATTTTATTTAATGTTACTAACTTTAAGAGCGGCTAACCAGCCAGCAAATCCGTGATACGGGAGGCTTACATACATTAATAATAATTGTGAATTTTTGGAGTTATATGATCCAATGACGTCTAAATTTAAATCATGAGTCTTTATCTTTTCTATACCTTGACGGCAAATTTTGCTCTATTTTTTCCTGTCATCCAATCTTAATTGATGAACATGCGTCCCGTGACACAACTTTTGTTTTGAAGCGGAACATGCAAAGTCGGGGAACGCAGCGAGTATTTTAGTAATTCGCACATAAGAATTTTTAAATTTTAAACGCCAGATTTTTTTAAAATCTTTAATACAAATGTAAAATTTAACAACAACCAATGACTTCATAGCCACTCGACTTTCAAACACTAGCATTTAAGTGGATACAAAATTTAGAGCATAATTCTTCAGGATCTTTAATCGACGTTCTTCATTTTTCGTCAAAAATGTTTCAGTCATTCTCCACGCATAAGATTTCCTCCAAGAATAGAAGCACTGAAGCTTGTCAAGAGAAATAAGAGGGGCTGAGTGTACCCACCCAATTATGGAGCCGATAAGGACTGCTCTACTGGGTGCTATTCAATGATTTTGGGGATCGCAGAGGGCGTAAGTCAGCATTATCCCCACACCCCAGAGGCCCATTGCGCTTTATAAGATTGGGACGGAGCTATTCTGGACTGCAAGAGCTGAAATATAGCAATGCATTCGAACAATACTTTTTCTTTCTATTATACCGTTGGCTTTCACGAATTGCTTAATGCGGCATTATTTGGTGGAGGTTAAATGCTGAAGAATGGAGATTTTCTGTAAGATTACTTAAGGAATGTTGGAATGAAAATAAATGCTAGACTCTTTTATTTTTCTGAATTGAATTCAGTATCTTAATGGGCATCCCACTTTTGATCCAGAACCGTTTATTTATTTATTTATTTTTTAAATTAAACACAGCAATATTTATTTATTTATTTACTCGCGGTACCCGTACGGCTTTGCCCATAGTAGAAAATTAAAAGGTCATTTGGTTCGCCTGTATATCTACAAATAATGGATGATGAATTTTTCGCTAATTTGCTATTTTAATTTGCTCACCCATGTAATGGTACTTCGCTCGTCCACGTTATGGTAATTTGCTCGTCTACGTTACGCTAACTTTCTCGTCCATGTTATGCTAACTTTCTCGTCCATGTTATGACAGTTTGCTCGATAAAATGTTCTAAAAATTGGAATAGAAAATGAACAAAGTTGAATTTTCAAAAACTCGCTTCAAGGTGAACATCCTCATGCTACAAACGAATTTTGTGCCAAATTTTGTGAAAATCGGGTGAACGGTTTAAGCGCTATGCGCGTCACAATCATCCAGACATAAAGACGGAGATCCAGGCTTTCAGCTTTATTATTAGTAAAGATAAAGATAAAGATTTCATATCTGTTAATAATTGAAATGCCAGTTTGAAAAATTGTTGTTTTTTCCTCGAGAGGGATTATCGCAAAATTAATAACATTTTTAATTTTTTAAAGTTGTATTCAACCCTGGGATTGATTACATGATCTGCGTCAATTTAAATTGTTCAGTAATGTATCAATAAGAAAAATCTTCTTCACAAATATATAACCCGGCTTACTATCAAGTTTTAATGTTTTGGACCATGTTCTGATTACTGGATAGACAAGAAAAAAACTTAAGAGACAACATATTACAAAGAATATTTTTTTATGTAAAGAGTATCCTTATCACAAGTTGTTTTAAGCTAAATACAAAGAATTATATTGTATTTTAGAATGATTTTTAGCTAAAATAATTTTGTACCTTTTCATTTCTGTAACTGCTCCATAGCACTAAATTGTTGATCAAATATCTAGTAGCGAAATAATTAAATAGGTAAATAAATAAATTATTTTAAAAATACGAAAATTATAAATTGATTATTGACATAAAATAGTAATAAATGTTTACTCGTTTTTTAACCTATAATATCGTACACTAGTATTGATATTATGGAGGGGATGTGTGAAATGTTTTCAGCCCAGGATATTGTGTTCTCAAGTGCCAATCATCTTGCTTTAGAACTAACTTTCAAAAATAAATAATGGGGTCGTTTTCAAAATTTCAAAAGTATTTTTTTTTCTGAACGAGAATGTTTAAAAATAGGATCTGACCATTTTTTAAATAATTTGTTTAAGTTAAATATTAAAAAAAAAAAAATTAAATCGGTGCCCTTTTGTTGTTTGCGCTTCTGCCGATGTCATCACAAATGATGAAATGCCATTCAAAGTTGCCCTTCACAGAGCAAAATATTTAATTCGCATCTTTACTCACGCGTATTGGCAACGATATGCTTGATAGCAAGAGTGTAGAGCGCAATATTTAATTCACTTCTTTATTATCATAATGTGGAAACCCGGTCATTTGTCCACGCCTTGTTTGAGAAATCGGCCATTTAAAAAAAATAATTAAAAACTAACTGTTGGGAAAATGAATGTATTTTCTGGGTTCATGTTTTTGTTTTCGCTAATTCTATCAATTTCAGTGACTAAAAGTAGTACTTTTGACTGAAGGAAACAACCTCATTCTCAGTTTCATTTTTAAAAAGTATATACGCTGACATAAAGTTACCCAACTATTCATACACTGGTTTTCAGAAATTTTCATGTAGAGAAGACAGTGATATAATTATAAACAACACCTGCTTAAAAAAGGAAGTTTTAAACATTGAATTACAAAATGGCTCATTTGCTCTAAAAGTTTTTCTAAGCGATGGAAATAGTACAGTCAATACTTTTTACCGAATATTTCAAGATTTTTTGCTTCAACACTTTAATTTTTTTTTACAGCATGTTCATATGTTTCCGGAGTTCACATTGTACTCCTTTCCTTTTATGTTTTTTTTTCGGGAAAACCAAACATAACATAAGTGCATTATTACTAAATATTTTATTATCACTTTCTATGCGTCATTTTGGCAGGATTGACCAGGTTTACTTATCGGTACAAAGTTGTAACTTTGCTGTAAAGTTTATTCTTTCAGTTAGCACTATTGGAATGGTAAACTAACAACAAAAATACAAGACAAAAAACAACAAAGCACAATTGATTGTTAGAGTGAAACAACTTGGAATGGGATTTTTTTTTAAATTGATTTTCATGTAAAAAAAAACATTGGTTGGTTACTATATCCTTTGGAAGAAAACGTTATTACAGTGGAGCGACATTATATGTAACATTTTCTTGGCATTTTTTAAAAATTTAATTGCATTCACTGAAAACGCGCTGTCTGGAAAAATTTGTAGTTTTTAACATCCTACGTTGTTCCTGCCGATCATTCCATTGATCACATGACTTGCTTAATTACAGATTCCTTTAAGGTTTTTCTAACATCCATAATCTAAGAATTTTTATTGGCTTGAAAGGGACACTAGTGATACCAAAATGTTTTGAGCGGTTTTGCTCACAAAAAACAGAATTTTCGCTGGACAGATTGTTTATTTATTTATTTGTTTGTTTTTTGTAATTAGGGCAACGGCACAAATTACAGACATGCTTACGACATCGCTTTCAGGTTAAATTAATTTTCTAAGCCTTTTAATGTATTGAGACTCTTTAAAATATTTTTCTTTTATGCAACAACATATCACCTAACGTTTGGCTGCTTCTGGATCCTCTGAACCTCTGAATTAGTTAATTCTATTTTTATTCGCTCAATTTCAAAAAAAAAAAAAAAAAGCCAGACCATCAGTAACAGACACCGACAAATCTGATGATACCCAGTAACAGACAGCATAAGGAAAGGATAATAAACAAAATTCACTTTTTCATTTAAAAATGTGAAAAAGTTATTTATTTTGAGAACTAAAGCCTTATTAAATTCAATTGAACACGAAACACCAGCTGACTTCGATGTGGCTGCTCATAACCTTTCACCACTGCTTTGTTAATATCAACAGGCTCATTAAATTTACTCTGATAACACTGGATGGTTGCACCGTACTCATGGGCCATTTTAACATTAGTGTAATGGGGGCGGGTTTTTTAACCCGCCTAAAACGCTTATTATTTAAGTCTAAACTTGCGAATGTCTGTTACTGGACCCTTGTCTGTTACTGATAGCATAGTTCTTACTTGTATGGGGTAATATGTTTTGAAGTCGTGGGTAATAGGGGTTATTAACCCTAACCCCAAATCCTCCCTTCGCTGCTTCTCTTAAAACAAACAATTCATATTCAAAATATTCATATATGTTGCAATGCATCAGTTGCAGTGTCATGTAATTTCTAAAGGCATTTAGTATCACAGTTTTAACTCTCTTGAAGTATCACCAAAAGAAGCACCCTTAAGAGGAAAAATAAAATCAATCAAATATGTGAGCAACAAAACTATTCTTAACTAGTTACATCATCATGTACTTTATGAACGGGCCCTCATGAATATTTCAAAAGCCCAGAGTCTAAGTCACATTAATGCGCGCGATTTAACTAGCAAAAGATTCAAAAGCAATCATGCGCATTCATTAAAGATAAAGAAGCTCACGCTTTCACATAAAAAATACACGTTAATTAAAACAAATAAAAAAATAAACAACTGTAATAAAAAGTTCTGAGAACAAAACACAAATAAAAAAATCGGCTGCTTCAAGAAAGAGAAAAGATGATTTGCATAACAAGAAAACCTTTCATTTAAAGAGCGTACGCACTTCTCGGCGTTTCATTTCCAAGGGAAAAATTTTATATATTCCTCTGCATCTTAAACTTCTTTACTAGTTTTGCAGAAGCTTACGAAATGATTGCGGTGGAAGCAATGCTGAATAAATAAATATAAAGGCTCTGCGGGTGGGACAAAAATCTAGTTATATTGATGGATTTCATTGGTATGAAGCTGGAAAAATTCTGCTTTGTGTTGGAAGTTTTGTTGGGCGTAAAGGGTCGAATTTCCGCATTTCGCGAGTATCACGAGGCTACATCAGAGTAGGTGAAGTTTTATGCTGAAGATTTTATTATTCTTGTTCTATTTTTGGAAAGGTTTTCTTTTTACAGTATTTGAAACTTGAAGTGATAGAAGTGAGAAAGACGAAAATTGAAAAATATACAATGAAAGGAACATGTGCGGGGTTTCTGTTTTTATCACATGCCCCTTTCTACAGGTCTTAACCATGTTTTACTGAGACACATTTATGTGATCAGAGCAACCTGTGGCAAATTTTCGGTTTCATTTATGTATTTGTTACAATTTATTTATTTATTTTTTGTACATTCATAATTTTACTAACTATTATTTTACGAGCCCGTTTATAATTAATATAGAATTTTGTGAACACTCAATTTAGAAAATGTAGTCGGACTTTCAAAGTCTGGGTGGATTTGCTTCTTTTAAGGCAGCAGTTCCCAACCTTTTTTCAATTGCGAACCCCTTTCAAATTCTTGAAGAAGTTGGCGAACCCCTGTGCAATAAGCAACAAATAACAAGCAAAAAGAAAAACTCACACGTAATAAATAACGCAAACACAACTATAAAATATGAAAGTACAAACTAAAATGACGATTAGAAAATGAACGCGAAACAAATTCAATTAAAAACAAACGCAGTGTTTTTTTTTTTTTTTTTTTGAATTTTTTCAAACATCCTGTAATTAAAAAATAAAACTTCTGAATTTGTAATAAATGAGTGAAATTTCTGTTTGTGGAATAAATGAGAACAAAGTTTAGCTAAAATATCAGACAGTTTCAATCTTATATTAGATTCAGCATTACTTGCTTCTGGATTTATTTCTGTATGTATTGAAAATCCATTTCACGTAGAAATGTTTTTCAAAATGGTAATAAAATTTTTAATAAGTCGTTTTCTGACACAACAGTAAATTTATTTTTAACACTGAATAAGAAGTTGATTTAAAAATGATATCTTTTACAAAACTGTTTCAGATTAAATGAATGATATTTTTTTCTGCCGGTAAAAAATTAGATTTCTAAATTAATATCTTCTTGAAACGGACTGCGAGACTAGTTGCTTATTAGATATATACTGCGCACATTAATTGTTTGAGTGCTAAAGAATTTGCCTGTCCTTATGCTAAAAGTGCGAAATAAAATGCGTAGTCTTTTTGTTTTTTCTACCTTTTTTTTTTTGGAAAAAATAAAACGCCTAACTCTATTTTTTTTCAAAAAAAGGTGATTTTTGCCTACAGAAATATTTTTATGTTTACTTATTACAAGAGAATTTTTTGATTTTTTGCACAAATTTCATGCATTTCTCTGTGTATTGTGTTATCTTACAATTGACTAAGCTGACTTAAATATTAGTTTGTAACCAGTTGTGTATCTTAAGAATGCATTTAGTGTGGTTTTTAGAGTCGTCTTAAAGTTAGCCACAGTATTACTTGAACTCCAACATACAATGTCATTTGCAAACACACTAATACCTACAAATTGTAAATTTCTCTACCCCATTCAGGGCATAAACAAGAAAAAAATAGCATGGTTGAAGGATTTTTTAATTAAAAATATTCTGTGAGTACACTTGAGTTATGAGGTAATAGCTAGTGTCTCTGATGGGGCTTATGGTAGCCATGCAGTATGTAGCTATATACAAGTAGCTTTTCTTTTGATAGACCTGTGGTTTGTCTTTAGAAAATCAATAAGCTTTAGCCTTTTTGCAGAATGACTAATGTGCGCTTATTTCAAATTGATCAGATTAGGTTTTGTTGAATTTAGCTCTAACAGCCCCTGCGATGAAGAAAATGCACTATATAAACCAAGATATTTTCAATAATTTTTAAAAAGTAACGTAATGCATAATAAGGTTTTTCCTTCAAATTGCGTCAAATGTTCTATGTAAGTTTAAAATTGCTACGGTGTGCCGAGATGATTTGTAATTTTCTTTGTCCTTGATAGTTTGAAAAACACATAGGGCTTGACTGACTCTATAATGTGTCCTTTTCTTGACATATATTGTTGTGCCGTTTACAGGTTATTGAAATCAGAAAGTAATGACATGTTGTAGGAAGTATTTTTCGTTTTGGTGTAGAAATTATAGGTTTCACGAAAGCTTAATTCCTTGTCTGATTTTCCGATTGGAATGAGATTAGTTCTCGTCCAGTCGGTTGGGAGTTGACATTCAGTCCAAGAATTACCATTAGTTCAAAACTTAGAATTTGGAGCTTTATATAGCATTGAACCTAATGAAAAGCTTTTCTCACATGAGTTGCCTCGTTGGAAAGTTTAATATAAGTTAGCTTAAGTTTTTGAGGTTATGTGGCTATTAGTATCTTCTCTCTCTTTGAAGAAGGCCACAAAGCACCAAAATAAATAAATAAAAATAAAAAAGAAAAAATGTGAATGAAATGGTGCAAACGATATTTAACTTTCCCAATACGTACGAAGGTATAATCTCTCTGAAAGTTTGTCCGTACGCATTTAGCTAATTTGTTAAAGGTTCTGTAGAGAGGAAAGTGCCTACTGAAACTCGAGAAACGTCTGATCCGTTTTAGTACACTGTAAAAACGATTCAAAAACGTTCCTGGAAAATAATAGGCAGCTGATGTGCCCAATTTCAACCAGTAACATATCTTACAAAAACCAGGAACGTTTTCCGATAAAAGTCAGTAACCTTCCTGAAATACTGGGAAATCTCCCCTGTTAAAGCCAGTCGTGAACCTTCGACAAGAAATGAATAGGTTTAATGTATTTGATTAGAAACGTCCTGTTTTACCAAGAAAGCTCCAGAAGCGCAACCATGGCCAAAGCTACGCGAAGAATTGCAAGCAAGAACCAAACATATTCCTTGCCTGCAATTCCTGCCTCGCAAAGCTGCAGCTATCCTGTGACTTCTTTGCTCCCATTGGGAGCTTAGTCAATCCAGACGAGCCGTAACTAAAACAAAGCAGATACACTTAATAAACACGCTCAATCAACCTTTAAACTGGTAGAAAAAAACATTTTTCACACCTGGGAAAAGTCTGCATTCGAGTATCTTTTAGCAATTCAGGAAACTTTTTTGTGAAGATACTTGATTTTGCGGGGAAATAGGTGAAAACCTCTGAAATCCCGAAACGTTCCACGGAAGTAACCAGTAACGTTTCGGAATTTTTTTACAGTGTAAAGTCCCATTAACTTTCTCTAATGATGTAATGCGCCATTATTTCTGCATTTAATAAGTGCATGTACGTGATCACTACAGATGAAGTCCAATACAGTCCACTTGCAATGGTATAGGTTTTGAAAATGGCGAGTTAAATTCAATATCTCTGATGCACTGTAGCTGCAGGAAATGTGAGTAGATGTACCCTCGAGGGATATCGTAAACTCAATGCCTTTTTGTAATAAAATAGTTTTTCTTTGGTAACTAAAAATATTTGTAACGAGTAAATAAAAGAAAAATGACGAAATGCATCGATATTGAAGCAATAAAAAAATTAATTAAAAATAAATAAATAAATAAATAAATAAATGCATAAAATACTTAATGAATATGAAAATAAGTAAATGAATGATTAAAGAATTGAATTATTAAGCGATGGAATGCAAATAAATAAATTAATAATTGAATACGTAGTTGATTTAATAAATAATTGAATAAGTTACCAAAATTAAGTTTTTCACTTGACTGTTTTCAAAAATATATATAAGATTTTAAAAAAATCTTACCATTAAATAAACAAATGCTGTAGCTATATTAGAAGGTCTCAATAACAAGAACTTTATCATTTTATAATTAAAAAAATAATTTGGACTCACAACAAAATATTATAATACGAGTATCAATTTTTTAAAATTGCTTATATTATCATTTTCATTGATCTTCAGGGATTACTTTTTCCTAACTGTAGTAGATTGCATGTGGTATACATAGTTGAAATATTGTCCGTTTTTTACGAGAAGGCACTTCACCGCGCCTCCTCAAACGCAAAGTTCTATTTTACGCGGGGGTGATCGGTAAGCATTCCTCGCGCTTCTAAATGAGCCAGCCAGACAACCTTAACTTGAGCGTCCATTTTAATGTGCAAAAAAGTCTTAGTGTCCTTTACATCACTTGCTTCACTTGTTTTCTGGCATTTTAAATATTCTTACATTTTAAAAACTGCTGCTTTTACAACAAAATGCTATGATCCAAATATACCTTCTACCGGAAACGGCAAAATAGAATCATCGGATACCACGTGACGAAGGACGAGTCAAGTGCCTTCTTGTGGAAAACAGACAATACAGGTGGCACTAAAAACAGAGTAAATATTTCACCATTTCCTTTGCCCCGCTATTTCACTTTACCTTACATTTCCCTTATTTTCAAAAATGTCTCCCTCTCTAGGATACGATTCCCTATATTTCAGGGTCGATAAAATTGTCCACGATATCTCTAATCAAAATAACCATTAACCGTTTCCTCTACATGTATTACGCCCACTACACTCAGCGGATGAACTAGCTGAAAATTTTTGTGTTCCTATTTTGGAAAATTATTTCGAGAACAATAACAGTTATAACGTTCAGCATCCGAAGTCAAGGGTTAATTTTTTGCTTGGATATTTGCTTAATTTTTAAAAATATTTTTGATCTTGCAAGAAGCAATGTAAATAAAACTTGATAACTGTTAAAAATACTCCCCCCCCCCCCAAAAAAAAAAACTGTTAATAAAGAAATTACACGTTAATGCTTTGGACTATGTATTCATTTTTCTCTTCTTTTTAGGTCTAAAAAAAGTGGATAAGCCGTATAATAAACCACGTTATTACTGATCGCAATGGTAAGTTTTTTCCTTCTTTCCTTTTTTTTATTTGACAGGCAAAGGCATTAAGTCTCAAAACCAGTTTAATGCACGTTTTTTAAATCTTACATGAGACGCAAAAACATTTATAAATTAAGCTGATTTTATAAGAAAATCCTGCTTGAGCTATATGTGCTTCAAATAGCTAGTATAATCGTATGCTTGTACAAGTATAAAATTCGGAAAAAGAAAGCTTTTGAAAATTCATGGATTGGACGGGTTTTGATACTAAAGGTTTCATACATGCTTCAAAAAAATTAACTCTTGGTTTTTTATAATACTAAATGCTATAAATTCTAAAATTTAAAGTTTGTGCGATACTCCTTTTGCCGATTATTTATTAAACTAACTTTTATATGGAAAATACCGACTGCAAATTATATCACTTTAGATATTTCTTCTTGCTGGTTTTTTTTTTTTTTTAAATACCATTCGGTTTAAATGCATCTATAAATTATAATATAACTAGCTGACCCAGCCACGCGTTGCTGTGGCAAAAAAGTTGGATTAAAATAAACTTTTACTCATTATTTTGATATAATCAAATAAATATTTTTAATAGAGCTTAAAATAGTATAGCCGATTTTAAAACATATGAGATTGATAATGGGCGTGATTCAATGTAAAAACGATTCCTAAATGTTCCTGGAAAATTATGGGCAGCTGATGTGGCCAATTTCTGCCAGTAACATGTCCTGCCAAAACCCGGAAAGTTTTTCGATAAAAGTTAATAACCTTCCTGAAATCATCTCGGAAGCCTCTTGAAAAATTCGAAGATCTTCCCATTTGAAGTTAGTCGTGTTTCTGGAACTTTAGTGTAAACTTAGGAAGGGATAGAAAAAAAAAAGCTTAGCACCTTTCTGATTTATAAAGGAACTTCTATAAGCAGTAATGCAAGCATAGCCAAAGCTTAGCCAGAACTGCAAGCAAGTATCGAAAATTTTTACTCATTAACGTTTCGGATTTTTTTTTTACAGTGCAGGCTGAAGAAAGTACTTACTAAATTTTCTATGGAGAAAGCACTATACTTACGCTTAGTAAATTTTGTAAGTATGACTTCCGCAAAAAAACAAACAAAAATAACTTGAAAGTGATAGTAAATATCGAAACTGATTGTAAAATAACCGAATGTAGAAACTAAGCGTAAACCACCATACACTTTTAGATTCTACACTACATTTTATTCACCTCAGCTTTCTCTATAGTTTGTAATCAATAACTTCTTTACAAAATACACTAATCGATATGATAACTTTCCCACTCGTGAGTAGGCGATAGATAGTTTTCCCAGGAGATAAATATGTATATTTCAAGTATAATCCGCAAATAGAAATTGTTTTGTCTTAAGATATTTATAGGGTGATTGAAAAAGCTAAACGCTTTGAAAGCTGAAGTCTTCTAAATATGCTTCAAAGTTATGACGCTATTAATGGATAACGTGGCAACACAAACATTTCTCCTTTAAACTTTCCCGACAAAATTGGTGATTTTTGATGTAGAAACGTGTACCGTTGCGTAATTTAGGTGGGTTTAAATCGCGAAAAAGAATAAATTGTTGAGCCAATTTTCAACCGGAAATCGTGTAGTCGCATTCCTGGTGTATCTGGGGAATTTAAAAATTCATTTGGAATGTTTACTGCTTTGTTTCCATCGACAACTGTATAGGCTTGTTCAGCATTAATGGGGAGCTTTTTTTTAAAGCCGTCAGTAATGGCTCATTATTCGCAATAATTGTAGCTAAGACAGCGTCATTGCTCTGTTGTTATACGTTGCAAATCAATGTTAACTAAGTCGGTGGTCCAACTATCAAGTGACGGCATATCATAATAACTAAGTGGCAAATTTGAAATTGAAACGCAAAAAACTTCAGTTAAAACTAAAGCTTCATATTCATCTCTTGTGTAAAATCTGAATTTGGACATTTGTGTGTTTGTTAAGCTTTATGAAATACGTCTTCAAACGTGAAAGTTATAAAGTTTCTCCTTAAAAAAATGATGTAAACTCCCAATGACTTTGTGCGACCAATAAATACAATTTGCGACATGCATCATGATATGTATTTGACAGTCGACAATTGACGATCTACAAATATTCCTGTCTGTTCGGGAATGTTTACCGAAAACAAAACTGCAACAAAACCAGCACGATTACAGTGGCAATTATGAGTTTTAAAAAATTAAATTTATCTGAGAATAGACTTTCAATTAGTTCACTTTTCGTCTCAACGACAGTGTAGAAATTGTCTGGCTATTTCTTGTACTGTATATTTTGGTACAGATCAATTTCACCGTTTCCAATACTCAGCAATTGCTTAGAAAATACTTGTGCGATTAGATTATTTTGCGTTTATACTCGCATGTTCATGGCCAATCGCATTAGCTCGACATTGCGCTATAAAAACGATTGTTTTAAAAATGCGTTGATTTCATCGGAATAACTGGTAATGTCTGCCGGAAGTCCCCAGACAGTATTCAGACGATTTCGTCTAAAAGTTTATCGTTGCCGTTCAAATCTTGCACAATCCTAGGATGTGCTTCGAATGAATGCTTTTACTCATGAGCCACAGTACACTTATCCCAAATTGTAATTTCACTCTCTTGCAACACTACAGCCATACCACGTTTTTTTTCTTTAATGTTACACATTGCGTTTTGTTTGTTATGAATATCTAATAAGCAACTTTAAAGCTGAATGTGCTGTTCGTCTACCGTCTAAAAAAAGTAGCAGCAATGCCTGACGATGCAATTGTCACTGCAATTTTCTGTTGCAAACGTATGTTTGCAAGAATTAATGATATTAAAAATTTCTTGGGGAACAAAATAAAGAAAATAATTATTTTCCGCTTAAATTCATTAACCTTCCTGAAATTAACCTGGAATATTTTTGAAGAATTCAGTAGACTTCTTGGTTAAAGGCAGTTATGATTCTAGCACCTTCAGAGAAACCTAACGCACGTTTAATATAATAGCCTGGAACCTTCCTGCTTTTCTAAGAAAGCTCTCAAAGCATTAATACACGCATTGCCAACGCGAAGACGGACTCTCAAGCGAATAGCTCGAATGTAACTCCTCTGCAACTCTTACAATACTTCGTGATCCAGTTAACTTTTCGCACTCATCAGGTGTTGAATCAATCTGGACGAACCGTAATCGCTCCGAAACCGATACACCTATTAAATACGTTTAGTTAATCTTGATACTGGTGGAGAAAAATACTTTTCACAACGGTGTGAAATTTGCAATTTGTAGCAATTCAAGGAAACGTTTTGAAAAATATAGTTGATTTTCTTAGGAAGTAAATAATAACCTGTAATGTCCCGAAACGTTATATGGAAATTCTAAGCAGCATTTCTGAGTTTTTTTATCATGGTTTATTTAGTAGTAAGTCATACGATGTTAGAGTTGTAACGATTAGTTAACTTACACCGCCATCTATTAAGAATTTTTAGAACTAAACAATTAATTCACACTATTATTGCATAATTAATATGAAATTTGCAATAAAAAATTATAAAAACTATCCTATCTTTTAAGTTGAACCAAATTACAGATAGGTATGAAATTTGATAAAAATCGGTTCAGTAGTTTCGGAGTTTACCCCGAACAAACATCGTGACACGAGATTTTTATATATATAAGATTTAGAAGCTAAATGTTTAAAAAAATCTTAGAATACAGCCATTCTATCAAGAGACGCTTTTGAAATTACACCTTGGTATAAGAGTCCTTCTCTATTCATTACAAACGCATTCGCTTTTCTTTACATATTTATTGCATGGCATGGTATGTGTACTCTTTGCAATCATTTGTTACTTAACCATTTTGATTTTTAAAAATAATGTTTTTGAACAAAATGACTTTTTTTGAAAACGTTTTTGAATAAATTAACTTGCTTATATAATGAATATCTGATAAGCAACATTATGAAGGAGCAAACATTTTAAAAACTAAAATCTAGAAGAATAAACATTTTATATAAACAAAACAAAATAAGTCTTATTAACTGTTGCGTTGAGAAAAATATTGGGTTCTTTAATATCTCAATCAGAACAAATATTAGTGTGAATTTAATTCCATTATTAAAAGACAGACAATGTGTCAAAGTTTATTTTCCAGATCATGTTATTTAGATATATCATTTTACTTTTTTTTTTGTGTTTTCCTTATCAAAAACTAATCATCAACTATTTATAAATGTATTATGTTAAAATTTACTTTCAGGATGTTTTAATTGTTTTGAAAAAAAATCAAACTTAACCAATATAAATGTTATTCATAATGTGTATCTTTTGACTTTTTTTTTGAAAATAAGTTCAAACATTGCAAAAAAAAATGATAAAACTCATTCGCAGGATGCTTTAATTGTGGTTAATAATGAATTTAAAACTTATCAGCAATAAATTAATTTCATTATCTAGATCTTGTTATTCTAAAACAGCTTCGCCCTTTGCAAAAAAAAAAAAAAAAAAAAAATTGGATGGATATTTTTTCTAACAGATATTTTTCTCCAATAATGAATTTTCGTTTTAAAAATGCAATCGGTTTTAAGTTTCTATTTCTAAGATAGTTAATATATACGGGTGACAAAAAAAATGCATTACTTCAACACATTTCAAACTTTTTGAAATTTCTCGAGAAATAAGAGACCAATATTGTTCTATAACTTTTATCGCATAAAAATATGCTTTCGCAGACAAGTTTTCATAAAAATTGTATTACGTGTGCAAATAAGAAGGCCATCATCAAATTTAAAATGCCCAAAACATTTTTTGATCATCCTTCATCGTAACAGCGTGGAATACGCTGCAAATTTCAGCAACTAGTTTATTTACTGCGTGTACAATACTTTTATAAATCTTCGTGAAAGTATGAAATATGTATTTACTAAGACATAAGTATTTTTTCAAAAGCATTAACTTTTTTCGCATGTTTTTGGCTCATAACACGTGGAGTTTTCTACTGTAAAAAAAATCCGAAACGTTACTGGTTATTTCCGTGGAACGTTTCGGGATTTCAGAGGTTTTCACCTATTTCCCCCCCCCCAATGCTACCAGTTTAAATATTGACGAAGCGCGTTTTTTAAGTGCAACGGCTTTTGATTGTTTATGGCCCGTCCTAGAGCTCCTTGAAAAGGATAGGCTGACTTATCCGACATTTTGGTTCCAAGACAAAATTGGATTCAACCTCGTTTCTAGTATTTATAAATACGCTATAATATTCGCTGGTTGCTATGTCGTAAAACAATTGATGATAAGTTGAGTAAAATGTCACTTAAGGTAAATCTAGAAAGATTACTTAGTTCACAAACACAAGAAAAACGTATCAAGAAATGTTTACTGTAATAAACCTCATCTTTTCACCTTATTTGTTTTCAATTTGTATAAATTAAATCGTCTTCAGCTACAGAATAAAACAATCAAACATCAATCAGGCAACACATCTAAAGCTTTGACACCACTTTTCTGAAATGAGACTTTTGCACAAATACTATTTTTTTCGCCCTACAATTTTGGAACCAAAGTGTCGGATAAGTCAGCTCCCCTTATATAGGAGCCTTAGCCCGTCCGGATTAACTACACTTCCAATGGAAGCAAATAAGTCACCGGATAGCTTTGCGAGGCAGGAATTGCAAGCAAGGAGTATGCTTGGTTCTTGCTTGCAATTTTCGCCTAACTTGGCCGTGGTTGCTCAAATATTTCTGGAGCTTTCTTGGTAAATCAGGAAGGTTCTAATCAAATAAATTAGACCTATTTAATTTTTGTAGAAGATTCACGCCTGGCTTTAATAGGGGAGATTTCTTAATATTTCAGAAAGGTTACTGACTTTTATCGGAAAACGTTCCTGGTTTTTGTAAGATATGTTACTGGTTGAAATTGGGCACATCAGCTGCCTATTATTTTCCAGGAACGTTTCTGAATCGTTTTTACAGTGTAGTCAATTTTTACTAAACTTTCAGAAAACTCGACAGCATACAAGATAATCACTATATTAAAATTTGAAATACAAGTTTAAAAAATCTAATGACTTTAAAATATATTTAAAACAGTACAGTTCTTACTACGCATGCACGAAATATAGCAATTTATGGAATTCAGAATTTCACAGACACACAGATTTCTAACTTATAAAGAAGAATCCAGCCGAATATTTCATAAACGTAAAAAGATACCAGCGTCAGCCGCATTTTAATTTTTTTCGGATAAGCGACGATTAGTATGGGATCGTTGGCAAATTGCTCAGTATGCTTCTCGGTATAAAGATTATTTGTAAGTCACCCTTTACGATTTGAAGTATGCTCAAAAACAATTGAAATTCGTCTCATTAGGTCGCCGATATCTTTTATTATATCATTTGATATTTTAGGTTTGAGATAGATATTATAAGCTTGATATAATTTTTTTTTATAATATATAACTAGAGTTTAAGATACCAAATCTATTTGGATAGGAAACTTAGAAAGTAATAAGTTGCAATCCTTCGAGCTTGTCTAATAAGAAATTATTTTTTCAAATCGTATTGTTTCCTCAAAATTTGAGAAACTTTTGTTTCAAATTTTAGTACAATGGTTATCTCGTAATCAAAATCGATACAAATGAAATTAATACTCATAACGTCGTGTACTTTCACGAAAATCTATAAAACCACTGTACATACTACGTAAACAAACTTTTGGCATTTCCAGTTTATTCCAAGCTATTTGCGATGAAGGATGATAAAAAAACCTTTTTGGTTTCTTCAATTTGTTGATGGTCCCCTAACTACATGGATGGTATGATTTTTGTTTTAAATTTCCAGCTGTAACGTAACTTTTATGTGGCAAAAGTTGCACCAACAGTTAGTCCCCCCCCCTCTTTTTTTTTCGAGAAATTCGTAAAAATATGAATTTTTGCAAGTGGTGTAGTTTCTTTTTTTTTTTTTTTTTTTTTTGTTCTCAACTGTACGCCCGTCGTAAAGCCTTCTATGCAATTTAACTTTCTACAAGATGATGTTATCCCAACACGAGACTCTTCAATTGATTTCATTTTAGTAAAATTTATAGTTTTCACATTATGAACCACACACTTTCCCAACCAGAATTTACCACCGTGGAAAAGGGGGGGGGAGCTGAATATCATAGCAGTCTTTACAAGAAAATAAATTACCATAGTTCTACCTCAAAGCCAGACGAATGTAAGTCACATTATTACCTTTCGCAGGCGAGCGTAAATTCTTTTGTCTTTTGCATAGAAAGGTTGGGAATCCTGCTTTTATACGATTGGTAAAAAGTTATGAAAGTATTTTGTTCAAAGAAGTGCGTTCTTATGGCTGAATCAGGAATAATATTCCACATGTAATGCAGTAACAGCCTGAAAATAGATGTTTTTAAACTTAAATTAATCTGTTCCTGAGGTAAAGATGTTTGGTGTAGACATATGAGTTAAAATCAAAGAGTTCTGGGGGAAAGACCATTAAACTCCTTTTGATGGAACCACAGATAAAAAGCTTTTCAACTAATCAAAGTATTTTTAAAATGAAAATGGTTTCCCTCATTGCAGTGTTTTAATTCTTTTAACCTTTCATTTTACATCAAGAGTGTAAAAGCAAAACTGGCCGCATTACAGACATCCGAGCAATAATTGCAAGCTTGTGTACTACCAAATCAAAATGTACTTTTATTTTTAAGCTGCCCTAAATAAGAAGAGACAGAACAAAAGACAATGCTCATATGACTGTAAACGACTTTAATTGAATTTCGAATCCCATCTTCAATCATTCCAATAACCATTCTCGTCGAATTGCTTAGAACTGCTCTGGAAGCGAATTTCTTAATTAAATCTCAATTTAAATCGGGATTCATCATTGTGCGATTAAAGGAGCAACAACAATATTTCATAAAAGTTAAAGGAATCAGATGCGTAATATGTTAACTGCATTGTGGTAAGCGAATGCTCTTCGAATCCAAATTTAATTGAAGTCGAAAGTTTCCGAGTGTTTTAAAGATGTTTCTCTTAATAGGCGAATATATTCGGTTTCCATGAGTTACATAATTTTAATTGAATATTAATTAACATCTAAAAGTACTTTTACGTTAATTGACAAAAATGGTTTCACCAGTTGAGTAACGAGAATAATGCATGAGCGTAATAAAGTAATCAATGTTTTGATTTTTTTTTCTAGAAATAAACAAATTAGAAATTTTGTACCAAAATATTTCCACCATAAACAATGTATTTCAGAAAAATACGTTATATTTGCTTATTTTTTGCATATTAGCTTCATGACACATTTTTAGATGGATCCTTTACATTATGAAAAATTTGAACTTTTTCTAAAAGTTCCTTGAAGTATAATTTTCCAGATTTTGCCGAGTGAATAATGCTACAAGTTTATAGCGATTTACCAACTTCGATTTCTGTGTGACAGTTGGGATAGTTTATCTTTTAAACTTAACCGGCAATACTTTATGATGAAAAAACATTCATTAAGTAAAAGTTTTGGGTTTGCATAGGTGATTTTTTGACTTGATTTAGCAGTATTGTTTAATTTAACTAATCTATGTTTTTAAAGTTAAAAGTATTCCCAAGAATGTGCAATGCTATATGATTTCAAAAATACAGGAGTTTAAATATAATTTTTATTTCTCCTGGTATTCTTTTATTTTAAGAAAAAGATAAACATTAGTTTAAAAACAGAAATTGTATTTCAAATATCTGCCTCTATTATAAGTAAAACACCTCAAAAACGGTTATCACATTCAGAGTTTTCAATCTCTTCCTTGTTAGGGGCTGGAATAGGGAAAAAAAATGAGCGAGTAGCAAATAGCATCTCATTGAAGCTGAGAGAGCCCACAAACTGGTAGATAGAGTAAATTTATCTCACCAGCGAAAGTCCGCTATAATTTTTTGTAATTCAAACACATTTTATTTGAAGCAAACCCATCTTTAAGTTGGGATCCATGTTTGCCTTGAATTTCCTCATAGCCGCAAATGTTAAGGTATTTTTGAATTGTTCAAAATGGAACGAAATATTGTTCAAAACAAAATTAAAATGTGTTAATGAGGTTTCCTCGCCGATATCATTCGAGCAAAATAAAAGTTTGTTCAAATTGGACATTCACTCAAAAATTATTAGACAGACCGACAGACACACATTTTCTTCATCTCAATCAATATTTATGCAATTTTTTTTTGTATTTATTTTTATTTTATTGCTTTTGGGCGATATTTTAAAACTGTATTTAGCAATCTTTCATGCGTTTTTCATGTTACATTTACTTTTATCGAAAAGTAGGCTAAAAAAAAGAAGATTTAAAAGATGTATTTCATCTTATTTAACCTTCTACATCTCAGACTATAGTGATCAATTTGGTCTAGACTATGCCATTAAGACGGCAAACTTGTTGATGCTGAGAGCGTCTCAAATACATTAATTACTTCTTATAAAACCAAATGATGCATAACATACTGATTTCCACAAGAAGAAATGAGCCTTACATGAATTAATGGACAAATGTAATGAATTTGAGTTGAAAATGAAATATTGGTAAACCATTTACAAAAGCATCAGACTACGCTCGGGCAAAGAAGAAATGACTTTCTCCGGCGCCTGTATACGAACGCCACCAGACGCTATCCATCAGAAATAACAATACAGTTCGAAGTTTCTGATGTAGAAGTGGGTCGAGATGACAGGAAATATTCTTCCTCCTTTGGAAGTATTGAATATTTTAGGTCGCATTTCGGCTTTTAAGCTCTGAAACGTTGCATTTCTGAGAACTTTTATGCAGTTGTATTGTGATATGTAGCAGTTCGATTTGTGGAAGGAAGTATGAAATGCAATCGATATAAAATATGTTACAGCATTGCCACCCGTTGCCACCTATATATATATATATATATATATATATATATATATATATATATATATATATATATATATATATATTTGTAAACTAGCTAGTAGTGAACATTGTTATCTTCAAATGATAAACTAAATGTGTTTAATTTTTCATTAAATAATAATAAAATTTTGAAATTATTTATTTTGTAGAAGAAAAGCTAAAAAAGCTAAAACACGTTCTTCTTATTTATATAAAAAACGTAAAGCAGATAAACAAATGAACCATTTTCATTTTTGTTTTGCGTTGACATTCGCCAAGCCCAGTGAAAGAGAAAAAAGCAAAATTTTGTAGATAAGATTACTTACTGGACTACACTGAATCTTGTCAGTGCTATCTCTTGAAGAAAGATACGTAATAAGATGAAGAACTCAGAAGAAAGATTTTATTCTAGTGAACGTTCATCCGGCAGGATTGAGTTTCAGAGAGGGTAGGATATTATTCAAACTGGTTTGCATATGGAGCAATTTGAATTTCCCAAGCTGCATATTTCAGGAGAAGATGGGATTGTTTCGGGCTACTTGCTTTGAGAACATGGGAATCTTATTTGCGATTTGAATTTTATTTAGAACTATGCTGCACTTTTTGTTCTGGAACTTCGTTTTATGAGAAAAAATGCAAGACAAAAGGAAGAAATCTATGAGCATGGGGGCGGATAGATGATTTCAGTTTTCATTTGTGCAGAGAAAAAAGTTAGAATGCTTAATTATGTGAGTAAAAAATATGGCCTGAAAATATATTAAAAATGCTTGCCAATTTTTTTTATTCCTTCTAGTTAAGTATTTTATGTTAATGTGAATTTTATGGCAAAAGTTTAAAATAATTCTTGAGGTACTTGGAAGTTATGTAAATTAAGTCGATAGGAACTACTCAACAAGAACAGGTTTAACATTGAAGCAGTGTATTTGGTAGTCTCTATATTGAATCGCCAAATAGCAGCAACCATATGATTGGGCCATTTTTGTTAGGGAAAACCTAAACCATTGGTTTTGCAATATTTTTATCTGCATTAATTTATATAGCTTATATGGAAACTCTATGAGGATACATTACTCATTTTTGGGCACCATTTAGCACCTAGCAAACTCGATAAGTTTACACGCAATAGGTAGGCAATTTACTTATGCGTTTCATTTTCAACTTTTACTGTTTATTTATGATAACAGTTTTTGGAAACTCGAAGAGGGTAAATTACTGATTTTTGGGCACTTTTTAGCCTCGGACAACCCTGCTTACGGACCGAAAAAGGTAGACGACCTTACTTTGGCGTTTTATTTATATCTTTTACTCTTCATTTATGACAACAATTTCCAGAAACTCGGTGAGGGGTATGTTATCTCCCCATTTAGGCACTTTTTAACCCATGACAACACTGATTTGGAACCCGAAAAAGGAAGGCATTCGTAGCTAAGAAAAGTGCAATTGAGTTACATATTATTGACTGTCCCATCCTGTAGTTTTGGAAGGGGGGAGGTAATGTTATCCCCAAAATGTTCAGTATGCTATTGTAACAAATATAACAAACATAATTTTATTTCTCACTATAGAAAACAGAAACACATTAGAAAATTTCTGCTCCGTAAATTAAAGCTGCCCAACCAAATCCGCCTGCCAGAAAAAATACCTTATAAATTGAAGTGTTTCCCCAGATTCTGATTTTCAAACTATAGCTCTGATTAATTCGAACTCAGTTTTTTTTTAAACAATGCTTGTTATCAATTTTAAACAACGAGCATGAAAAATGATTTAAAAAAGCTTCTTGCAACCAAACGATTAAAAGTCTGCATATAAATTTATACACCGATTAGTAATATAAGGATTTAGTAATTGGGAAAATCTAAAAATACTACTGATGATAGAGAACCTAACGCTCTCATCCTATCATTAGATCAAATTCTTATCACGAACTAGGAGAAGCTTATTCAAGTAGAGAGATTAAATTATAAAAATGATTAACTTGTACGCATTGTTTCTTGCATACTTCGCTCAAATAATCGGCAACTGAAGAGGATTATTACTCTTTGAAAGAGATTAAAGCAACATCAAGAGGCAAATATTAGCTTTGAAGGCATTTTGATTCGGATTTGGGAAACACAAAATATTAAAACTATTTATATTAGCCTT
Source organism: Uloborus diversus (assembly GCF_026930045.1). Lineage (NCBI taxonomy): Eukaryota > Metazoa > Arthropoda > Arachnida > Araneae > Uloboridae > Uloborus > Uloborus diversus. The sequence continues at coordinate 115,156,399 of NC_072738.1, forward strand.
TAAGAGTTTTAAATGAATCAGATTTTCGTGAAGATAGACTTAAAATATATTCAAATAGTTTTAAATACGCGAAAGCGAATAGAAAGTCGATTTTATCCTTCGTTAATTTTTAATTGGCTGTCAAGCGTAAAACTGTATCCATGCAAACTGCTAAAATTGATAAAAAATGAGAGCTAAAATACACATGTTGTAAGTAATTTAAATTAACTATTAATTTTAGACATTGCAGAGGCTAAAGATATGTAAAAGCTACTTGTCTTAAAATAAAGAAAAAAATGGCGAAACTTACATATTATTGATTGAATCAAAGGGAAAGAACTAAACTCGCTTTTCTTTAATAATAATAAAGCTGAAAGTCTCTAAGACCGGATATCTGTCTGGATGTCTGTGACGCGCACAGCACCTAGACCGTTCGGCCGATTTTCATGAAATTTGGCATAAACTTAGTTTGTAGCATGGGGTTGTGCACCTCGAAGCGATTTTTAGAAAATTAGATTTTATTCTTTTTCTATTTCAATTTTAAGAACATTTTCCGGAGCAAAATTATCATAAGATGGACGAATAAATTACGAAATTATCATGACGTGGAACCGTAACATGGGACAGTCAATTGGCGAGAAATTCATCATCCATTATTTGTTAATATACAGGCGAACCAAATGATCTTTTATTTTCTACTACGGACAAAGCCGTGCGGGTACTACTAGTTTATTATAAATGATATATAAGATTTTAAAAACGTCTTTTCGTCTAAAAGTTTTTTTTTTTTTTCATTTTGGCAAATAAGGGGGAGGGTTTAATAATGTCTCAAAGGGAAATAAAGATACTGATTGATTGGGTAGTGTGATTTAGTAAATTTGAAAAGATTTATACCCACTCACTCATAGTTCTGCCTTCTTTTCGTTTATTTTGTTCTTTCTTCTTCTTCTTCTTCTTCTATCTTATTTCTGTTTTTAATTTTAATTAAATATTTTCAATTTTACTGGGCAAATATTGTGAAGAAAAACAAGTGTAATGGTTATCGCACAAAACTGTTAAAAGGTTTTTACTTTTCACTGAAAAAAAAAACACCTTTTTACAATGTTGTGGACGAATTCTTTATACCGTTATTAATTTGCATTTTTTTCTTTTCAATTCTAAAGTATAATTTTATCCTGGAACGATTTTTCGTGAGCAATACATTTTCGTAACCATTAAAAAACAGTTTGCATTTAAATATTTGAGCATTTTGATATATCATAGTGAAAACTCGCTGAAAACGGATGTCAGTTTGAGATTACACCATGTTACAACGTTTGCCTTAAAATAGATTCTTTCCATTGAAGTAACTTCATTTTGTTTAAATACAAAGTGTTTTAACATTAAAAAAAACATATTTGAAAAAATTTAGAATTGAAACAAAGTGAAAGGCAGAATGATAAAACTAATTTCAGAAATTCCATATGGAAGAACCGGCGAGTAGGTTTCTTCAGTTCTGAACGAACTTCTTGTTTTCCAATGTAGACATCGGTGAAGATACTCCATAAGAAAAGTAACAGACATTTTAAATTAAACCAAGTGGCTAAATGTATTGGATCGTGTATCATTTCTTAAAAGGAATTTTCTTTCGGCTGGGTGTTTTTTCCCTTACGGTAAAAAAACACTAAAATAATTCCGAAACGCTGCTGGGAATTTCAGTGTAACGTTTCGGGATTTCAATGGTTTTCATACACTCCCTGAAAAAATCAAGTATTATTGTCAAAAAGTTTCCTGAATTGTTAAAACTTGCATGAATGTTGACTTCTCACTGTTGTGAAAAATATTTTTTTCTCCCAGTTTAAAGATTAACTAAGCGTATTCATAAAGTAGATCAGCTTCAGTTTGACTACGGTCCGTCCATGTTGACTGAGCTCTCAAAGGGAGCGAAATAGCATGGACTATGTTGGTTTGCAAGAATTGCAGGCGAGTAAAGTTCTCGATGTTCGCTTGCAGTTTTAGCTTTGGCCATGCATGCAATACTGCTTTTGGAACTTTCGTAATAAATCAAGGCCAAGGTGTTATGCTATACCTACTTACATTTACTCTAAAATTGCAGAGACGCGACTGGTTTAAAACAGATTTAATTAATTTCTGAACTTTTCAGGAAGCTTCCGGGATCATTTCTGGAAGGTTACTGAGTTTTAGCGGAAAACTTTCCTGGTTCTTGTAAGGTATTTTACCAGCAGAAATTGGGCACATCAGCTGCCCATTATTTTCCAGGAACTTTTCTGAATCGTTTTTACAGTGAAGTGTATACGTTGATAATGAAAGCTTAAATATTAACTCGAATTGAAGAGCTTATTTTAATATTTTGCATACTCTCAAATGTGAGCAACTGCGAGACAGTATTATGGCCATGCATGAAAATATACATATGTAAATTTACAAGCGGTCTATTGTAAATTTGAAAACTTATTCTGATTTACATTTGAAACGTCAGGCAAAATCCCAGTTTTTAGAGTGAACTGCAAAAATTTCATTTTTAAAAACATACAAACGTATTGAAATATATGTATTGTGTAATAATATACATTAAAAACATATTTGAAGTTCACACAAAGTTTTTTTTTTTTTTTTTTTTGTGGAATGTTGATATAAAACTATAACATTTTCAATCGTTATTTAAACAAATTATATTTACGAAACTCTTCTTTGACACTGTAAAAACGATTCAGAAACGTTCCTGGAAAATAATAGGCAGCTTATGTGCACAGTAACAACCAGTAACATATGTTACAAAAACCAGGAAAGTTATCCGATAAAATTCAGTAACCTTCCTGAAATACTGGGAAATCTCAACTGTTAAAGCCTGTCGTGAACCTTCTAGAAAAATTGAATAGGTTTAATGTATTTGATTAGAACCTTCCTGGTTTACCATGTAAGCTCCAGAAGCGTTAGCGCAACCATGGCCAAAGTTACGCGAATAATTGCAAGCAAAAACCAAACATATTCCTTGCCTGCAACTCCTGCCTCGCAAAGCTGCAGTTATCAAGGGACTTATTTGCTCCCACTGGCAGCTTAGTCAATCCAGACGGGCCGTAATTAAATTAAAGCCAATACACTTCATATACACGCTCAGTCAACCTGTAAACTGGTAGCAAAAATCATTTTTCACGTCATTGAAAAGTCTGCATTCATGCATCTTTTAGCAATTCACGAAACTTTTTTGCGAATATACTTGGTTTTGCGGGGACGTAGGTAAAAACCTCTGAAATCCCGAAACATTCTACGGAAATAACCAGTCACGTTTCGGAATTTTTTATAGTGTAGCATTTATGGCTGTCCATAATTCACATTATATTTATTTCAAAAAAAATTAATCCCTCTCCCTTGTTTCACAAAATTTTACGCTTGACCTCACTCAATCTAACCCGCCCCCCCCCCCCCCCATCATACGTCCCGCTGTTCTTCATTAGCATATTGTAAAAAATGCGTTATGTGACACTGCTGTCAAGATTTCACTGACCCTCCTGCCCTTACACAGCGCGACATCATTTATGGACAGCCCCTTAGGTGTTAAAAAAGTCTAATCAAAGACATACCTAAAAATAAAATAATTAATTCAATGTACTCCTCCCTCTTTTGTTTGAATAGAGCTAGTTTAAGTTTCAGATTAAGTGTTCCTAATAGGCGCTTCTTGTTACTGTTGCAAAATTTCGCTGCAATCTGATATCACAATCTCTTAAGCTAAAAGTAACTTGTTCGCAAATTTATGACACTTTCTTTGCAGAACTTTTCCTAAGCTAGGAACTTTGATGATTAAGGAAAAGATTAGTCAAAGTTTTAAGTGTTGTGCGCAATAATAAACATAGCAAAGTTAATCCTATTACTAAAGAAGGAGAGGAAAAATCTGTAACTGCAAGTTATAATGAAGGAGATCTTTTTACTTACTTAAATGTACGTTTCGATTAAAAATGTTGTATCTTTGTTATTTTTTTTTTCAAAAGATTTTATATGAAATACATTTAAGCCTGCAATATGTTTTTAAAATTTAAACAAATTAAAAAACTTTTAAGGTTAATTTCAAAAGTAAATGAATAAAAGGATACTACATATTAACAAAAAGGGTGTATATATATTTAGCTTAATACTTTCGAAATTTTCCCATTGATACCCCATAATACTTTCAAAATTTTCCCAAACGTATTTTGCTTTATTAAATATATATTTTTTTGAAAATACTTAAATATAGTTTGATTAGTAAATGAATAAGCAAAACCATGACTATTTTATTTATTTCGTAACATTACAATACAATGTGACATGTATATTGCCTTCTGTCAAAAGTACTAATTTTGATTACTGAAATTGGTAGAATAAGCAAAAAATAAAGTAATAAAATTATAATAATAATAACTTGGACCCAGAAAAGGCTTTAATTTTCCCAACATTTAATTTTTAATTGATTTTGAAACCAAAATGTTCCCTCGTGTGACGTCACAATTGATGAATGCCATAGGTGTGAGCGGTTGTCTTTTCTGACAAGGATATCGCCTTTTAATGATTTTTTTACCCCCCGAACCATTTATTACGGAACGAGAATTGTTTGTTAAATGAAATATTTATTTAGCGTAAAATTGGCAGTGTCCAAAACTATTTTTCTAGTAACCCTAGCGATTTGCTCACGTGTTACGTCAGCAGAAAAAAAGATGGTAACGGCAGAATATCTTTTATAATTATTTTTTTAAACGATAAAATGAGTCAAAATTAAGGAAAAAAAATGTAACTTACCTAATGGTTTTGGCCATGTTCTTTTAGAAAAAAATATTTTTTAAAAAAAGGAAACAGCCCAATAATTTGTAGTTGTGTGAGATGCACAATCTCTTTCTTTACGTTTATTTTATTAGTATCACTTATACTAAAATTTGATTATTTTATAGCGCTTTAAAAAGTGTTATCAAATCTAGAGGAAAACGAAAACCAAATTTTCCTGGAAAGTAGAATTTTAGGTTTCGATTTTTGCGTTGGAGATCTGAACGATGTTTACCTGAAATATAATCATGAATTAATCCGGGTACATTTGCTACGAGGCCATATAAATATTTCATAGATTCTTACATGCATTTGAAAAATATGTGTAGAAGCAACGTTCTTATTAACCAATACAGAATTTTTTTAGAACTGTTGAGGCTGTTGTTCTTATGTTCCTTTGATGTTCCATTGACCTTTTTTTAAATCAAAACAATCGATTTTTCTGAGCATAGCTCAATAATTATAGAAAATTGGGTGTAACACACCGAATCTTTGAAAAATTTTCTTTTACCAACGTAGCTAAGAGGAACCTAAAAAATAAAAGTCGCTCCATACTAAGCTTTTAATAGTAAGTGTTTCAATTTAGCGGAATTTTTTTGCAAGGGATGCAAACTACAATAAGATGACGTACATTATTTTAGTTTATAGTTCAATAATTCGGGCTAAGGGGTTGTCCACAAATGTTGTCTCGCTTTGAGGGGGGTTGGTGTTCCTGAGACTGTGGCAGTTTTGATAAGAGAGGAGGGATAACAAGAAGTGTGAAGTCTCCACTTTTTTTTTAACAATATGGTAATGAACAACAGCGTGATATCTGACAAAAGGGGGGGGTAACGTTTAATGTGACACATTGTGACAAAAGGTGATCGAAATTGGTGAAAAAAAAATTGGAATCACTTATAGGCAGCAACTTATATGCCTATAAGTTTTGCCAGCAATATATTTTATACTTAACATTTTGTTTTATGATAATGATTGCTGGATCGTTTCCCTTGACAAAAACGAATTCAGTGTGACTAATAAATCGACACTTAAGAACAATTCAGTTTTAAGAAATCAATAAATAGTTAATAAGTGCTGTACTTCGAACATGATATTAAAGATATTCTTATCGATATGTATAACTTTTAAATATAGTATAACAACTTTAACGGTTGTGTTTCATTTTTTTTTACTGAAGGAGGGTGAGAGGAGGGGTAATTGAATAGTGGGGTACAGCAACTGGGGTAAATAACGCTTCAAGACAGTTGATAAACACAAAAGTTTTGATTGTTTCATTTCAGAAACTGTATACATACAAGCTTTTCTACGGGTTTTATCCTAAGCATTGCATAAAAGTTATTTCTGTCATTCATTTAAAGAAGAAAAAAAACTTTGAAAGATGTTTAAAAAAAGAAATAAAAATTGTTTATTTAGTAGGACGTGTTAAAATCTACTAATTGGTCTACCTTAACCCTTGTATTCAGTTTACAAAGAGAAATTAATTGAACAAGTTATCTCTCTTGAATTAATTCATTTTACTCAGTGCAGATTAATTTATAAAACCAACTAAATTAGTATTTTGTCTTTCTTAATTTCAGACCACTTAATCTGTCAAAAAACATCCACTCTTTTATGAAACTTGTGTATATTTTTTTTCCCTTTCAGACAAAAGTGAAAACTTGCAAATACTATAATTATAGTCTGTTGGAGTTAAAAAATAAAGTCAACTTCTCACCCTGCTATTTTTAGTTTTTGGAAGAAACATATGCGTCATTTAACGAGGTATCGATGCTGTAACTTAGTAAACCTATTCATAAAACTGATCTGCACAGTAGTTTCAATAATTGTTTAGGTACATCAATGTTGCGACTTATTTTTATGACAATGGCATTTATTTTCCAAGCACATTCCACCTTCTATTGTACAGTGACGCTGGTAGGCTTAGGGACGCGTCTAAACCAATTGAAAGGGACTTGAAGTCACCCAATGTTGTGCTGTATTTAGGAAACTTTCAACAGCTAAGAAGGTTTAATCCGATTTTCAGACTGCCCGAACTTGGCGAGCTTAATCGGATTACTCAGAAAAGATTAGAAACCTAAAGATTGATGAACACTTTTCTTTTAGAGGCATCCCAAAAGTCCAAAAATGTCTCCTCAAGAACCAAACTTTAACCATGATCAAGAGCATTGTGTCAAAAAATTATCAAGACAAATAGATTATGGATAAATTTATTTATTTCTTTATCAAATGTTTCTGACAACTTGTTCGCGCAATTTGTCACCATGTATTACTTCAACGTTCGCTACGTGCTTTAATGATTATAAAAAACCTACTTATGCTCATTTTGTAAGATTTTTCAGGCGCATTGGAATTGGCTTGGAGGCCGTGTATTTTAGTAAGCGCCATAGTGTCGTTTAAAGTTCACTAGTGTTGTACTCATTAAAGTGCCTTTTCAAAAAGAGCTATTGGCTATTGTTTTGTCACATGATCTAGCTTTGTACAGAAATTACGATTTGTTGTTGCATGACAAAGATCCATGTTAACAAAATGTTCTTTCAACATCAGCAGCTGGTCAAAACATTTCTCGCAAAACGTATCCTTTCCTTTGTCGGGGATTTCTTTTAATTCCTAAACTCACTCATTTTGAATTGTAAAAGGGGTTCCTTGCATCCCCACTAGACATGTATGTAATAATCTGCAAGCTTGTGCAACAATTGCATTGTAATTTCTTATTTTACATTTCAAGCACAAAGGTATTTATTCAACTTCGTCTAGATAGCTGATAATGACGCGTTAGAAGTTCATTATTCGGTAAACATCCTTTGCATATGTAAGGACCATTGTAAGTAGAATTTCCAACAAAATTAATTTTTGGTTTTGGCATACACGTTTCTTGCTTAAGTGTGAATATTGAGTCCTTCCGTTTTAGTATTTATTATATTTACTATTTAATTATAATTGTGTAATTCAATGTATTATTTTTATCAACAAAACCTTATGAAACCCAAATACGAGGGCCATTCGAAAAGTAACCGCCGTTTGGGAGTGGCGCTGGAAGTACGGTTCGGAGCACCCTCAATCGAATGCACGAGCAATCTGTGATTCAGGAAGCTTCCAGTGGGAGATTCAGAGTGTAGTAGGACCAAGCGTTTGCTAGTTATAGCGTGACAAAATGAGTGCCACCATAGAAAGTCCCGCGAAATGTGAGGTGCGAGGAGTGATAAGATTTCTTTCCAAAACAAACGTCGCGAGCTATTAAGTTTTGGGGTTGTGCTTCTGCACAATTATATGCGCCCTCACATTGCTGTAAGAACGCAAGAGCTTTTGAGCAAATTCAAATGGGATATGTTTCCCCATCCTCCCTACAGCCCAGACTTGGGTCCTTCTGATTACCATCTGTTCGCTGCAATGAACAAGTGGTTTGGGGGACAGCATTTCGCTGACGACGAGGAACTTAAAAGCGCAGTGACACATTGGCTTAAATCGCAGGCGGCCGCTTTTTATGCAGATGGAATTGATAAATTGGTAAAACGGTACGACAAGTGCCTAAATAATGGTGGCGACTACGTTGAAAAATAGACGAGAGTTGTACCTTTGATATGTAAATAAATGTTTTTCCTCTGTGCTGGTTTGTCTTATTTACAGCGATTCGGAGGTTACTTTCCGAATTGCCTCGTATATTAGTGAATTGAAATTTGAACCTTTTTTTCGTTTCTGAACATTCCAAGCAACTAATACCACAAATTGGCAAGAAATTAGGAAAATTACAAACTAAAAATCTACAAATAGATTCAATATACCAGAAAGCCCGTTAATCGAATCCATATACTACAGTTTTATTCTTGTTAGAACTCATCAGTCAGGATTAGTGAATAACCGAGCTGGAGGAAGATGTCATCTCAACTGAATTTGAGAGTATCTTCAATTCGTGAATCAAGCCGCACCATGCTGCGGACACTCCCTGGTGAAATAAATTTACTTTATCTGCAAGTTTGCAGGCACTCTCAGCTTCAACTGAGATGACATCTGCCTCCAGCTCCGTTATTCACTAATTCAGACTGATTGGTTCTAATAAAAATGAAACTGCAGTCTCTGGATGTGACAACCGGGCTGCCTGGTATATTTCATATAGTTCTGTCTTTGCCTTAGCTTAGGGGCGTTAATTTACTGCTAAGCTACAAAAAGGTTTTAGTTTAGGCAATTTATCACTTTTTACCACGTTTTCTCGAAGTCCAAATAATTAAGCTGTTCAATTGGAAAAATATGTATTAATTATTCATAAAATCATGCTTGACAAATTAAATTCTAAACTACTGCTTCAACACTTTTATTTAAATAAAGTCTTTCTGGAAAGACCAACTCTTAGAAAACAATTTCTTTTACTTTCATAGCATGGAATGCTGCCAAAGTATTTATTTCGACGGAAAATCTATTGCAGAGAAAAACATACAGCTATTGCCATTTTCCTTCGAATAAACATTACTTCGAATGCTGGATAAGTCTTGGATGCTGTGTTTATGCCCGAGAATTAAAGTCCAGCTCTGTAGATTCGAATTCAAAAGAGTTTGCCATAAATAACGTTTTCCGTAATTTATCCACATGTTTTTCCCCAAGAAAATTTGCTCGCCGTTCGGAAAAGCAATATTTGCGCTTGTATATCTATGTTATTTATGTTGTGGATGGTATAGTCGAAACATATTACTGCCTTATTTTTCCGTTGTTTTGCAGTGTGATATTTGAATAAAATTTGGCTTCAGAGACGGTTTGCGTTTTGCTTTGGTAGATGTAGTATTCCGAAATAAATACTGTATAAGAAGATTTATGCAAGGCATTAGGAAAGTTACATTAATGTATGAATCAAGCATTTAAAAGCTAAATTTTTGTTTTGGAACTTATAATTTTTCTGAGATTGTATGGAAAGGCAAACATCCTGTTGACACGCGGAAATGGAAGCATCTATTAGTTTTCAGGGATGTCAGATTTTGCAGATGTATGTAAAAGCATCTAAATTAAGCAGATTCTCATTCAAATGAGCGCAATACGCGCATAAAATTTTTATTTTTCCCCTCATTCAGATGGAGTCGCCTTAACTGGATGTTTGCCAATTCCATACAATCCGTGGTCAAACAGTACACACATATCCTCATATAAATAATAGCGATGATAGAGTAACCCGCGTGTTTCAACAATGATACTCGAGCCATGACATGATCATTTGATAATGTGTTTTCGTAATGTTTAGCATGCATGGAAAACCTTTATTGTCACAACTCTGAACTCGATCCAGTAACTTAACAGTTTTACTGAAAATACTGTAATTTTAGGAAAACTAAGGAACCAAAACAATTTGCAACTCCAAAAAACTATAGTGGGCGCTGCAGCCACTGTCTAATGGCGGATGAAAAAGGTAAAACAAACAAATGCTGTAACTTATAACTTGCTTTAAAGATAAGTGAATGACAGTAATTTATCATAGTGTTTGTAGGAGAATTTCTTTCCTATTATTCTGAAATTACAATACACTATAAATTATCTGAAGCCTGTCATTTACCCCACACTGTAAAAAAATTCCGAAACGTTACAGGTTATTTCCGTGGAACGTTTCGTGATTTCAGAGGTTTTCACCTATTTCCCTTTAAAATCAAGTATCTTCGAAAACAAGTTTCCTGAATTCCTAAAAGATGCACGAATGCAGACCTTGCACTGCTGTGAAAAATATTTTTAGCTACCAGTTTAAATATTGACGGAGCGTGTTTATTAAGTGTATCAGCGTTAGACTGTCTATGGCCCGTCCAGACTAAGCTTCCAATGGGAACAAACAAGGCACTGGCTAGCTACAGCTTTTGCGAGGCGGGAATTGCAGGCAAGGAATATACTTCGCTCTTGCTTGCAATTTTCGCGTAGATTGGCCGTGGTTGCTCTAATATTTCTGGAGCTTTCTTGTTAAATAAGGAAGGTTCTAATCAAATAAATTAAACCTATTTAATTTTTCTAGAAGGTTCACGACGTAATTTAATAGGGGAGATTTCTAAATATTTGAGATATTTTACTGACTTTTATCGGAAAACGTTCCTGGTTTTTGAAAGATATGTTACTGGCTGAAATTGGGCATCAGCTGCCCATTATTTTCCAGGAACGTTTCTGAATCGTTTTTACAGTGCAAAGAAAACACGTGGAATGGAATCTTTTTACCTTTTTCCGTAGTATTGTAAATCACGGCAAGGTAGCGTATTCCAGCTCTGAAGATGCGAATTGACACTTTTTACTGAGTTTAGGGTTAATCCACTGGCGTTAGGATTAAAATTTCAACTATCAAAACATCACCAAACTGGCAAGTGCTTCGTTCAAATGTAGAAACAATTTTCACCCCGTCACACCATGACGGGCGACTTTCTAGCTTATTTTTTTTATTTTCAGCGCAGAACAGTCCTTTTAACAACCAATTAAAAATTGAATTTAGTTCGAATGCTCTTTATTTTTTTTTATATTTAGCAATGCAAGTTTTCAGTTACATGTTGACAATTTGATGTCAGGTAGGTGCGGGTAATAAAGCCTACCTGAGGAGGATTTAAAATAATAATTTGAAACAAAATAAAAATTATGTTTCCGAATAAACAATTGCAATATTAAGTAACCTTGTAGATCAATTACTATAACTAACAAAAAATGACCCTTTATGCCAAAGCATAAAATAAAACATTTATAAAAATATTGTCATCAGGCCTTACTATATTATGGTCGGATAATCAGGCCTAATAACTTTAACAGTCATAAATAATCATAATAAGCTTCTAATATTGGTTATTGAGATCAATTATTATATGAATTCATTAATCATGCTTAAAGTCGTTAAAATGACAAAAAAATTCTTTGTTTGACAGCCGCCAGGTCCCTAAAAATTATGTTTGGCATAGATTGTCAAACCGACGCATTCCTTATGATACTACCTGCCGCATTTTAGATATGACCCCATGTCGTTTACCCTATCCTCTCACAAGTAGCTGACAGTACCATCTAGCATTGTTCCCTTTAGTATAATTTCCTTCTTTAAGGGTTTAAGTATTTTTTATTTGCTACTTACTTTCTTCACTTTCTTGTTTCTATCAAATAGGTTTTTGGTGACTTGAGTTCCGTGATAATTAATGGCTTTTCTTGGAACAATTGGAGCTTTTTTATACTTTTCTCTGATGAAGGCATAAGCTCGTGAAATGCTGTATTTTTTAATTAAGCGCGCCACACATTGTCTTATTCATCGTTCGAACTGGAACCATAACCATGTGGTAAAAACCTTGCAACAGGTCTGTGGTACTATTATAAGAGTGAAGCAATTAGTAAATAGTCGTAATTCCTTATAAACATTCATAACACATTGAGTAATATTTAAAATAACATGTACACTGTAAAAAAAATCCGAAACGTTACTGGTTATTTCCGTGAAACGTCTCGGGATTTCACACGATTTCACCTATTTCCCCGTAAAAACAAGTATCTTCACAAAAAAGTTTCCTGAATCGCTACAAGTTGCACGCGTGTAGACTTTTCACTGTTGTGGAAAATATTTTTAGCAACCAGTTTAAAGATTGAATGAGCGTGTTTGTTAAGTGTATCGGCCTAGTGTTGCGTACGGCCTGTCCAGATTGACTAAGCTCCCAATGAGGGTGAAAAAGTCAATGGATAGCTACAGCCTTGCAAGGCAGGAATTGCAGGCAAGAGTTATGCTTGGTTTCTTTTTGCATAGCTGTGGTCGTTCTGATTTTAATGGAGTCTTCTTGGTAAAGGAAGGTTCTAATCAATTACACTAAAACAACTTAATTTTTCTACAAGGTTCTGGAGACATGACTGGCTTTAGCAGAGGAGATTTTGCACTTCTTCAGAAAGTTTCCAGGTTAATTTCAGCGAGGTTACTGACTTTTAGCGAAAAAGGTTCCTGGTTTTCCCCAAGATAAGTTACCGAAAGAAATTGGGCACATCAGCTGCCTATTATTTTCCAGGAACGTTTCTGAATCGTGTTTACAGTGTAAAACTGGCAAACATTGTTAAGAAAACAAAGGAATATAATAACATCTACGGTTAAATTTGGCAGGCCGCGTTAGCCGCTGACATCGTGTATCAAGAAAAACACAAAAGTACAATAATTGTTTCACATACAGTGAAGCACCTTTAATACGTTTATCTTTTATAGGTTCAACCAATTATGCTTTTTTAAACTGGTCCCTGCATAGTCTAATACATATTAACTTTTACATATTATACATTTTTTCATTTGTACGCTTTTTTCATATAGTCCCTTCAAAAACATATAAATGGTGCTTCACTATATTATTCATACATGAAAGATCGATAGAAGCATGAAAAACAGAAAACTGTGTGTCTATGAGTGTTAGCTAATTAACAGTGCTTTACACTTTAAATTGTATTTTTGCTGTTTAGGCCTCATTAACCGATAGACCTTAACACCCTCAGGTACTTTGTAATGAAATATTCATTGGTGACGATATGCTTAAACTCTTTCGACAGAACTAAATTGTACGTAAATGATGAGAAAAAATGTGTCACTAAAAAGTATGTTGCCAAAGATACTACTATACAAAACAATTCTTCTATATTTGAAGCAATTTTCAGCGTTCATAATAACATGATTAGTCTCTATTTGGACTTTACATTGTTGTCACCGTAGCTTCGTTCCAGCTCTAGAATACTATTAAGGCCTATCCTAGATGTTTCCAATTTTTCTTGTTTTTGAAATTTCTCTACTTTTAGCCTTTATTAACTTGATACCCTAACTTCTCCAAGGGATTAGTGATTCTCTGTCATTATTTCCTCATGTCTTGCAGTCCAAAATAAAATATTTGGAGTAATGATAAATTAATTTAGCACTTACATTGAACAATGTAATGATGGGAATATGTTAAAAAATGAAATTATAAATTCATATATTAAAGTGTTCAATCCTTAATCAACTAAGACAATGTTTAAAATCTGGCGTACTGTTCTTGAGCAGCCATTCTATACAATTCGGGCTATTGGTAATAGGAGGGACTTTTTAGTAAACTGGCCTCTCATTAGGACAATTGAAAAGAGTTCCTAATTTCATACGCTGTAGGTAACATTTAAAAAAAAGAAAAGAAAGAAAAAAGAAACGAATACATGTTTTGATGTGCGCATTTATCAAAAAATACAACTAACAAACCCGAAGATGAAAGCGAAAAGATAAAAAATATCTATTTGTAGGAAAAAAAAAAGATTTTTTTTCGATGACTTTTGATTGAATAAATAGCGTTTCTTTTAAATCTTAACTAGACTACAGGGTGTCCTGAAAAAGACTGACTGTTTTCAAAAATTTATAACAGGAGAACGGTTAATGATAAAAAAAGAAATTCTTGCAGAAAACTCATGTGGTGGGTGCTAAGTTTTTTCCCTCGGAGTTCCAAATTTTAGTTAAAAATATTTCAATAGATGGCGCTGCACATAGCAAGCCGGTAAGTCAAAAAATGAATTGAAATTCACCGGTTTTTCCTCTGATTGCGACATGGGAACACAGTCGACGATTGTTTGAAAATATTGTTTTGCTCTTTTGTTCATTTTTTTCTGAAAAATTATGGTGTAATTTTCCATCTTATTTTTGATTTACCGGCTTACTATCTGCAGCGCCATCTATTGCATACATTTTCAACTAAAAATTTGAAACTTAAGGGGGGGGGGGAATTACGGCCCATCACATGAATTTTCTGCAAGAATTACTTTTTATCATTTACCGTTTGCCTGCTATAAATTTTTAAAAACAGTCAGTCTTTTTTAGGACACCCTGTACATGTTAAGCATCTATTCGTAATAATAATTGAAATCAATGCAAATTACAAAACTTTTATAAGATGCACAATGGAAATATAATGACTAAACAGTGTATAAACTAGCCTAAATGAGAATATATTATACTTTCCATTTTCTTCTAACATGCTTCAATACCCACTGAGGAATGAGAGTAAATGATCCCCACCTTCATTTTAGTACCCAAAAATAAAGTCTAACAAAAATAAACTTTAATTTCCCGTTTTGCCTTTTACTCGAGGCTCTAGGGTACTATTTTTTCCCATTCTCGTCACTTTTCTTTTCAATATACTAACTCCCATCGGTAAGTCATTCGTCTAACAATAATAGCGATATATGAGTCTTTTCTATTCTCATACGTTGGAGAACATGTATTTTCTTTTAGCTCCAGAGCATTCCGGAAAAAATAAGAGCAGAAAAGAAAATAAAGTGTGGGAAAAATACGGGAAAATTTGGCGTCGCTCTTAAAGTACGAATTTGTCGTAGTGCCCAGGGCAAGTAAAATATTACTGCATCCTGAATGTAGAACTTTCTTTCTTTCTGAGACTTTAATAAATATATATAAAAAAATGCGGAGCTACTTTGCAAAGTTTTGACAAGTAGGATGCTTGAAGATGCCCGAGAGCAGTTTTAGACTTGTATTGCTTCTCCATTTTTTAGTTTCCATATTGAAATAGAAGATTGTATGTGTTACATATTTGTTCGGCATTAAAAGAACATTTTCTAAGTTTGATTCATTTTGAGATGGAATGGGTAAATTCATTTTTATTTAAATTTGCATTTTGGAAACGATTTAAAAGTTGGAAAACTTACTAGAATTTGTTATAATACTGAGCATTGTAAGGTAGAATATTTCAAAAAACCATAAATATATATTAAACAAAAACAAAATTAAATTATAGTAGTTTTAAATTAATTTTGATAAAATTACAAGAAACAGTAATAATTGAAAGAAATATATGAATAAATTATAATGAAATTTAAAATATTGTGCGTTTTAAAGACATTGATAAAAGTAAAACATACTTCGTACTCAACTGTTAGATTCAAATCAACGTATAATCAGCGTAATAATTTGAAAAAAAGCATTTTTTATCATATTTTAGTACGCTTTACTGGCATAAATTTGCTTGTTTAGCCTTTTGTAAGTAAAAACAAACACTTATGCTTAAATATTAACCTTTCAAACGTGTTACTTCGCGTTAACTAAGTGCTTTAATTAATGATGTTACGACGGTTGTTTCCCTCTTTTAGCCCATTAATTAAACAATACGTTTTTAGTTATCTTTTAAATAAATTGCCTAAATAATCAAGCATTGCACAGAGTTAGTACTATTAGTATATTTGACACTATCGTGTATAAAAAGTTTACAAAATAGGACACGCTAATACTCAAGTGATTTACAACTTTTAAAAAGTAGCATTTAGTTATCAACTGGTTTTTACCATTTTCCAATGTTTCAGTATAATATAATGTTACGCTCAAATCAATTGCAGGCCCCTGGTCTGAAACCGTTAAATACCGATTTAAAAAATTACAAAATTAATCAAAATATAGTAACATTACAATGCTGTCGATGGACGATAATTCAACAACTGTACGAATACATGATTTTCATTTAAAAATATGCTTCAAGTATATTTACAGTACCTGTGTATAAACAGTTCTATTTGAGCTTCTTTAATATGCAAGGTTATTTCAACCTTCACAGCATCAATTAATTATTGAGCTAAGTAATGTAAATTTTGAGAAAACCAAACTAAGCATAACCGAAACTATTTGTAAATTTACATACGAGCATCTTTGTTTTCAAGCTTATACCAAAAATTATCATTGCTTATAAACCAGTGTATCTTCATGCTTTTAATTCGAACGATTAAATACTCTTTTTTTTTCAAATTCCTAAGGTCGAACGCACTTTTTTTTTTTTTTTTGTTCTTTTGTACTTATTTTAACAAATGTTTTCTGGAAAGATGGTTTAACTAAATAACAACGTCATTTATCTTCATCATTTTCTTCGTAAAGCATGCTTAGAAAGAGCAGAATCTTCCATCCAACAAGTTTGCTTTCCGAGCCCTTGATTTTTATAACACTAAACACTACGGAATTTTATCAGCTAATCCACTTACAAAGTTGCTGCCTTCCAAATTCATTTATAAGTGCGATAAAAGTTAATTACTGCATACCAGACAGGAAGAAAGCCGTTTTTACAACTCATAAATACATGTAGCCAAATCTCTTAAAGATCGAGAAGATGCCTTCTTACCGAGATAACCACCTTCCCTGAAACCTTGGCATGCTGCTTCGCTTTATTACTACACGCATTCAAGGGAATCCATTACAGAAATGCCAGAAAGAGGTTGGGAGACATGATGGGGCAATTACTCTGCTTTGAGAAAAGCTTAATAGTGCTCCTTTAATGGCAGGAGCTATTAAGTAGCTGCTCCATCACTGACCAGGAGTAGCGGCTATTACCACAATTGCCTAAATCTGCCATTCTTTGCATCAGCTCACTTGCGGAAGAGTGAATCCATGGTTTGACATTTCTGGAATCCGAGGATTGTGTCCACTGGCGGGAGTCTAAATAAGATGGAGAGTTGGTCGTTGTGATGGAAGGCTTGATCAACTGAGCGGAAGATGACCAAGTCATTTCATCTGCTGGTTTATCTTACTCGACGAAACAATTTTCAGTATGATCTAAATAAAGAATGAGTTAAATACTGTTATTTTAGTATTTACACGTAAATGAATGAATTTAGAAACATATATACAAACATGTTTTTATACTGTATGTAAAGTGCATGTTTTGGAATAAGCAAACTTTTTCGCAGATAAAATATCTTTTAACACTTTCTGGATAAAATATTTTTTTTTTTTTTTGACTAACAGCTGCTCCATCACTTTTTAAGAGTAGCCGCTATTGCTACAATTTCCTAAATCTGACATTTTTCGCATCAGTATCCGAAGATTGTGTTTGTTGGTAAACGTCTAAACAAGATGGAGCTCACGGATTTGAGTTTATCATTACGATGACAGTTGTCTTGATAAACATAGAGAAATATGACAAAATCATTTTCTTTGTTTTTTTTATCCTACTCGGTGGAATAACTCGAAGTATTATTTCTTATTCAGGAATCTTATGCGTTAAAATGTGATCATTTTTAGTCGTCAAACGTAAATGAATACATTTGAAGATGTACATTTATTTTTTATATTTTACACGAAGCATTTTCAGAGGAATACGCAAAATCTCATCCACCAAAAAAGTCAATCACAACTCGCTTTAAAAGTATTTTGTAAAATTTGTGTCGGATGAATAAAAAGAAACACATGCTATCTGAAAAATGCATTTTATATGAGAGTAATGTGATTTAATATTTAGTATAGATTGATATAATTGCGTTAACTATTCTTAAATAAATGGAAAATTATGGCAAGTCTACATTATCTTCCTTATCATAGTAATTTAGCATTTAAAAAATATATATCACACACATTATTTTTCAGCTACATGCAAAATATTTTCTAAAATTTAGGCATTTTAATTTTTTAGTACAACATCAAATGAGTATTTTATAAAGAATATTCGGCTTTTATTTTGTATTTATTTAGCCTTTGACAAATGCGTTTTATAAAGGACGAATGATAATAAATTGGAATAGAGTGCCTTTTTGAATTTTGCATTTGCTTTTTTATCAAGTAAGTCGCAATGAGTTATAGATAATTACATTCAGTCTGTGAAAGATGTTTGGAGTAACAAGTTGTGGTGATACAAGAATTCACGGGCCGTGGTGGCACGATTGGTTGGGCATCAAACTCGTAACCACGGGTAACCTGGTTTAATGCCATATGTTCGAAGTTTGTCCGTGTTTGTTAACGGTGACTGAGGCACGTTAAATATGACGCGGTAACAAAGTCACCAAGTCCTCCAAGGGAAACAACAGCTCTTGGGTCGCTGGACCAGGAATTGCAATTTCTGGGTCAAAAAAAAAGAAAGAAAGAAACTTTTTGATTCCATCCTAATGTCAAAATCTCAAATAGTGGTAGATACGAGGAACCCTTTGGTGTGATATGTGATATAAGAATTCATGCTTTCGACTATACAATTTCTTTAAATTAAAAGTCATTTTTAATTGAAAAACTTTCTGTAAGTGAAAGAGTTCTTAAAGCACAGTTCATTTTGCTTTAAAAATATCCTAACTAAACTATTCTAATAAGTTCAAATAGTGTTTATTTTAAGAAAAAAAATAGTTCAAATAAATTTCATACGTTACATTAAATTTGTAATAGCCTTTAATTGTATTTTTTTAAGTACTATAAAGAAAACAAACAAAAAATAAAGTTATATCATCCAATCTATGAATTATTAATCCCCAACTACAAACACAACTATAAATATTATATTTGACACCCTGAACATTCTAACGAAGAAAGGGAAGAAAAACCTTTTCGACCATAAGTAGACGTATTCCATCATTTCATAAAAGTCATCAAACACATTTTTTATTTGAATTACATATTTTCCGTTGAAGATAGAAATTGGGGTTTACGTGTCCAAAGGTTTTTGACGTATGAAGCTTTTCGAGTGAAAAGTTAAATACATTTCTATACTTTTATTTTAAACTCGAAAATATGTTTGATTTTTTTCTACATGTATGAACAGTATTCTATGTGCAAAAACTGTAATTTTTAATTTGTATGAAAACGACATACTTTATGTATATATTTTTTTGTTTCAGAATGGTTGTGTATGGAAATACTGAGACATACAAGGATACCCATTAATTTCATAGTGCAAGTTTTCAAATGATATATCTACAGCAGAAGAAGAAATATCGTAAGTGCAATTTTGCCCTTTCCACAGCATTTTAAAGAATAAGTAATCTAATATTTCTAGCGAGTATTTTGCGTAAAGTTCACTTCCAATATCACATGTAGGTGAGTGTGTTGTACCTTGAGACCCTAGTAATTTCTAAGAATCTGTTTTTAGCAGCCATGTTTTTGTAATCTCTAAAAGTAAACTTCACACTAAATGGTGCCATAGTAAAAATCATGATAAAATGAGTAAAATTGATGATTTTGTGAGAAAAAGAAAATTTCATGACTCCAAAGCAATTATTTTCTTCGTTTTTATTTCATTTTCTGTCTTTGTATTTGTAAATTTAATCAACTGAATTTTGTTTTGTTATAAAAGAGAAGTACTTTAAATATTTTGCGTATGAGAAAATAATGATAGTGCATCTAGATCGACCATCATTTTGGTTTTTCTACAACTGTGTGGTGATTGTACCTTGGGACAACCAAACATTTTGTACCTTTAGACACGTTCTGAGGTACAACATATGCATGGTTCTTAATAATTTAGATATGTTTAGGAACATGGACCAATGTTCTAATCTTATGTAGTCTTTTAAACATATTTAATGTTAGATAATAACTCATAATTCATTATTCATAATTTATCATTCATAATTCATTATTCATAATTTATTATTACTTATTTATGATTTTTTTTTTTTTTTTGTTTTGTTTTCTGGTGCAAAATTGGTTCAAGTATATGGCTGTTTCCTGAATCCTGTAGACTTTCTAATAGTACAATAGGATGTTTTACCTTGGGATAGCTTGAAACTTTTTGTTTAAATGGCTGGCAATATTTTATTTTCCAACTTTTTGAATTTTAAAAAAATATATTGCATAGAAGTAAGTTGGGGTATTTTAATGTGACTTTTAGATTTTGAATTTGATTTAAATATTTGACATTAAAATAAAAATATGAAAAGTTTTCCGAAGTACAACACTCTCCCCTATTTACACATGTATGCAATAAAGAACATAAAAGGTTTCCAAATTTCAAGCTTGGTAATTTTTTTTCTGCCAATAAGACATCATTTGCATTATTAATTGAAGAATTTCTCTTTTAAACCCACGACCTTTTGTTGCACAAATCTCGATTCGATCCAGAAATATTCATTAGGAAACTCCATTGAGCAGCCAGGCGGCTGATTGCTTCAAACTGAACAACTCTTTTCTGCACTCGAATCTGAAATGAAAGAACTCGTTCTATGCAAAATATATTCCGCTTTTGAAATGAATTCTAAAGTCCCCAATCCCAGAGAAAATAAAATTCTTTACTAGACCATCATCCAGGCGAAAATGAGATCATCATTCATGGGCAATGAAGTATGCAGTGGAGATGACTCGCTTTTATTCTTGATGAGTATGCATTCAGACCTTGGCGGTCTTGGTTATTCAGATCTTCAAAAGAACATGAACTGAAAGACATTTCTGGGATTGTCGTGTAAAATATCTCTTAGGAGTGTCGTATTTTCGGTTGCTGTAGGGTGAGAATTGCGATTGAATAAAATATGCTTGCAAAATATTCATTTTATGTAACAGCTTGTTTTATGGTATGCGTGATGCATAATTTGCGACCACACACACACATGCAGTAGAACTCGCTTATTAAAATATCAGTTTAAAGAATTTCCCGCTTAACATAATACATTTTCAATGTACCAAAACAATGTAACGTATTATTTTTATCCCGGTTAATGGAATATCCCGCTTATTAGAATATTTTTTTCGTGGCAAAATGGCAATTCCATTAAGCGGGTTAGACTGTATATTTACATCGCTCGACCTCTGGTGCGCGATATACCTTTGTTCTCAAAATTTACAGTTTAATTTAACCTTATTATTTATTATAGAGGAAAAAATTAACTAATTCAAGTGCAAGTTACGTTATAAATACACATGGTTCTGCTAAGCTGAATATTTTTTAATAACTTACTCCTTTAAACGCATTTTACATGCTCAAACTTGACTACGAAGAATATCACTGAACATAGTCATGTTAATATCTGCCATGCATTAGATTTACTATCTTAAAATATACCTAGCTAATGCGATATCCACTAATCAATGACAAAAGCTTTCCAGTTTTGCTTTTAGTAAATGTTTACTAGTTTAGATTATTCGCCACTGTATTTGAGTGTAATTAAGTAAACATGCATTTTGTACATGTTTTAATAAAATTGCAAAATGTCTGATTCCACCAAAAGAAGAAAAATAATGCCAAAAAATTTAAATGGTTTCAGTCTGTAGAAATAAATATTTAGTCATTATTCTTGTCCTTTTAGCATTTAAAATCTAATTACGAGTGCATTATACAACGGGACCATAATTAATAACTTCAGTCATAAAAATATAAGAGTAATATTTTTTGCTGAAAAATACTTTAACCATAAAACAAGAGAAAGGGTGGGAAACGAAAACTAATTTGGGTAATTAGTTTTCCTAATTAACTCACCGGTGTAAGAAAGCATAGGCCATTCATACGGGTTTTTTTAGTTTTTTAGCTATTAATCATGACAAATTTGATTTTTTATGCACTAATTGGATGAGATTCTTTGATGTGCGTTTCAGCCATGCTAACGGAAAAGCCGAAAATGCTCACCGCGTAAAATAATTTTTCCTAATGATCAAACGACAGAAATTGAAACTTCTTCTGATACACTTTGCATGGCGTTTTGACTTAATGCGATACTATTTTAAGAAACTCAAACTCAGTACTTCAGAAAATTTCTTATGCCTCACTTTTCCGTTTTATAATATTGATTTTATAAGTGGACTGTGTTATGCCAAAATGGATCAAACATTACTTTTGAATAAATTAAATTTAAAGTTGAAGATCTATGCCCAGTTTATTGAAAGTGGGTTGGCATTTTGTTCGTTAGATGGCATAGTAATACAGACTTTGGCTTTTTTTTTTTTTTTTTGCATCCTATAGTATGTCAGTTTACTTACGAACTTACGTGAGTAACACTTTTTTGAATTTTTGTGTGTTAACTCATTTCTGCAAACCACCGTCAATCTATGCCAAGACTCTGCTCTTTGAGATAAGTATTGCAAGTTTAAATTCTTCTTCGTTTATGTTCTTTAAATATTGTAAATTTTTGCTAAAATGATGCGAACTAAAGTGATAATGACAGAATTAAACGATTAAAATTTTGCTAATATGATGCCAATTAAAAGGATAATAACAGAATTAAACGATCCCTTTCTATATTTTTTTCAAAGAAAACTCTTAGGCTTTCGCTTATAACAAAAAAGAAAAGCTCTTTTTTTTCAAAGTAAAATGCTAAATTGGTTTTTACTCACTAGTAATGCAAAAAAATAGAGTTTTCTATGAAGTTTACATGTGGATGTTGCTTGATTTTACACTGTAAAAAAACTCCGAAATATTACTGAGTATTTCCGTGTAACGTTTCGGCATTTTAATGGTTTTCATCCACTTCCTGGAAATACCAAGTTTCATCGTCAAAAAGTTTCCTGAATTGCTACAAGTCGCACGAATACAGACTTCTCACTGTTGTAAAAAGTATTTTTTGTTCCCAGTTTAAAGATTTTTTTAAATGTCCAATTTTGGAAACAAAGCATGGTCTTTAAGACGTCAGAAGTGATGCACTTTGGCACGCTAAATGTTAATGTATTGTTACAAAAATTCGTTGCCATTAAACATAATCATAAAAAGCAATCATAATGAGAATTGTGAATGAAGGCTTTACTGAAGCAAGTATGAAAGTCATTACTACTATCATTGCTCAATAATATTTTTATCTTTATCTAATGCCAATAATTATCTTCATCTAATGCCAAATTATTGCGCTCTGCACTAATGACATCATTGAATGACATTTCATCGCTTTTGATGTCATGAGCAAAAGCGTAAAAAATTGATACTGAATATGTGCACCAATGAAAATAATTTTTTCAAAAATTCTAAACTTTATCAAATTATTTTAAAATTAGTTAACATCTATGTTTTTAAGCATACTCTATTAGAAAAAAAATACTTTTAAAATTTTGGAAACAACCCAATTAACGACACAAACGTCTCCCTTTTTTAAGCAATATGATGTGCACATTTTAAGAACATTTAAAGAACTCATTTTTTTCCAAACATATAATTTTTTACTAGTTTCGTGTGTTCATTTTACATCATCATTGCGTGTCAGCCGTCAGACACTCAATTGCCCAGCTTAATACTAGAGAGAAGGACGGATTTAGAATTTCTTCAAGGAGTAGGTGGTTAATTTTAACCTACTAATAAATAGGAGTATTTTTCCTTCTTTGTTTGAGGGGGGATGAGGGGGGCTATATCACATCGCTTTTATGAAACACAACTGAAATTTTGAGATTTATCCAGGGAGGTCCTAGAACCTGTTATTTTCTTTTCCAGTTGAAAGAGGTCTTATAAAATAGCGTTTTAGATCTTCAATTTCGTAGTATTTTCTTCGGAGGAATGTTTCAAAACGCCATACCACTCATATCCTAGAACGTCGTCTTAAATTGCACTTTTTGTAAACTCAGTTTCTATCAATTACCGGAGGAAAGTCACTGAATTCATTCCTTTCCCTAACATAACCTGAAATGCCTACCATCACGTCTTTAAACTTCAATGTTTTAAAATATCTTGGGGGAAAGCCTCCAAATTCCCCCTTCTAACATCACAAAAAATCGTCTACAAAAGCCTTTTTGGAACTTCAATTCCGAAAAGTTTCCAGGAGGGAGAGTCGAGCCTCATTCTTTTCCCTTACATCATTAAAGATGATCTATACTTTACTTTAATTCAGAAAGAATGCCTGTGCAGGGTCCTCAAGGGACGGGCGATCCCCCCACCCCCCGCTGTATCCGTCTTTGACCAGATATAGCTTTCTTTCCTATTGGCATTCGCGACGTCAACAGGTAACGATTCATTGTAGCAAAAGCTTTTTAGTATCAAATCGCGAGATTACATCGACTGATAGTTACATAACGCTGTTAAAATCATGTTGATGCAAAATAAAGCAATGGTTTCACAAGGGTGAATAAATGTATCATCAATCTGTTCTGAAATGTATCACAAATCTGTTCCCAAATGTGCTCCCATTGTGTTCTCAAGTTGTTTTAATGTAACAAATATCACATTTGGTACATTTTCTGAACTGTTTCGTAACCAAATACTGCATTTAAAAAATATATATATATTATATTTTTAAAAAATATTTGTATTTATTTATTTATTTTTTATTTTTTTTAAGGAAGACATTTTGAACACATTGTATTTCATTTATGCAGCAAAAGCTCTTTTTCGGAATTAAAAGGTTCAAAACGTGTTCCCGATGATTACTGAAAATTTGCAGTACATGTTTTTATTTCTGTCAAACTTATATACTACGAGAAGATTTTATTTACCCTATCACCCGTATATTTACTTACACAATCCCTTAATCCATTCAAGATGTTTTATTGTTCCCTTTTCTCATTTTACTTGGAAACTCTGTTATCGAATAAGAATTTATATCCTAAGGGATTTTAGCGCTTTTCTCGTATTCCAGGCTAAAACTTCAGTTACTTCAAGATGAATTTTACTTTGCTTTGAACTTCTAGTATTGCTATTTTTTCTTTCAGAACGGAAAATAATGTCTTTTACTATCAGTTTTGTAATACATTCAATTTCTCTTTAACGACAGAAGCATTCGGTTTAGAAGCACTATATTTACATCTTCTAGTTGTTGTATTATTGTTACTGGGAGCTACGCAAAATTTACACTGTAAAAGGGATTCAGAAACGTGCCTGGAAAATAATAGGCAGCTGATGCGCCCAATTTCTGCCAGTACCATATCTCGAAAAACCAGGAACGTTTTATGCTTTAAATCAGTAACCTTCCTGAAAAACCCAGAAATCTTCCCATTAAAAGCCAGTCGTGTCTCCGGAACTTCAGAGTAATCTAAGGTAGTGATATTACAGTTTAGCACCTTCCTGATGAATCAAGACAGTTGCAAAAGCAGTGTTGCAAACATGACCAAAGCTATGCCAGAATTGCAGGTATTGAGCATCTAGCTTGATTGCAAAGCTACGCAGTCCACAAGATTATTCGCTCCATCGGGAAGCTTAATCAGTCTGGACGAGCCATCGTCGAACTGAAGCCAATACACCTTATAAATACTCTCAGTTAGTCTTTAAACTGGAAGCTAAAAATATTTTTTACAACAGAGAGAAGTCTGCATTCATGCGACTTGTAGCGATTCAGGAATCTTTTTGACAATGAAACTTGATATTTCCAGGAAGTGGATAAAAACCATTGAATTCCCGAAACGTAACATGGAAATACTCAGGAACGTTTTGGAATTTTTTTACAGTGTATGAATGTATTATTTTAAGTATAGATAAAATATTTAAATACAAAACTTTAGGTTTCACTACTTCCAACCTCAGATTGAGCTCAAATGTACTAATAAATTGGTATACACGACGTTTTATGTCACGAAATCCCGTTACTTGTGCAAAAAAGAAAGATTTTTGAAAAAAAATTGCTATTTTTATACTCTAATCCCCGCGTTCAAAAAAGGGTCTCTTCCACATCTGAAAAATATGACGTGTATTTAAAACCTTTTCTTCAGCTACAACGGAATTAATGAAGTTTAAAGACTACAAAAAAAAACAGTTAGATTTTCAAAAGGAAAATGGTTAAAGACTCAACACGAAACTGGTGTAGAGTTTTGTAACTTTTTTTCCAATACATCGTTCACAAACAAAATTAGTTCATACTAATTTTTTGGTTCAGTTAACATAAAAATACATACATCATTTCTAAATATTGTTAATTTAGCAAACAATATACATTTACTTTTGCTTCTCATTAAAACTAAAAAATCGGTCCGTATTTTAGACTCTCGTTGACAGCTTCCAAATTACCTCTTTATTTTCCGGACAATGAACAGTGGTTTTCTCGTGTTTCATTGCATTCAGTAGCTTATTTATTAATTTCTATCGCATTTTCGTTAAAAAAATTAATAAAAGCCATAATAATAGACATCTAGTAGCTTATTATTATGCTTTTATTTAAATTCCTTATTTTGAAAAATGTAGCGTCCATTGCCGTGATGAATGTGTTACAAATAGCAAAACTATATACTAACTGGTGAAAACCAACGTAATCATAGCACAACTATAAAGATTTGTCTGTATATTTGACCTTTTATTATTTTTCTTTTCTCCAGTTACTTCTCATCACAAATGTATTTATTTATTTCTCAAAACTATGTACTGTTAAAGAAAATCTTGAAAATATACTATAACAAAATTTATTTTTTAATTAAAAAAAACCAAGTTAACTAGTTTTTTCCGAGTTAACAAGAGAAAACGCGGAAAGAAGAAAAATAATCACAACCACTCAGCTTTGCTAATTGCAAAAACTGGGTCAAAGTGGGAAATTGAAAATCTTTGATAAGCCTTGCAAAAACCACTTTTCTACATATATGAAGAAAAGTTTTGGACTTGCGACGCTAAAAAGAAATCACCGAAACAATCCAGTGATAATTTACGCTGAAAAGGTTTGTTTCTCAACATTGGTTGGATTTAACAGAAAGAAAACGAATGAACTAAAACTTGCTAATTTTAAGCTTTAGTACCCGAAGAAAAAACCTTTTGTGCTTCCCAGCTTTTTTTTCGGAGAACGTCCTACATCGCATGATGAAAGCATTTCTGAACCTGCAAAGCCATGTAATTCCGAATCGACTGTGTGTGCTCTATCTCCTCTTAAAGATTGGCCTCCGTTTTTTTTTTTGATTCACCTTGGGTACATCAGGGGTGCCCACCGTCCTAAGCGCAAGGTGGCATCCCCTTCAGTATCGCGGAAATACCCATCCCCAAAAAGTAAGAGCCCCATCCCCCCAAATGAGAAAAATAACCCACAAAACACCCCCCTAAAAACTTCAACGGCGCAGTCTGGGCCATGACCTCTCCCCCCCCCAGA
The DNA here is from genome assembly GCF_026930045.1 of Uloborus diversus. NCBI lineage: Eukaryota > Metazoa > Arthropoda > Arachnida > Araneae > Uloboridae > Uloborus > Uloborus diversus. Next base: position 115,183,777 of record NC_072738.1, read on the forward strand.
TGGGCAACCCTGGATGTATGTTTCTTCGTATAGTACATCATTAGATAAACATAATTATAGCCGGAAGACTAAAAAGGGCATTAAAATATAAAGGCTGATAGGTCACAATGTAATCTGTTGGGAAACATTCAATTGACACACTCAGTTGCTGTGTAAAAACAATTCAGGAACGTTCCTGGAAAATAATGGGTAGCTAAGGTGCTCAATTTCTGACGGCAACATACCTTGCAAAAAACAGGAACGTTTTCCACTAAGAGTCAGTAACTTTTCTAAAATTTTCTTGGAAAATTTCTAAATGATTTAAAATTATTTCCGGTAAAAGCCAGTCGTGTATAAATCAGTAACTCTCAGATAAAACTTAGGTAGATTTAATAGGAACCTCTTGAATAGGATAGGCCGACTTATCCGACATTTTGGTTCCAAGACAGCTTTGGATCCAACCTTGTTTCTAGTATTTATAAATACGTTATAATATTCTCTAGTTGCTATGTCGTAAACAAATGATGATAAGTTGAGTAAAATGTCACTTAAGGAAAATCTAGAAGGTTAACTTAGTTCACAAATTCAACAAAAGTGTATCGGGAAATGTTTACTGTAATGCACATTTTCACACATTATTTGTTTTTCATTTGTTTAGTTAAATCTTCTTCATTTACAGAATAAAATGATCAAATATCAATCAAGCAACACATCTAAAGCAAGGACACTAGTTTTCAGCAATGAGGATTTGCACAAACACTAATTTTGTTCCCTGACAATTTTGGACACAAAATATCAGATGCGACAGCTCCCCTTTTATAGTGGCCTAAGATTCAATATAATAGCTTGAGACCTTCGTGATTTTCCAGGAAAGCTCTGAAACCATAATTGCAACCATGGTCAAACTAAGACAGAACCGCAACTGAGCACCAAACATCTAAATCGCCTGAAACTCTTGCAAAGCTGCGGAATCCAGAGACTTAAGTACGTCACTCTTATTGAGAGATTAGTCAACATGGACAGATCTTTTTCGAAACGAAGTCAATTTATTTAATAAATACGTTTAGTTAATCTTTAAACAGGTAGCTAAAAATATTCGTCACAAGAGTGTGAAATCTACATTCGTGCTACTTGGAGCAATTCAAGAAACATTTCGGCAAAGATACTTCAGTTTCACAGGAAATTGATGAACATCTGTGAAGCCCTGGAAGAATGCTCGAAACTAATCTGCAACATTTCGGAATTTTCCTACAGTGTGCAAATTATAGACCACGACAAGGTTTAGAATGTTCAACCTATTGCATGATTTAAACGCAAGGACGTATTTGGTTTTCATTATGTTAGATTGCTTTTTAATATGGATTTCCTACTGCTATGTTTTCCCAACATTGACGTAAACTAATGATTCAAGTTGAATTAATAAGCTTTTGCTAAGTAAAGGCTACGTCGGTAATCCTCGTTTACTTAAGCTATCCCTTTCAATCTGCGCATTAATTGATTATCCGAAAATATTGTCAGGTTTAACTTGTGGATTACTTTTTAATAAACTATCTCTACGTGGCCAGGGTGAACTGGAAAAAAAAGACATAAAAAAAGGTCGAACCTGTGAACATAGACGTGCCTTCGTAAAACTTTTTATACATAAAATTGTTTAAGAATTTACTTGTAGCGCGTTTGGCTGTTAACTGAAAGGTTGGTGGTTCAAGGACACCCGGAAGAGTGATATGTTTTTTAGTTTTCGTATTTTTTGAATGGTTAAATACTTCATATCTAAATTTGTATATGTACTGTACTCGACGTATATTTTGGACCTAAAGAGAAATATTCCACAAAAACGCTTTAACTTAAAATTTTAAGTTTTGTAATTTGATTTAAGAATCTTTTTTTACCTATATGCTAAAAGGTGTTCAAGTTAGGGAATTTCTGCAATCCCATTCTCTTATTACAAGGTGATTTGTTATAACGTATGTTCATTTAGGAGCGAGAGAATTGAATTTTTTTCCCCTTTAAGTAGATATGAGAAGAAAATGGCAGTCCCTGAACTAGCTGACAAAGGCCATTTTTTTATTTAGTAACATCAGTTTATAACGTTCAAAGTAGTTTAGGTCATAAATTTAACTCTATTAACTGAAACTTAATTCGTTTTTATGTATTAACATAACTTTAACATTATAAGCTAATGTTATTTGACGTAGCTTTATCTCGGTTAGTCCCGAGATCGCCATTTTTTTTCTTTTTTTTTTTTTTTGTTGTTGTTGTTGCTGCTTTCTTTTAAATGTTCTTAATGTTAAGTTGTTGTTGCATCAACTATAAAGATTGTCTCTAAATGATAATTAATATATGTTTGTTTAAAAATGTTTACTCCTGATATGTGGTAAATATATGTTTTTAATAGATTATGGGAAATCACTCTTGTTAATTAGCTGAGAAAAGTTGCACTGAATTCGAGATGAGATATTTCCTATATATCGCCCCCGGCAAGAAAAGTGATGCAACACAAAATTTTGGAAAGACGTACTACCTATTGGTTTGAAATCTAAATTCAATGCTATTTTTTGTCACAAAACTCGCATAGTTAGTTCTCATAGCTGGTGCGTAGAAAGGAAAAAACAATATACACTGTCAAAAAAATCCGAAACGTACAGGTTATCGCCGTGGAACGTTTCGGGATTTCACAGGTTTTCACCTATTTCCACGTTAAACCAAGTATATCCGCAAAAAAGTTTAATAAATTGCTACAAGTCGCACGCATGCAGACTTGATAATTAAAAAATAGTTTTATCTCCAGTTTTAAGATTACATGCAGATGTGTATTGGGTGTACCGGCTTAAGTTCGATTGCTGCTCGTCCAAATTGACTAAGCTCCTAGTGAGGGCGATAAAACGCAATGGATAGCTGCTGCTTGGCAAGGCAGAGATTGCAGCCAATGGTTGTTTCCTTCTTGCATAGCTTTGCCCGTGGTTGCGCACTAATGCGTCTGAATCGTTCTTGGTAAATCGTGAAATTTCTAATCAATTACTCAAAACATATTTAATTTTCATTGAAGGTTCTCGAGACATGATTGGCTTTAACAGGGGAGATTTTGCCATTCTTCAGAAAGTTTCATGGTTAATTTCAGAATGGGAACTGAATCATAGCGGAAAACATTCCAGTTTGTTCCAAGATATGTTACTGGCAGAAAATGGGCACATCAGCTGCCCATTATTTTCCAGGAACGTTTCTGAATAGTTTTTACTGTGTCATCAATAGTTAAAAATCATTAAAATTTTATAATTTAGAAGAAAAATGTTTTGGCTTTAAAGATGCTTTATTAGTTTTGACAGAAAACCTAATCAGTAAACAGCACATTATAATGATTTTGATCGTATTGTAACATTTGAGATTAACACACTTATAACTACTATTGGATACCTTAATTTTCTCCTACGCTGTTATTTTTATTTGTGTCACTTTCCTTGCCGGGGTGCGATATGTTAAGTAACGCCTTAAAGAAAGCATACTTGCGCTCAAATTTTATAGTAAACCAGAAAGTTTTAAAATTTGATCTTTTGCTGCAGTTTATACTTAAATACGAAATCCAGCATTTTGTTATTTTGCTGTTTGGCGACACTTGTTCCCATTAAACTTTTTCTTGCAAAATTTTATTCAAGTATATTTTGAAGTATAAAATATTTTGTGGTTTTAATGCATTTCCATACTTTGATCGGAAGCAAAGTGTCATTTTATGTCAACTTAACGTAAATTTTGTACTTTATTAATTTTGACAGAAACAAATAATCAGTAAACAACACATCATAATAATTTTGATCGTACACTGTAAAAACGCTTCAGAAACGTTCCTGGAAAATAATAAGCATCTGATGTGCCCAAATTCTTCCAGTAAAATATCTTGGAAAAATCAGGAACATTTTCTGCTAAAAGTCAGTAACCTTTCTGAAATTAACCTTGAAACTTTCTGAAGAAGTGCGAAATCTCCCCTGTTAAAGCCAGTCATGGCTCTAGAACCTTATAGACAACTTAAGCAGGTTTAATGTAATTGATTAGAACCTTCCTGATTTACCATGAAAGCTCCATAAAAAACAGAGCGACCACGGCCAAAGCTATTCAAGAGAGAACCGACCATATCTCTTACCTGCTATTCCTGCCTTAGCAAAGTTGTAGCTATCCATTGACTTTTTCGCTCTCATTCGGAGCTTAGTCAATCTGGACAGGCCGTAAGCAACTTTAGGCCGATACACTTAATAAACACGCTCATTCCATCTTTAAACTGGTTGCTAAAAATATTTTCCACAACATTTAAAAGTCTGCACGTGCGCAACTTGTAGCGATTCAGAAATTTTTTTTGTGAAGATACTTGTTTTTACGGGGAAATAGGAGAAAACGTGTGAAATCCCGAGACGTTCCACGGAAATAACCAGTAACGTTTCGATTTTTTTTTTTTTTTACAGTGTATTGTAAAATTTGAGACTAACTCACTTAAAACTACTAATGGATAAATCCTTTATTTTCTCCAACGCTGTTATTTTGACTTGTGTCACTTTCCTTGCCGGGGTACGATGTGTTAAGTAACGCTTGAAATAAAGTGTAACACTTGTAAGCAAATTTTAAAGTAAATCAGCAAGTTTTAAAATTTGATCTTTTGCTACAGTTTTAATTTCAATACGAAATCCTGCATTTTGTTATTTTGCTGTTTATTGACACTTGTTACAACTAAACCTTTATTTTTCCTTGCAAGAATTTATTCAAGTATATATTAAAGTATAAAATATTTCATGGTTTTTATACATTTCCATACTTTGATCGGAAGCAAAGTGTCATCTTATGTCTACTAACGTACATTTTGTACTTTTTTTGCTGAATTGCTTGTAATTTCCATTATCTAATAGATAGATGGAAGCATCTGTTTCCAAGAAACAAAGGCAAAGTGCCGAATTATTCAAACTTGGCAGTAAACATGCAAGAGGTTGGCCGCTAAATCATAAAGTTTTGCATATTTCGATATTCTTGGACCTCGGAGCATAGATCAATTGTTGATTGTATAATGTGACTGCCTTAAGAGGCTAGTTATTTTAGACCTGCTTTTTAGATAAATAAAAGCATATCCGAAAATGTGACTTTTTATGGGCTCAAAACGTCAGTATTAAGAACTTTTATTACTATATTTTGGGAGTTTCACTACTACTTGTAATGTAGTTGTATTTCTTTTCTCGTACAATAATTACAAGGTCTCAGAAGATAATCCACATACAATTAAACTCAAGAAAATTTCCGAGGATAAATTTCTCTAAAACGCTACGTTGTTTTGCTAAATTTTTAAATGAATTTTGCATTTTTTTTTTTTTGTTTAAGCTATAAGAAGATTAAATGCATAGTTGAATTTAAATATATATATATATATATATATATATATATATATATATATAGTTTTGACGATAAAAAAAGGGAACTAAAACTTTAGTGATATTTTAGACAAATTTAATATTAAATTCAAATGATTTTAAGGTACACGTAATGGCAGAAGGAAAAACAATTAAAAATATAAATATTTTTACTACCTATTGTCTTATTGTTGTTCTACTCGTAGTTGTAGGTATTTGTAATTGTTTAAACTCATCTTGCATGAAACAGTACTTTTTATCTGATCGAGCATTTATGTAGATAAACACATTTTTAAAACTTCAGATATGATTTACATTTACTGCCATTTTTATAAAAAAAAATGTGTTTTCAGAGTAAACACTGCATTTTATTTCGTATTTCCTAAGTTTAAAACAATAGCAATAAACTTTTCCCGCTTACAAAGTAATTGTGGATTAACTGCAAACTTTAAATATTGTTAATGCATTAATTTGTATGATTTTTATTCATTTAAATCTAATTCATAAGGCTACAAAAATCTTACTTAGAATTGAATATTTTTATTGCCTGAAATTGTACTATTTTACCTTTCTTGATTTTTGAACGTTATTGATTACGTTTACCTTATCTATTTTACTAATTTTATTTTATGTTAAAATAAAAAAATATTGTTTTATAAAGCACTTGAAATACATACAACGTAATTAATCAACACATTATTTAACAGGAAATTGAGGAATAATTTCATTTATGTATTCGTAGGTGCGTAAGTAATTAGAAACTCGAACCATATTCATATGAATCGCCATAACAATTTTCTGTCAGTGAATACTTAAAAGTAAGTTAACTTAAAATAAGTTTCTCACCAACGTATTGCATTATTTAAAGCTTTTTTTTTTTACACGTTATTATTATTTTTTATTTACATTTGACACATGGAAAAACACCTTAGAAACGTTCCAGGAAAATAGTGGGCAGCTAAGTGTTCCATTTTTGCCAGTTACATATTTTTCAAAAGAAAAAAGAAAACAAGAATTTTTTCCACTATGATTAAGTAAGCCTTCTGAAATTATCACAGAATCTTTCTTAAAAGTTCAAAAATCTTCCTGGTTAAAGCCAGTCGCATTTCTGGGAACTTCAGAGAAAACTTATGTAGACTTGAAATTATAGCTTGCCAGCTTCCTTTTTTACTAAGAAATCTCAAATAGTGTTATTGGAAACAGGGCCAAAGCTAAGACAGAATTGCAAGTTATTATCAAGAATCTAACTCACTTGCAATTCCTGCAAAGCTGCGGGATCCAGAGACTTATTCTCTCAGTTTGGGAGCTTAGTCAATCTGGATAGGCCGTAGTCGCGCTTAAACCGATAGATACTTACTAAATACACTCAATTAATCTTTAATCTGGAAGCAAAAAAGTATTTTTTTACAACAGTGAAAAGTTTACATTGTTGCAACTTGTAATATTCAGGAAAATATTTGACAAATATACTTGATTTTTCCCAGGAAGTGGATGAAAACTTGTAAAATCTCGAAACATTCCATGGAAATAATCAATAACGTTTTGGATTTTTTTACAGTGCTTTCTGTCTCTCGTTTGTGGTCTGTGTTCTCTTTAAGTTTATAATGAGTTCTTTTTTTGTTTCTTTTCAGATTGATGGCGACATTAAGAAATGGAAATGGTAATGCCGCTTAGTGCTATGCTTTAGTTGGTTGACACTGGGCCAAATTGTATGCCTATGGATAGCATTTGGTCCCCTTCAACCAGCTGTAGTTAGCATTCTGTACTCCAAAGAAGTTGCTGTAGAAGAAGCTTGCAGATGGCTTTCAAACCCATTGAATATGTTTGGTAATCGTTATGTTCATTTCTTCTAATGCTTCAAAACAAATGTTTCTAAATCATGTATTACATTATTTTTGTTAAAATATTTAAAACACATTTTGAGTTTGATCCTGTAATTTAAGCATACTGCTTTATTTGCACAAGATTTTTAATTGATTTTTTTTTATTAAAGAAACTTTCCTTTTAAATCCCTAAAATCATGGCTGCAGTTCATTAGCTAATTGTTGAATTTTTTTGGTTTTCTTACTTTTGCAGCTATTAATTCATATATTGTAATAATCTGAATAATATCTAAATTGATCTATAAATATAAAATGGTATACAAATATGAATAAAAGCATAATTATTTTTAAAAAAACCGCATATACAACATAACAGCATATACATAATGATAAGAGTAGTAATTATGAAATCTAGACACCAAAAATTGTCTTAAACATATATAATTATTATAGACTGGAAAATGTAACTGGCATTATGTTACATTTTCCAGTCCAAAAAAATCAAATTTTTAGTTAGTAAGGCAACATTTATGTACCAAGAATATTTTTTGTGTAATGTTTTTTGTGTAATCATACGCATCGTTTTGAATGAACTATAGTTAAAGGATTTTTTATTTATTTTTAATCACTTCTTTTAGAATCGAGCATTGAACGAGAAAAAAAAAGTAATTGAATGGTTTGATAAGTAAAAGTTTTTTTTTTTTTAAGTTGTATAGAACATGCCAAACAACTGTCCAAAATAACAGCTAATTCAAATGAGCTTTAATTTCAACTTGTAACTTTCAAAAATTAAGTGAGCAGAGAAATTTAAGTGAGAAAATTAAGTGAGTTGGAAACTATTTTATTTTTGCTTATTATGCCTTTTGATAATAAGAGCATTTTTATAATTTTGTAATTTTTTTTAGAAACTTAAAAAGTAAAATATTTTTTCTTACACTTTTTTAAAAACATATAGTTGTCAATAAAGAAACTAAAACTTGCTCTATTCAACTGTTTTTGGTTTACTTGGTTTAAGTAACACTGTTCAATTGACTTATTTTTTTTTTCTGAAATGCAAAGCTAATACGTTAGTTATATACACTCATTTGTAAATAAAAATGATGGTAAAAATGCTCACTCGGTTTTTGTTTTTATTTTTTTCAGTTGGAGAACATGTATGCATGAAAACTATTGTAATATCAATTCCACATACTATACACTAAAGTTTGTAATTTATCTGCAGTGTATTGGTAAAAATGTTACTTATTTTAAGTGTTTTAAATCAAGTTCATTATTGCGCGTTTTTATTTATGTTTTCGTTCGGGAAGTTCTTTTAGGATGAACCGATAGTCATCGTCAACAGAACAGAAATTACTCTTTGTCTTCGTCAGACCAAGTTTTAATATTTGAAATCAACGTACTCAATGGGAGATAAGAACTCCCTTAATCAACCTAATAGATCCCAAAAATGCATTTCGGGGACTTTTACTCAATAATTTGAAGCATAAAATATCAAAAAATTCGATATCTTATTGGCAACTTTTCATATATATTCGCTTATAGCTTACGAATTTACTAAAATAATCAATTCTAAAAGCACCCTTTTATATGACATACTATGCAAATCAATGATTTATTTCAAGTGAATGATAAAATTCACTATGTTACATAGTGTCAGACAAAACTGATCTAAATGGCGTTTATTCACTTTCACGATCCCATTACTTTCCTGATGTAACCCATTCTAGAGCACTCCAAAAGCTTCTATGAAAATACTGTAAAATCGAAGAAAATATAATTCCAAAAAAATACTAAAATTAATTAGGGTCCACTTTAATATAATTTTATTAGCTTTCAAAAACATGCTCGGTCTTTAGGTGGGTGGAAAAAGCATTTTAATCGTTCCCAATAGCAAAAATGAACAATAATACCGTAGAATCACGATAACTTGAAGCTTGTAACTCGAATATTTTTCTATCTCGAAGTTTTTACTGGCTTCTAAACACTTGAGACTGTTGTGGAAACATCTCAAAACTCAAACTACCAGAACTTGAACGTTTTATTGGGACTTCGAGCTATCGAGAGTTGCTGTAATTACAAAGTACATTGCTGATGAATTTAACAAGTTCATTTCAAAGCTGAACCTATGCAAGCACAGATTTGTGGACGTAGCCTTTCAAATAATATGCTAGTGTTCGAGGCCTGTCTATATTCTGACTCTCACACTGTAAAAAAATTCCGAAAAGTTACTGGTTATTTTCGTGGAACATTTCGGGATATCAGAGGTTTTCACCTATTTCCCCGCAAAATCAAGTATCCTCGCAAAAAAGTTTCCTGAATTTCTAAAAGATGCACGAATGCAGACTTTTCACTGGTGTGAGAAATGTTTTTTGCTACCAGTTTAAAGGTTGACTGAGCGTGTTTATTAAGTGTATCGGTTTTAGTCTGAATGCGGCTCGTCTGGATTGACTAAGCTCCCAATGCGAGCAAATAAGGATAGCTGCAGCCTTGCGAAGCAGTAATTGCAGCCACAGAATATGCTTGGTTCTTGCTCGCAATTATTCACGTAGCTTTGGTCATGGTTGCGCCAATGCTTCTGGAGCCTTCTTGGTAAACCAAGAAGGTTCTAATGCAATACATTAAACCTATTCAATTTTTGTAGATGGTTCACGACTGGTTATAACAGGGGAGATTTCCCAGTATTTCAGGAAGGTTACTTTTAGCGGAAAACGTTCCTAGTTTTTGTAAGATATGTTACTGGTTGAAATTGGGCGCATCAGCTGCCTATTATTTTCCAGGAACGTTTCTGAATCGTTTTTACAGTGCAGTTCAGAATCATATTTTAAAACTTTTTGATTCCCTTGTGTACTTTTTTTAGTTATGTATGTATATATTACCTTTTTGGATGGTTTAAATAGTGTCAAAAGACGATTCTTGAAAAAATGTCCCGTGCGTACACTAATTTTTTTTATTTATTTCAAGTAATTATTAATTAAATATGGGATAAACTGTTATACTATGAAATTATATTAAAGCATGTATTATTCCCCAACAGCATTATTTCTTGAGTTCTTTGGTTAGCTGGAAAAAATTAAAAACCTAGCGTTACGTACAGGACATTTTTTTCGAGAATCGACCAAAAGCATTTTCAACAATAAAATTCATTGCTGAATCACAAATGACGCCTTTTATAGATACCATACTACGAATTAAGTCGAAAATAAAGACAAATTCACTATTTTTAATTGAAGCAGACTAAGAAACAACACAAACGACAACATTTTCGTGTCCAAAAGTCCTGGCAATGCCTTATGTTAGCGCAAAAATGCAAACGTCGAGGAAGGCTCGCTTAATTAGCCCTAACTCAAACTTCGGATTGTGGAACCGAGCGTTTCCTCCCCTCCTCCCAGATAGGCAGAGGAAATGGATTCCCACCCTTTCTCAGCGAGAGAACTAATTACGTTTTATAAAGATAATGAGTGTCGGAGGAAGGACGATGGGAATTCCAAAACTCTGGGAAAATGATGATGATTATAGAAACCAGTAAAGGAACTTAGTATATCCAATCAAATCAGAAGCAGGTTGCATCAAACATTAGTATGTTTCAGAAGCAGAAGATTATAAATTAAAGAATTGAATAGCTCATGTTTTTTTTTTTTTTTGGCATGAATTAGGCTAAATTTATAAAATAATATTTTATTATGTTTTCTAAGATTTTTTTTTCAATTAGTATGTACCAAGAAGTGTAAATTATGATTGCTATAGACATTTGCATGAATATGCTACAAGGGAAATAATGGGAATTTCAAATCTCTGGGAAGATGATGATGATTATAGAAACTAGTAAAGGTACTTCGTATATCTAATCAATTCAGAAGCAGGTTCCATCTAACATTATTGTGTTTCAGAAGTCTCAGAAGCAGACGATTGTAAATTAAAGAATTGAATAGTCCGTTTTTGGGGGGGGGGGGGGGGTGGCATAACTTAAGATATCTCCATGAAATAATATTTTATTATATTTTGTAAGATTTTTTGTTTGATCAGTATGTACCAAAAGGTAAAAGATGATCACTATAGACATGTGTCTGAACGTACTACAAGGAAAATGATGATTATAACAGAAAAAAATAAATGATGATCACTGTAGACATTTGTCTGAGTATACCACAAGGAACATTTTGATTATTACAGAAACCAGCAAGGATAACTTAATAATATCCAATAAACTCAGAAGCAAGTTACATCAAGCATTAGAATCTTTCTGAAGTGTCATATGCAGAAAATTGTAAACAAAAGAATTGAATTTTCATGTTGTTTTTACTACTATTATAATTTATTTATTTTTTTTAGTTATTTTATTTAGTAATTTTATTTATTTATTTATTTTTTGTTTTGGACATAAATTTTGATATCTTTAATAAAATTTTATTTTCTGTTATATTTCACAATATTCATTTTTTTCAATGAGTAAGTATATAAAAGTGAAGAGGATAATCACTTTAGACATTTATATAAATATACTACACAAAAAAAAAGATTATTAATATAGAAACCAGTAAGTAACTTTGTATATCCAATCAAATCAGAAGCAGGTTGCATCAAACTTTAGTTATATTTTAGACGTCTCAGAAGCAGAAGATTTTAAATTAAAGAATTGAATAGTTATGTTTTTTTTCTTTGAGAATAAATTAGGATATCTCTAAAAAAAGATATTGTACTATATTTTGGAAGATGCATTTTTTTTTTCAAAGAGTATGTACCAAAAAAGTGTAAATGATAATTGCTAAAGATTTTTGTGTGACGATGCTGCAAGGAAAAATAAAGGAAATTTCAAATATCTGTAAAAAGAATGAAGATTATAGAAACCAGTAAAGGAACGTCGTACATTTAATCAAATTAGAAGCAGGTTGTATCAATTATTAGCATGTTTCAGATGTCTCAATTGCAGAAGATTGTAAATTAAAGAATTGAATAGTCATGTTTTTTTCTTCTTTGTGCATACATTTGGATATCTCTAAAAAGTATATTTCATTATATTTTGTATCATTTATATTTTGCAATGAGTATGTACTAAAAAGTGTAAATGATAATTGCTATAGAGGTTTGTATAAATCTGCTGCAAGGAAAATAACAAAAATTTCAAACCTCTGGGAAAATGATGATGATCATAGAAACCAGTAAAGGGACTAAGTATATCCAATAAAATCTGAAACAGTATTCATCAAACATTAGTACGTTTCAGAAGTCTCAGAAGTAGACGATTGCAAATTAAAGAACTGAATAGTCATGTTTTTTTTTTCTTTGGGCATAACTTGGGCTAACTCTGTAAAGTAATATTTTATTATATTTTGTAAGATTTTTTTTCAATTAGTATGTACACAAAAGTAAATGATGATCACTAGACATTTGTCTGAACATACTACAAGGAAAATGATGATTATTACAGAAACCAACAAAGATAACTTAATAATTTCCAATCAACTCAGAAGTAGGTTTAACCAAATATTAATATCTTTCTGAAGTGTCGGATTCAGGACATTGTAAATAAAAGAATTGAATAGTCAAGTTATTGTTATTATTATTATTTATTTATTTTTGACATAAATTACAATATCTTTAAGAAACTAATATTCTACAATGCAGTAAAACCCTTCCTAACGGGCACCCCTCAAAGGCGGACACCCCTCTTATGCGAACAATTTTTAGTTCCCCAATTCCAGTGCAAATAACATTATTGAACCCCTGTCCTGCGAACACCTCTCTATTGCGGACAAAAAAAATTGTACCGTTAGTGTCCGCATTACAGGGATTTTACTATATTTTACAGATTTTTTTTTTTTTAATGAGGTAAGTACATAAAAATTAAAAGGATGATCACTATAGACATTTACATAACTATAGTACACAGAAAATGATTATTAATGTAAAAATCAGTAAGGAACTTAGTATATGCGGTGAAGTTAGATAGTTGCATCAAACTTTAATATGTATCAGAAGTTTCAAATGCCAAAGATGGTAAATTAAAGAATTGAGAAGTTATGTCTTTTTTTTTTTCCTTGGGACATAAATTAGAATATCTCAAAAAACCTATTTTATTACATTTTGTAAGATCATTTCTTTCAATGAGTATATACCAAAACGAGTAAATGATAATTGCTATAGACATCTGTATGAATATGCTACAAGGAAAATACTGAGAGTCCCAAATCTCTGGGAAAATGATAGTAATTGCAGAAACTAGCAAAGATAACTAAATAATATCCAATCAGCCAGATTTCATCAAACAGTAATATGTTTCAGAAGTATCAGATGCAGAAGATTGTAAATGAAAGATACGAGTAGCCTTGTTGTTGTTATTATTATTATTATTATTATTATTATTATTATTATTATTATTATTTTGTTTTATGATTTAGAAATAAATAAGGATGATCTTAAAAAATGTTTTATAATATGTTGTGAAATTCATTTTTCTTCATGATTATGTTCCAAAACGTGTAAAGGATAATTACTACAGAAATTTGTATGCTTATACTAATGACGCTGATAGTCACATAAACTAGCTAAGAGAAGTAAAGTAAGAAATAACAACTTCAAAAAGCACAAAATGAAGATTACTGCAGACAAGTGTTTCGGCGTAACAATAAACGCCTCTTTCAATGTGAATGTCTTTTCATCCATAAGCTCATTTCTTTTTGAACTGAAAAGGCGTTCCTTGTAACGTCGAAACACGTGTCTGCAGTATTCTGAACTTTGTGCTTTTTGACGTTGTTATTTCTTACTTTACTTTTCAGCACAAAGATATTAATTTATCTCAGCTAAAAGAACTTAGTAACATCCAATTAAATGAAAAGCAGGTTGCTTCGAAAATTCATTGTAAATGAAAGAACTAGATTATCCTGTTTTTTTTTTTTTTTAATTATATTATTATTCATTTTTTTAATTCATTGATTGATTTATTTTTAAACAGAAATATCGATGTCTCTAGACGACTATGTTTTGTAAGATTAATGTATTTTAATGATTATGTACCAAAATGTGTGATGATCCCAATATACATTCATATCACTATGCCACTAGGAAATTAATCAAGATTACAGAAACCAGTAAAAACTACTTAATATACGTATACAATTAAATCAGAAGCAGGTTGCATCAAACATTTGTATATTTCAAAAGTCTCTAAAGGAAAGGATTGCAACTTAAAGAATTGAATATTCGTGTCTTTTTTCTCTGTGAGCATTAATTAAGGTATCGCTAAAAAGTTATTATTTTTTGTAAGATTTAATTTTTTTTTCAATGAGTATATGTACCAAAATTTGTAAAAGCTATGATTGCAAAAAACCTGTAGGTGATGACAAATTCTGATTGGATATTTGAAATCAAAGCCAAAAATTACCCTAAAAACACTATAAATGTTTCATGTAACGAAATCATAGTTACAGAGTTAGGATTTCTGTATAATTATTTCTATATAACCAGTGATATGACAAAAAATATGTTCGAGGTTTTTTTTTTTTTTTTGTATTCAATTTGCACAGCGGATATTTGAACAACCATCCGATCCTATACCTGATAGCTTTGAGTTTTAACTTTCCAGTGTAAATCATTTGCTTTTTGAGATGAGAGAAGAAATATGAAATATGTACAGTGAAATATCATTACAAGAAGCTAAGAGATCGCAAGTATTATTCGTTCGAACTGGAGTTTCGTTGTAATGGATTTCAAGCAGTGTAATGGCAAATGAATTAAGTTTTTATTTCTGAAACAATATTTCATTTTATAAGTATTCGTTGTAAAAAGGAACTGTATTTTATTATTGATGTTGCTTCTATCTTAAGCTACTATGCAGTAACTTAGTGTTCAGCCCCAATGTAAGAATACATGCGTGCATTTAGTACACAATCATGCATTTTTAATTTCTAAGACTCTTTTCACTTTTCAAGACATTTTAATTTCCATTACATGAATAAACACATTCATATTGTTCAAATATTCATACAATATAAAGAAAATAAAGAAAGAAAAAACAATAAAAATGTGTATTTATTATCTATGTCATGAGCTTTATAGGCTTTTTTTTTTTGCAAAAAGGGTAAAACAGAAAGAGAATGCGATCATCTATAGTGCAGAACCGTATTTTTCTCAACAAAATAAAAATCTTCTCCCAGTTTGATAGAAATCTTAAATCTTTTAGTGGTTTCGGAGTGGAAAATTTATTGATAAGAAATAGCCGGTAAAAATTGATGAGTTTTGTAGGAAACATATCCATGCATATCATAAAGATATGCAATCGAAACGAGCGAGCATTTTTATTGCACTTTTATTTATTTTTCTTGGAGATGTTTCGAGTTTGCGTTTGTGCATTTGATAGATGTTGCATTAAGTGGAATGCATGTACCCAAATGTGTTTCATTTTACGTGAAGAGTTTTGGGTGGATGTAATTTGATATATGGAAGTGATCCATAAAGTATGGAATATTCTTTCAGTTAATGTCTGTTTTTTTCCAAAATGCTTTATTAAATCGGTTCTGTTCTTTTTTGTTGTATTTTTATAGGGGAAAAAAGTCAAAAAGGCACTTTCGTTTAGAAAAAGTGCCCTAATGGAAACATCACAAACTTTTAAATGCATCGGGAAATATTTTTATGCAGTTGAAATATGATACATATTCTTCACTTAATTTTCTACTCCGTTCTTAATTAATAAAACTTTGACAATTTGGAAGAGTAGAGTTTATTAAAAAAGGATTATAACCATCAAGATGTGCAGAAAGTGTATGTGTGAGTAGTTACATAGACACAAAATTTTGAATACGCTAATATCGGGTTATATATTTTTAAAATAGAAATCTTGAGTTTAAGAAGTGGAATATGTGATAAAACAGCATTGAAAAAAAATGATTTGGAGTTACTTGCTTGTTTGGAGTTACTTTACTGAATTAGTTTGCATGTTAGGACGTAAGTTACAAAAATAGTTCAGTCAATAACTTTGCATTTTTCAGTAATAAGCAAAAACTAATTTCTGCGATATACAAAACAAATAAGCCGCAGAAAATTATTTCTAATTAATTTTAGTCTTAAAGTAATTATGATTTTTTAGACACTGTCTGCCAAATTATTCAAAACAACTTAGTTATGTAACATAATAGGGTTGGGATTTTTTATCGACTAGTAATTGTTTAATTCTATTTAGTTGGGTATATTATGAATTAAATACTTTTTTCACAGTAAAGCAACTCATATTCCTAACCATCAGCTAGTATAATAAATTGAAATACAAAACAAACAACTCTTTATATGAAACAAAAAAGATTAAAGTTCAATTTAAAGTATGTGTGTTTGTGTGTAGGGGTATGTGTATCTGTGTGTTGGCATATGTTTTTGTGTCTGTGTGCAGGCATGAATGTGTGGGTAGATCATTCTTGATTATTATAATTTAACTTGTTTTACGGATGATAGCAAGTTGGAAGGCAGAGTTGGGCTGGCTTTTGTTGTATATGAAAATCGAATGGAGAAAGAAACCGTCCAACATCGCATACCTGATGAGTGTTCTGTTTTTCAGGCAGAGCTTTTGTGCTTGAATCTTGAGTAAAATGGCTTCAGAATTTCTATAATACGTCTGGAACTGTAAAATTTTTCATATGTACTGATTCATTGTCCTCCCTTTTCTTATTATGCAATCCAGCTAGCACCGAAAGACTTGTGGTGGAAGTTCATTCTATTCTTAGTGCGCTTGAAAATGTTGCTGATGTTTATTTCACCTATATTCGAGGTAATAGTAGAAATTTCAGCAACGAAAGGGCAGACCAACTTGCTAAGCAAGCGACAAGGCGCGGTATTGACTTAATCATGGATATTCCTGGGTCTCACTGGAAATTTTTGGCAAGGGAGAAAACTATCGCTAACTGGGACACGGAGTATCTTGCCTCCTCAAATGCTCGGTGGACAAGGAGGTTCTTCCCTACTGTTTTTCATCGTCAGCAGTGCAGCTATTTTTCTACAAATTTTAAACTGACTCAAGTTCTCACTGGCCATGGAAATTTTAAAAGTTACTTGTTTAGATTTGGCATTTCGCCAAATTTGCTTTGTGACTGTGGAGTTGGCGAGCAGAGCGATGAACATGTTCTTCTGCACTGCAGTTTACAAGATGGCCCTAGGACTGTCTTCAGAAAATGTTTGACAAATGTTTCCTTATGCTGGCTGCCTGTTTTCTCGGATCTTGTTAAAAGATCCGAGACTTTTGTCATCTCGTCTGATTTTGTTAACAGTCTAAACTTTTAAAGTTTCAACTTTTTATGTTTTTTATACTTACTCTTGTAAGCCTCGTGACATACTGTGTGGAACACGATGAGTTTTTAAATTGTATTAAATAATAATTAAAAAAAATAACTTTCTTGCAGTCAACCAGCTGTGAGGGCAACACTAATCTCAAGTGGCTAAGGATCAGTGGCAGTTTATGACTGAAGTTCTGTGCCTGGCCACGGTGAATAGTACAGTGGTGGTCAGAATTATAAGGACAGCAGAAACACACAGAAAAAAGAATTATTTCTAAAATAATTGATTAAAATTTATACACAGTATGCCTTTTTATACTAAAAACCATTCTGGGATGACGAACATTTGAAAATACAAGGCAAAAATGTTTTCCCGTGAGTAATAAAAAAAGGTCATTATTAAAACTGGACACACTTATAAGTACAACGAGGGTTTTGCCCTGAAAAAACCTAGTAATCAATAATATTCCGCTCTTTTTCAATCACTTTTATCAGTCTTGATGCCATGAAAGTTGAAGAATGTTCTTGAAATTTTTTATCCTGGATTTTTGATGGAGAAATGAGTTCCTGCTTGTTTCAAAATTGAATACCATTCTTTCATACTTCGGGTGCGATAATCCCTCTCAAAGTTTCCATTAAACTTAGATCGAGCCTTTTATCATACCATGCAGTAACTTCACGAAATAAGCACAAAGAAATCATTTTGAGGTGTTAGAAACATGTAATTAGGCATTGTCCTTCTAGAACAAATTGTTTAAACACGTAATTAACGGTGATTTTTCCTTAAAAAATATTGCTCAGTCAAAACATATCAACTCAGCTCAAAAATATTGTATAGTTTCCGTCCAATGCGAAACTTCGACACCTTTGTTCACTCTGAGCAAAGATTGTGAAGAGTGTAAGTAATTCAAAATGTATTTCAAACAATTAAGCGCTCCTCGCACACAATACTTTGTTTAAATATTAATAAACAAGCGCTTCAAAAAAAAAAAAAAACTTTCTACTTTTTATTTTTATTTATTTATTATTATTATTTCACTTTAGAAATTTCGCATTATTTCCATGAACATTAGTATATAACCATAACTGAGTTCAATTTATTTCTTCAACTTCTTATCTGAAAATTGTGTTCTCACAAAACTTTATTGAAAATCGATTATTGACAAGATATCAAGTGAAATCGATGCGAGTTTTACGTTTCCGATACGAGTTGGTTTGAAATTAAATGACGTGGATTAATATATATGTTAGTAATCAATATATTCTTGTTGTACTGGTTGCAGTCGATACTAACAGTTTATTCTGCATAAAATACATTTGAACAACTGGGTGCAGTGCCTAACGGAAAACACAGTAATTGAAGGCGATGCTTACTTTCACATAATATCATCTAGTATAAAAAACAGGATAAATTGTCTTTAAAAAACTAAAAATGTGTAAGTAATGTGCTGAAAACGGACTACAATTTTAATTGTTTTTCAGCTTATTTAATGAATATTTTAGGATATAATTGCATTACTTTCAACACCATAAACGCAAAATTACGGGAAAATATCCCTTTCAGGCATAAAAACATGGAGTTTCATATCATTTCTGCGGAAAATGTTGTACTAAATTTTTTTTTTCTTTATGTGGAAATGCTTTTAAGGGCATAAATTGAAGGATTAAAATGTCACAGAATGTTTTCTTAGCGTAAAAATAAGTAATATGCGAACTGGCCGATTATCCCATCCAGAGACTACAGTTTCGTCCTTGTTTAGACTCATCAGTCTGCAATAGGGGTAGGGGGGGGGGGCGACTTACCACTTGATACCCGAGCTTTGCTATGAATGTATAAGGTGCACCATGCCTGCGAACTCTCCTGGTGAGATCAATTTACTTTATCTACCAGTTTTTGGGCACTTTTAGCTTCAATGAGATGACATATTTCTCCAGCTTGGTTATTACCTATTTCAGACTGATGAGTCTAAACAAGGACGTAGAACCCCTTTAGAGGACAAGCCGATCTATCCGACATTTTAGTTCCAAGACAGTTTTGGATCCAGCGCTGTTTTAAGTATTTGGAAATATGTTGTTATAGTCGCTGGTTGCAATGACGTAAAAACTTAGATGACAAGTTAGGTAAAACGTAACTTTAGGTAAACCCAGAAGGAACATTTTTTTCTTAAATTTAATAACAATTTATCAAGAGATGTTTCCTGTAATGGATCTCACTTTTATAGCTTAAATGGTTTTAAATATGAATGAAGTATACCTTCCCAATTAAAACAATTTAATAATAAAAAAAACAGCAAATCTATAGCTTAGCAACCATTTATCCAACGCGGTTACTGTATACATAATGTTTTCAAGTGCAAAAATTTGGAACCAAAATGTTGGATGAGTTAGTTCCCCTTTTAAGTGGCCTTACAAGGACGAAATTGGATTCTCTGGATTTGATAACCCAGCTGTCTGGTACATTGCAAGTAGTTCCGCCTTTCCTTGGCGTAGGGGCGGTGACTTACTACCTAACACAAACGTGTTTATAAATCAATGTAGTTTATTAATGAATTAACTACATAACAAATTTAAGAAGAAGAAATTGGAAAAACCTTGTAAAAAAAAATGTAACTATGCGTACGTAAGAAACCTTCTCAGAAGCAAAATTAATAAAATAACAATTCCAGAACACTCCCATTTTTCTTTTTTTTAAATAATGATCATAAGAAGCACAGTGTCTTATAAATCTCATTCCATCATAAAGCAGAATCGACGCAGCAAAACTCCGCAGTGAAATATTATTACACCTGTTTTATCACAGTATAACTGCACATACATTGGTTCTTGAATATTAGCCCAAAAAGCACAACTCTCCTTTCTTTATCCTTTCTTTCATACGGCACTTAAAATCACATTTTACGATGAGATGCATGCAGGTGAAATGATATATGAACTCATGGTATACATCATAAAAGAAACTAGAGTGGGGGCAATTTGATACGCATTTGAACGCATAAAACATGATATAATTTACTAAGGCGAGCTCTCTTTTATATTACTTTATTAGAATGTTTTTGTCGATATCGTTTTCTTTTTCTCATTCTTCATTCAAATAACGTTTATCAGGGGAGTGTATGCTTTTTATTATTGTTTTCAGAATAAATAGTTTGACGAAGTTTATCGCTTGATTATATTGCTATTAGAACTGTGACGGCCTTCAATTCGAAATCGCCTTTCTTTTTGCTGTTACTGTCCTGTTCTGTGTATGTTATAGTCTCGTTATTGAAGACATTTTTTTTCTTTTTATTTTATTTTATTTATTTTTTTGTTTTTGCCATTATTGGCAACAGCTTTTCAAAATACCAGCTAAATTATAGTAATTGAAATCCAGTTTATTTTGCTTGTATTTGACTAGAAAATGGTATTATCACTGTAAACGTTTAGTATTTCTTTTAACTAATTTTTGTACATTTCTTTGAAATAAATTTAAATGAAAGTGCTTTTTTTTTTCTACTGAGCTATGTGATCATTTACTTTGCATTTTGACAGAAGGTGTAGGGATAAGACATTGATTTCGCAAAACAAAAATTGCGATTTGAAACCAGGTCACAGTTATGGGACTCAATATACCGACTTGCGTATGCGTCCCTGTCGTGTGGCTGTACTTTATGTTACATCCCATAAATATCTGTTTGTTTCGTATGCTGTCAACTAAATCAAATTCCTAACAGAGTTTCGCATTTTAAGAGATAGGCTGCCGTGCGTAAAGGGCAGGAATTGCAAACTTTTCTTTTTTCTTTTTTTTCATTTTCGTCATCTGTTGTAAGTTAGCTTTTTTTATAGAATCTTGCTTATTTGGTTCCTGCTAAAAAAAAAGCGCGAAACAGAAGTCTAATTCCAAAATTTCCCTATTGTTGGTACTGAATCCACCACGCATTTTTTCAAATATCTCAAAAAATTATTTCTGCAGATACTTCCGTTTACCTGC
Organism: Uloborus diversus; assembly: GCF_026930045.1. Lineage (NCBI taxonomy): Eukaryota > Metazoa > Arthropoda > Arachnida > Araneae > Uloboridae > Uloborus > Uloborus diversus. The sequence continues at coordinate 115,205,177 of NC_072738.1, forward strand.
CCACAGCAGTATGGTGTCCCCACCTATATTGGGAAATCAAAATTCTCAAGTGGTAATGGCTATCCGGTGATAGTGGCGCCGTCGGAAAGAATGGATGCCAGCGTTTGAGAGTACGAATTTTCTGAATCAGTACCGTATTCATTTTTGATAAACTAACAACACTTCGTATTTCAACTTCCTTGCTTTTTGTAATGTCGAAATGTTTCTTACTTCGTAGAAATAACGATTTTTTCTCCTTCAGCTCAAAAATTGCGTTTCCTTAATTAAGCTTTTTTAAATTCCACTTTAGCGTCCTTTCGTAAAATATGACATATTTTAGAAAGTTCAAGATGGAAATATTATATTTGACTTAAGAAAAGCCTTCAACATGACAATGGAATTATACTAAGAAAAGGGTTTTTAAAAAATTTTGAAAATAATGTGCAAAAACTCAAAAAAGAAAAAAAAGGTAATGAAGTTTCTTTAGCTGTCGAAAATACCATCATTTCAAAATTTATAAGCTTAAATATATAAAACATACATCTTGACAAAAAGGGAAAATTTTTCAGTTTGAAATAAAGGTGCATTAAAGTTTAATTTCAATAAGCATAACGTTTAATTAGTACTGTAATCAGTAAAAATAATGTTGTTCTATCAAAATATGTTTCGTTAAAAATAATTTTAAAAATTCTGACAGTGTTTAATGAAGCAGATAAAAAACCACGAACTTCTTAGTTATGTGTCACAACTAGATTGGTAAAGAAAATCCAGCGTTCAGAAATTTAATTAAAAATGTAATAGCAAAAGGCGTTTTTCTTTAGGTATCACGTTAGTTTTTGTTATATTGCAATTTTGAAATTAATTTATTTGCAAGAAAGATGTTTTTATTTTTTGATTCAACTAATAGTGAAGACTTGATACATTATTCAGTAATTTTTTAATAAATTATTGAAAACGAGCATTAAAATAAAAGATCAGTTTTAAATATGTATCCAACAATTAAATATATATAAAGTATTCGTCGGTATTGAATACGTTTTTGTTTCAATTAGAATGCAACTCGTATCTTATAGCTTACAGTTATAAAGTGTTCAGTGTTGTCTTTATGACCGTTCAGCTTTAACTTATTCACTAATACACTTTCTTCATTTTAAAGACAGTAAGACATTACGCTCAAAACACCAACAGAACCACGCTAGATGTCAAAATAACGAAAAGGCTTATAAATAATACAAGTATTTCAACTAAAACCATTTGAAAAAGTAGGGTCAAAGTTAGGAACTAGGAAAATGAAAAAAAGGGATGCGCACTATCTTAACTGATACTCCAATTAAAGAAGCCCTCAGACAAGAGCAGTTAGAAGCTACAAATGAAAAAACAAAAAACAAAATGAGCAGAACAAAACACAAATTAGAAATTACTTTAAAATTTAAAAGTTTATATTAAAGCAGAAATAGAAGACATCAAAGAAAAAAGTATGAAAGCAAAACCTGCGACAGGGGAAAAGTTAGTTTACTCTGTAAAGAGGAAATTAGTGAACGATTCTGTTTACGAAGTAGAAAATTCTGCTTGCATCTATTGTCTGAAAGTACACAACCAATCGAAAAAAGGACAAGACAGGGTTCAATGTCTTAGATGTCAAAACGCAGTCCCATGACAAGTAGGCGAAAGCGAAAATATATAGAGCCATTCCATTTCAGATCAGGCAGGGTCTGTCACATGACCATCACCGATTTTTTTGAAAAAATTACAGTAGTTACAACTAAGGGACATATGAAATATCCCAAAAGGATTTTGCAAGAAAAATTTTTTTCTTCAAGTCTTCTTTAGTTACAGCCTATTAAAATTCTGCACAAAATCCGCCATTTTGGAAAAAACCGGCAAAACACTCCATTTGAAATGGACACTATTTCAAAAGTATTTAACCTACTTGAATTATTCTTTTTTCTAAAAATAAATAAGGACCCATATATCCTCTAGACATCGTTTTTGAAAGTTTTGTTAGGTTTTTTGATTAAAAAAAAATTCATTTTTGCGCCAAAAAACTGCTTTTTTAACGATTTTATGATTTTTTTTCTCCATGAAAAAAAAGTTTTTTTTACTAAACAGAGATGGCAGTCTAAAGCCCTTATATGATAGTTTCATAACATATTTTATTATAATCCTTGGATGCATACAGTCTCGGAAAATAAATTTAAAATTTTGAAAATTTTCAAAAATTACCGATTTTTGAAGTGATTTTACTCAAAAAATCCATTTTTTAAAAATCTAAAAGTTGACTCGTTTGAACCCCATATAATGCTTAACAAGTGGATAGACACCGCATTCCGTATTTTTTCCCATAAAATGTTTTATGATTTTTTGAAAGTGACCTTATCGCCCATGGCATGCATGTAAAATAAAAATTTCTAATAATTTCAGTCACTGAAAATCTGATTATATTAATGCCTAATAGCTACAATAATAGTGCACTTTATCAGCAACAAATAAAATTTTACTGATTTTTAATAATATAGCGATATCAAACCGCTTCTAATGACCCAGTCCATTCGACTTTTTGTACTTCATTATATAAATATATTTTTCTGCTGATCGGCGCCTAATTGTTATAGGAGTTTAGCTCCCATACTTCCTTATTTGTTTCACTCAAATTTTTGTATTTTTGACCAAATTCAGGCCACTTAAGCATTAGAAAAAGTTCTGAAGACTATAGGGCTCCTGCACTTCTTTTGTTAGAAATTGTATCCCTGGCTATAATAGCTAGCTTTGGTGATCTGTTTGGTTACCTCAACTTACAACCATGTTCAATTGATTACTTCTCACGTAAAACAGGTAGGCTTTTTAAATTCTTAAACTACAAGTGAGTTTTGCAGTTTGAATTTAGTATACATATTCTTACGTATAAAAGTAATCATACGAGGTAGGATCCAAAAATTATGTGACAACATTCACCAAAGACAACCAAAGCACGAAATTAAAATTAATCGTTTTAAATGCATTGTATTGTTCTTCCCTTTGATGGTTTCCCCTGTCGCATAATTGAGTTGAAGAGAAAGAGAATTGAAAGAGAAAAAATATGATTTGTCGCTGCATATGAAAGTAACGGTGAATGCATAGCTTTGGAGACAAAATAAACTAATATTTATTTAAAAGAAAGGAAAGATTTTAACTGTTACTGATAAACTACATCATTATCATAGCTATAAGTCATTAATATAATCACCAAAGGCTCTTCTATCTAAAGGCTACACACATAGTCTTACAAAAAGACGAATTGACTGGGTCATCAAAAGCGGTTTGTTACTGATATATTATTAAAAGTCAGTAAGATTTTAGTTGTTCCTGATAAAGTGCACCGTTATTGTAGCTATTAGGCATTACTATAATCAGAATTTCAGTTACTGAAATTATTAGACATTTTTATTTTACATGCATGCAATGGGCGATAAGGTCACTTTCAAAAAATCATAAAACATCTTAAGGGAAAAATTACGGGATGCGGTGTCTATCCATTTGTTAAGCATTATATGGGGTTCAAATGAGCCAATTTTTGGATTTTTAAAAAATTGGTTTTTTGAGTAAAATCACTTCAAAAATCGCTAATTTTTGAAAATTTTCAAAATTTCAAATTTTATTTCCGAGGCTGTATGCATACAAGGGTTATAATAAAATATGTTCTGAAACTATCATATAAGGGCTTTAGACTGCCATCGCCGTTTAGTAAAAAAAAACTTTTTTTTTCACGGAGAAAAAAAATCATAAAATTGGTAAAAATGCAGTTTTTTCGCGGCAAAAATGAATTTTTTTTCTTTATCAAAACACCTAACTAAACTTTCAAAAACGATGTCTAGAGGATATATGGGTTCTTATTTATTTTTAGAAAAAAGAATTATTCAAATAGGGTAAATACTTTTGAAATGGTGTCCATTTCAAATGGAGTGTTTTGCCGGGTTTTTCCAAAATGGCGGATTTTGTGCAGACTTTTAATAGGCTGTAACTGAAGAAAGAAATTTTTTCTTGCAAAATCCTTTTGGGATATTTCATATGTCCCTTAGGTGTAACTACTGTATTTTTTTCAAACAAATCGGTGATGGTCATATGACACTTTTCATACCTGTCTGCCTGATTTGAAATGGAATAACTCATACTTAATTTTTGTTAGTAATATCTAACAGTGCTGAAAGAAGATGACCAAATAGTTTATGTTTTAATTGACAGTTAGCCCTGTGATTTTAGCTTAGCCTGTAAAATGTCTTTAAATTAATTACTTGTGATTTTCTTATTTTTAAAATATTTTAAGAGAAATAAAACACTTAAATTTGGTTAAATATCTATTTCACTTATTCCTTTTTGTCATTTTAAATATGCGTAAACGTGTTTCACTTGATGCGTAAACTTGCCCCGTGTTCGGGGCAAGTTTCGGGACTCCAAAAAAAAAATTTCGGTTAAAAACACAAGCAGAGCAACAACTGAATATGCAAATTTTGACTTCGTAAACTGCTTCATAAAACCACAATGTCTAAAATTTCCATGTTTAATACATAAAATTCAGAAAATTCATTGAAAAAAATAAAAAATACAAAAAAGAAATTGGGTGTAACGTAAAGACACACAATAAAAGTGAAACATTTGAATTGCAGGGAAAAATTAACTTTATTCTTCCAGCATTTTTGGATAGCATTGATTGTTTTTCATTCATTTATTTACATAAAATTACATACATATAAGACCATATGCATCATTTTCTTCGTTCTTACGAAGATATATTATCCTTTTTGTACACATACTAATATTGTCGCCCAGCGAAGTCTGACTGACAATTACAGTGGCTACATTTTCAGAGCGCTAAGCTTTGAACGTATCAAGATCTAGGTCGAATCCCAGTCAAGATGTGCCTATTCGCAACGAAATTGTATATATTTAAAAATAAATTATATAACCTCGATTTAATGATTGTCAATGGACTGGAAAAAGTTAATGTTTAAACTAAGATATCGTTAAATAGAGGAGCATATACATTTACTGCAGTTAAATTCAGATCAGGGAAACGTATCAGTTAAATGAGGTAATCGTTAAATAGGGCATCGTTAAATCGAAGTTTTACATATTATGGACAAAGAGATCACTAAACAACACTCGAAATGCGTTGTTTATGCACACGTGTTTCAATGGATGCCCTGTTAATAACCAACAAATGTACTACAACTAACAGTTAATAACCAACACAAGCAACCACGGAGAACGAGAAAGAAGGAAAGCTAGAAGAATGTATGGGCGTTTCTTCGTCACACAAAGAACAACTACGTCAGTTCCTTTGCACGAAAGTTTACCGCTCAGAATTTCAGAGTCCTCGTATTAAAAGTTCCACTTCAAAAAAAAAAAAAAAAGTCCAAATTTGATCCGGATTATATGAATAATCCGGATAAACGAGGTCCGAATAAACGAAGTTCCACTGAACTTGCATTCTGTAACAAAAGAAAATATCTTTTTGCAGTGCGAAGCTATCATTGAAATCCGAAGGGCATTGAACTTTTTGTGAGCTTTAGGAGCAAAAGAGCAAAGAAGGGCAAGCGGCCATCGATCACTGGAATAGGTTTCTTGCTGCAAGAATTGGACCCCGAAGAAAGGGTTTTTGTCTTATCTGGAAGGAAAGAAATAGGAACTCCTGTGAAACGTGAGCAATGAAAGGAAATGCTCCTGGATTTCTTTCATCCGAGGAACCTATAAAGGGAAATGTCGTGCAAGGATAAACGATCCACTTTTGGATAGTAGCTGGGTTACTTAAATGACTGTTTCTGCTATGCGTAGATCATTTAACAAATTCCCGCGATAAAAGGAGCATGTTAGAGATTTCTTTGGTGCATTTTAAGAGATGTCTACGAGTTTTTTTTTTATTTATTTATATATATTTTTTAATTTTTGAATGTGTGATGAATTAACTCTTTAAAGGAGATTTTGATAATTTTGAACGTTTCGAAACTAGAGGCAAATCTTGCTTTTAATTCTATGATTTTGTTTCCCATGTAATGATATTTATACATTACAAACCAATTTGAACACTGTATAAAAAATTCTCCTTGCAGTAATAAAATTTCGACAAATCAATGCGATTTATGCAAACTCAAATTGTAAAATGTAGATAAATTTTACATTAATATTAATAATTTATAAGCGATATACTGCACTGTAAAAACGATTCAGAAACGTTTCTGGAAAATATGATCAGCTGATGTGCCCAATTTCTACCACTAACATATCTTACAAAAGCCAGAAACTTTTCCCGCTAAAATTCAGTAACCTTTCTGAAATTTTCCTGGAAACTTCCTGAAATATTCAGAAATCTTCCTGTTTAAAGCCAATCGTGTCTCTGGAACTTTAGAGCATGATATGATAGCTTGGTACTTTCCTGCATTTTCAGGAAAGGTCCAAAAGCAGTATTATTAATATGGCCAAAACTAAGACAGAAATACAAGCAAGTATCTAGCATTTCACTCGCCTGCAATTCCAGCAAAACTAAGCAGTCCATTAACCGATGTGGGCCTTTTGGACGCCTTATCAGTCTAGACCAGCCACAGTCGAACTGAAGCCAATACACTTTATAAAGACGCTTAGTTAATCTTTAAACTGGGAGCTAAACATATTTTTTACAGCAGTGAGAAATCTGAATTCGTACCACTTATAGCAATTCAGGAAACTTTTTGACGATGATACTTGATTTTTCCAGGAAGTGGATAAAAACCACTGAAATCCCGGAGTGTTACATAGAAATACTCAATAACGCTTCGGAATTTTTTAACAGTGTGAAAAAAAATATATCAAAAAGAAGTTTTATATCTATACGTTACTAGCTGCATTTCACTACCTCCAACGTCAAAGTTGCGTCAAATGACTATGTTAAACAATCAGACTCAAATAAATACAACAATAACTAAAATTTAAAGTCAATGTGCAAAAAAGATAAATTTTATGACTTAAAACTTGAATATAGACACCTGTGGATTTTTTTTTAATTCCAAAATGCCACTTATGCGAACTGCTGAGCATCAAAGGACTTCTGTGTTAAATTTGGCAACGTTCCAACGGAAACTGAATTTGTACAAAGAACATACACACACACACCTACATACAGCCATTTTTCTACGAAGAATATTTTTTAAATTATTGCCTCATTAAAATTTTACTAAAGCTTCAATAAAGCGTTCGTAATTAAAAAAAAAAAAAAAAAAGATAAAATTTCGTGGTAGGCAATGACACAGTCAGAGTTTACCTTCTGGAGATTTAGTCATTGCAGTCCTTACATGAATATAAATTGCTGTATAAGAATTGGCAATAAGTGTTATGACCAAGGAATCCAAGGAGTTGACTTCAGATACCCTTCGTCCTACATTAGCATATCTTTTGTCTGACATTGCATTCATTATCATTTTCTTTTCTGTCAATATTGAGAATAAATGTGCAAATATTAGATCATTTAAACGCTCCCTCAAGTAAAAAAGGAAAATAATTTTTTCTTTCATTGACGCATTTTTTTAGATTCCTACGTATCGCTGCTTACGTCACAGTCGCTAGTAATGTACCTAGTAGATATAAAACTTCTTGAGATGAGAATTAAATTTAAAAAAGAAAGAAGAAGAAGAATGTATGTGAGGCCTTTTTCAAATACATTTTCTTTATCAGAACATGACTTTAAACACACCATTAGTTTATATATTTAGTTGCGACCCAATTACGTATTGATTCTGTTTGTATATTTCAGTTGTGAGCATTTGATATATCTTTTTAGGCAAATAGAGGTCATTGACTCCAGAAATTCCTCCTAAAAATATAAAGAAAATGGAACAATATTTAAACCACAAGAGAAACAAAATTCATGCCTGAACTCAAAATCAAAAGAAAGGACGTACAACCATCAAATTCGTAGAACAGAAAATTCAAGGAACTGATTTTGAGTTCAGGTATGAATTTTGTTTCTCTTGTGGTTTAAATATTGTTCCATTTTTTTATATAAATCTCGTAGCTTAAATATTGTTCTATTTTCTTTAGATAAAACTTGTATTTTTCGTTTGTAAAAGGTTCAGTGTTTGAATTTCATGTCATACTGATATTCTGGACTTTCAGTGCCCCAATTGCTTGTTTTGTGAGATGTCGGGGACTAGTGCTGCTTTTTTAGGCAATTTCGCCAGCAGCACTCACGAAACATCTCATGGTTTTTCCCTACCCTTGGGGAGTACCCCCTGATGAGGTCCCAGGGTATTTTGGGATTTTTTCATTTTTTCCTTCTTTTAAAAGAATTTTTCTTTCTTGTTCAATCCTTATATTGCTATCAAATATATATATATATATACATATATATATATAAAACTTTAGCATCGCATGGCGGTTTGATGCGTGTTTGTACTACATACTAGACAGCTTTTCCATTTATATGTGAGATTTACGTACATTTTAGCCTGCAAGCAGATTAAAGAGAAAATTGAATACACACGCAAATTATTCCCTTTTCTTCAAGCAATAAATATTATTGATGGTAACTAAGCAAATAAAGCAATAATAGCAAAATATGATAAAATAAGCTTTATTTGTTTAGGAAACGAATCGGAAATCCTGTAAATTTAAAACATTTTAATTATGTGTTTTGCAGTGACGCTCCTTACGACGTTTCTTAATTTATTCAGCGCAACTAAAGAAAGCAGTTAACTAAACAGAAGCTGCAAGTAACTCATACATGACGTTTTACTCTGAGCAAAAGCTGATTTAAAGGCCAAAAGCTGTACATTTTGCAAACATAAAACTTGCCTTGAAAAGAAATGTGATGTTTCAGGGGAATGGGAAATTTTCTGTAAACATGAGTATGATAATGTATTCTGGTTGCTCCCATAAAAGAACTTCTTTCTTTACGATACCCGGTGAAACGATAAGCAAATTCGAGGATAAAAATGAAATTCACTATTTATTGTAGCAAAACGGAAACACAGTGCATAACACTTTGTTTAAAAGATGCAAGTATAATCATCAATATATATTTAATTTGCAGTCGGACTCGCATATATCAATTCGTGATTTAACGAGAATCTGGCTTTAACTAGAAAATCAGAAATGTTTGGTTTAAACTCTACTAAGGTTAAATACGGCATTTTAACCGTGCAGAAATGGGTAAGAAACAACCGAATTTGATACACTTTGAAGAATATGTACATTTGAGGTACTCATTTTTATTTTATAAGAAAATGCATGTTCTTTCTTTAGTTACTCTTATTTTTTAAACCAAAATATTGGTAAATTGTTTTTTTAAGTGAGTAAATAAATGTAGGCAAATATTTTTGTTAAAAACTGAATTAGCTTCCTTGAGCGCTCGATTACAGAAAAAAAAATAGTTATGACAGAATATTTTTGGTATCCAAATCCGTTTTTGCTTTACATTTAAGTGTAATTTCTATTTTACACATTAAATTAAATTAAAGAGTCAAAAAATGGTCGAAATTTCAAGTTTTTATACCTTACACAGTTTTTCTGGTAAGGAATTGTATATAAATTGGGAATTACAACATGCTCAGTAAAAAATTCACGCAAAAAAAGTTTTCAGCTCTTGAGTTATTGTGAAAGTAATATTTAAAAAAAAAAAAAAAAAAAAAAAACGAATTTTGATGTAATGGTATTATTTAGATGAGTTGATACGTTTTCTCTATTAGTTTTCTTAAATAGACAGGAACTGTTTAAGGTGGCTGTGTGTGTGTTTTAAATTGTTCAGGAAAGACTGGAGGATAATAAATACTTTTTTTCAAAACCTCGAATATTTTTGAGGCTAATAGTCGTATGTCCCCCTTACGTCTATGAGAACATAAGTTGCTCTTAACGAATTAAAACCGTTTAAAGCGAGACATATTTTTGTTGTTCAAAAAATCTCAATTAACTTCCAGCTCAGACTATCTTTTCTTAGGAAAAGAAAAAAAAACTGTATTCATTTTGAAGCCAATTGAAAGTTACTGATGAGTTATAAATCTCAAGAACGGATGACGGCATTTTTTTTTTTTTTTTAATTTATGGAGTACAGAAGGATTTGAAAATTTCATTTTTGTCGACGCTTATTTTATCACTTTTGAGTATATTGTAGCTCAAATTCAAGCTAATGCAGATGAAAAAAAATAATGAAAGCGACAACGATAACTTCTAAATTGAAGCCGAACCACCATCATCATACAACATCGCATTTAACGCATCTTTTAAGGCGTAGAAAAATTTCAAACCCTTGTCAAAGCTAAATGTGGAAATGACGATGTTTTTCGGCCATGAGTATTTTTCGAAATACAACGCAAGAATGAAATAATAAGAGACTATCCACAAATGGTATCCTGCTTTAAGTAGGAGGAGGGCACATTCAAGGGGCGGGGAGAGGGAGAGGGTAACACGAAATGTGACATCACACATTTTTTATATTAATAAAAAAACAGCATGACATGTGACAAAAGGGAGCTGGGGACTAAAATATTTAAAAAATAGTGTGACATAATTCATGGACAGCGCCTAAGATATTTTAAAGCCAGTTAATCACCGTCTTTAAAATTTTAAAGAAATTAAAAATAATAAAAATTAATTTGAATTTTGACATCTTGAATTCAAATTATGTTTTTCGCAATCACGAGTGTGTGTGTATGTAGGCGTGTGTGTTTATGTGTGTGTGGGGGTATGTGTGTTTATGTGTGTGTGGGGGGAATGTGTATGTGTGTGGGGGGAATGTGTATGTGTGTGTAGGCATATGCGTTTGTGTCTGTGTGTAGGTGTATGTATGTGTAGGTGTCTGTATTAATGCGTGTGTGTATGTGTTTGTTTATGTGTGTGTAGGTTTATGTATGTGTGTGTAGGTTTATGTATGTGTGTATGTGTTTCTGTGTGTACGTGCGTGTATGTATGCGTGTAAGTGTAGGATATTGACACAACCTGGAGATGGCTTTCGCTAGAGGAGCAGCATAGTGAGGCGGCCGGTCGACGGCGATGATGCAGAGGGTGCTGGCGGGAAAATAAAATGATAGCCCATCAAAACAGTCAAATAAAAGTAATAAGCAATCCTGATTGCTCAAAAAAAAAAAAGAAAAGAAAAAAACAGAACGAGTGTGTGTGAATTTCTATTCTTTTTTTTAAACAAATTCGTCTTTTACAAACATTCGGTTATAATGAGTCTCTTTGAGTTCATTATAGCCGAGTTCGACTGTATAAACAGTTATCCACAACTATTTGGTGTTTATTCTAAACGATTGCTGATGATCCATCGAGCAATATTTTATTTATATACAGTCGAATTTGCTAATAACGAGCGCAAAATTACCGCGATATTTGCTCGTTATGATCGAGTGCTCATGAGAAACAAGTTTGTGAAAATAATCATAAAAATTCATCATAGTTGCTTTTTTTCTTCTTATTTGAAATCAATGTACACTGTTAAAAAATTCCGAAACGTTACTGAGTACTTTCATGCAACGTCTCAGGATTTCAATGGTTTTTATACACTTCCTGGAAATATAAAGTATCATTGTCAAAAAGTTTCCTGAATTACTACAAGTTGCATGAATGCAGACTTCTCGTTGCTATAGAAATATTTTAGCTCCCAATTTAAAGATTAACTTACATTATTTATAACGTGTATCAGCTTTAATTCGATCGCGGCTCTACCAGAATGATTTAAGCTCCCATAGAGAGCGAATAAGTCTATGGACAACGTAGCTTGCTAGAATTGCAATTTTGGCTTAGGTTTCGCCGTGTTTGCAATACAGCTTTTGGAGCTGTTATATTACTATTTACCTACCTAAGATTACTCTGAAATTCCAGAGACACGACTAGCTTTATATGGGAAGATTTCTAGATTTTTCAGGATAATCTGAGGAAGGTTACTGAATTTTAATGGAAAACGTTCCTGGTTTTTGCGAGTTATGTTACTGGCAGAAATTGGACACATCAGCTGCTTATTATTTTCCAGGAACGTTTCTGAATCGTTTTTACAGTGTACATTACCAAAGAGTTCTATTACTTCACTTTGATTTGAACTGTCTGAATGTGTCTTTCTTATGTTATTGCTTTTGAGGATTTTACATATATACACATATGTAATTTTTAAATGTTTCTTTACTCCACAAATTGAAAAAGTGCTGTCATCGTTTGTTCTCAGGATTTATCATTTGTTACTGACAATTTTTAACTTAGGAATGTTAAAGAAAATTTACCAAAAAAAGCTAAGTTGAACTGGAAGTCAAAACAAATTTAATGAATCTCAAAAGTATTGCTCGCTTTAAGCGGGGTTTGCTCGTTAAAAGCACACTGTAAAAAAATTCCGAAACGTTACTGGTTATTTCCGTGGAACGTTTCGTGATTTCAGAGGTTTTCACCTATTTCCCCAAAAAATCAAGTATCTTCGCAAAAAAGTTTCCTGAATTCCTAAAAGATGCAGGAATGCAGACCTTGCACTGGTGTGAAAAATATTTTTTGCTACCAGTTTAAATATTGACGGAGCGTGTTTATTAAGTTTATCGGCTTTAGTTTGTTTATGGCCCGTCCGGATTGACTAAGCTTCCAATGGGAGCAAATTAGTCACTGGATAGCTACAGTTTTGCGAGGCAGGAATTGCAGGCAAGGAATATGCTTGGTTCTTGCTTGCAATTTTCGCGTAGCTTGGCCGCGGTTGTTCTAATACTTCTGGAGCTTTCTTGGTAAATCAGGAAGGTTCTAATCAAATAAATTAAACTTGTTTAATTTTATTAGAAGGTTCACGACTGGCTTTAATAGGGGAGATTTCTTAATATTTCAGAAAGGTTACTGACTTTTATCAGAAAACGTTCCTGGTTTTTGTAAGATATGTTACTGACTGAAATTGGGCACATCAGCTGCCTATTATTTTCCAGGAACGTTTCTAAATCGTTTTTACAGTGCAAGTAATTCTCCCATAGACTTCACACAGCACACTGTAAAACCGATTCAGAAACGTTCCTGGCTGATGTGCCCAATTTCTTCCAGTAAGATACCTTACCTAAACCAGAAACGTTTTCTGCTCAAATTCAGTAACCTTCCTGAAATTATCCCGGAAGCCTCCTGAAAAATTCAGAAATCTTCCCGTTTGAAGCCAGTCCTGTCTTTGAGACTTAAGATTAAACTTGGGTAGGTATAATATAATCACTTCGCGCCAGTTCTATAAGCAGTTTGAAAACATGGCCAACACTAAGACAGAATTGCTAGCAAGTATCGAAAATTTTCCTCGCCTGCAACACTTGCAAAGCAACACCGAGTCCATACATTTTCGCTTCCTTCGGGAGTTTAACCAGCATGAACAGGCCGGAACAGAAAAGAAGCCGATACACTTTATAAATACGCTCAGTTAATCTTTAAACTGGAAGCTAAAGATATTTTTCACAACAGTGAGAATTCTGCATTCGTACAACTTGTAGCAATTCAGGAATCTTTTTGACAATGATACTTGAATTTTCTAAGAAGTGGATAAAACCTATTGAAATCCCGAAACGTTACACGGAAATACTCAGTAACGTTTCGGAATTTTTTTTACAGTGTAGCAACCAAGTTTCTCTGATTTCCTCACTAAATCCGGTTTTTCGTTTAATCAGGGCTCGTTATAAGCAAGTTCGACTATACTACATAAACTGCCAAAATATACCATAAACCCAGTGCAATATTAGGCGAGATATGAGAATGTGTGATTAAAGACCCCCATTTTTTCCTTTCCTACCTACGAACGATAAAAAAGAAAAGTTATAAGCCCTGGAAGGGAATTAAGTAACACGCAGAGAGGAAATAAATTCAGTGTCATTTATTATTAATCTAAGAATGAAGAGTTGTCTAAGAGTTAACACAGGAAACAGTACTACGGGAAAAAGAGGGCCATAAAAAGAACTTGCGAAAGAGTTACGATTATGTATTAAGATAGAAAATGCTCCCCAAAGAGCAGGAGGCTAGATTTATTTTTTCTGTTTTCATTTTATGCGGTATCTTACTTATGCAGCAATGTATACTTTCGAGACAGGGTATTGGGCTAAAACAAATGGTAAATTAAGTATCTCGCTTAGTTCTTCTTACATGGAGCCGCCATTTTAAGCGTCGTTTGTATCATTTTAGAATGAGCAATTAAAATTGCTTGAAATTTGTTAAAAAGTTGTGAAAAGGATATAGTTTTGTGGTTGAAGTTGTAACTTTAATAACTGCAGTTGGAACTAATTAAAATGTAAATGCAGCTATCCCAAGAGTTCAAAGTAAGAAACTTTGTATCCTCTTCATTAAACCTAATATTGTTCTATTTGCATACAAGAGACATCGATGCTAAATATCGTTTTCGAAAATAAATGCGTCTCTATTAGTGAAAAAAAGTTTATTTAAAATAATGTATATAGCTTTATTCATCTGAGAAAGAGATATAGCTTATCTTAGGTAATCGAAGCTGATAAACGAAAATTTAGGAATGTTTTGTTCTGGGTGGAACTTTCGCTCATTGGTTTGTTGTGTCTTAAAACACCTTTTCTATACTAAATAAAAAGCTTCTTGTTTACCTAATTTGGATACTATTTACATAGTAGAGAATGAGCTAAGCACTTCATAAAACTTGCTCTATACAACCAATACCAAAATACATTATTTTGGTTCAAATAAAGATTAAGAACGTAAAATACGTTCTTTACTAACGTAACAACACGGATATAGATTTAAATGCAAGCACTTAAATACTACCTTACAACAATTTTACATTTTAGGGCTTTTTAATCCAAAATAAAAGTGAATAATTTTTAAAGTTTTGCTGCCAGTTATTAGTTAAATGATTATGCTTTACTAGTTACATTCGAAACAAGCACGTTTCTTTACAATTTAAGCAACAGTTTTTTTTTCATAGAAATACGAAAATAATGTTATGCTGTTTTTTTTTTCTTTTTTTTTCTTTTTTTTTTGAGTTTAATAGCAAGAATTAATTTTTGTGAAAATGAATTTTAAATTTAATTCACTGAAGTAGAAAACTTACGGTTAACTTACATAGCAAAAAAAAAAAAAAAAAAAAGCAGTAACTTTTCAACGTATTTTTTTTCTAACTCTAAGTAGTTTTAACATGTACACTTAAAAAACGTTCTTAGGAAATAATGGGCAGCTGATGTGCGCAATTTCAGCCAGTAACATATCCTTATATATTATTTCTGTAGCCTGTTTTTGGTTTCTACGCCAAATTTCCCTCAATTCTTGATCGATTTCTTTGATTTACGGCTTATTTTATAGCTTATGGTGCTGGCTACTGACGAAAAATAGACCCAAGGTCTGAAAATTGCTTCTTTTAGCCGAAAAACCTGTTTTAAAGAACCAGAATAAGGTTTTCGGTGAAACTTATAACTTTAATTTGCGCTGTGACCGACAGAGCTGAGTAGCTTGATCGGCAGAGCGTTCTCTTCATAACCAGAAGATTACGTGTTCGGGCCCTCGTCCGAGCAATCTGCAACAAAAAAATTAAGAGAAATATCGCGCATTACATGAACCCTGAATTAAATGATTAACAACTATGAGGGAATAGAATAAATGAGAAGGAAATGCTCCTTGCTGATATGAAAACATTCAGTGATTTTGTGCTAAATTACTTCGAAATTGCACGTGTTTTTTTTTTTGAAGCTTTGGCTCTGGAAAGAAAATTAAAGCATAATGTAAGCGAAAATATAAATAACAGGTTTAAGATTTCAGACTACAAAAGAATTGTTTTTTGTTCAGAAAAAAATAATAAATCGTATATTAAAATATATATTCTTCTAAAGAGTTTTTGACTCTTTGTACAAATAAAAAAAATACTACCTCAATTTGAAGGGTAATATATATATTTTTTTTCTTCTTTTTCCAAAAAAGGAAATAGTTTATCACATTTTTATTACATTCGAAAAGCTACGCTTAAAAAAGAGCATAGTTCAATTTATTTTGTATTTTAACCGTGCTGTTAACTGATGAATACGTGCTGCCATCTAAGTCATAACGGTTCAAGCAGCCTGCGGTAACAAAGTGTAAAAATTTTCAAGAATAAAAAAAATTTTCTTCAATATCCTTATATATTATTTCTGTAGCCTGTTTTTTGTTTCTACGAGAGATCTTCCTCAATTCTCGATCGATTTCTTTGATTTACCCCTCATTTTAAAGCTTATCGTTTAGGCTACTGACGAAAAATAGACCCAAAGTCTAAAAATTATTTTTTTCCGTTAAAAAAATCCTTATATATTATTTCTGTAGCCTGTTTTTGGTTTCTACGCCAGATTTTCCTCAATTCTTGATCGATTTCTTTGATTTACGCCTTATTTTAAAGCTTATGGTGCTGGCTACTGACGAAAAATAGACCCACGGTCTAAAAATTGTTTATTCTATCAAAAAAACGGTTTTAAAAAACCAGAATGAAGTTTTCGGTTAGATTTATAACTTTAACTTGCAGTAAGACCGACGGAGCTGAATAGCTTGATCGGCAGAGCGTTCTCTTCGTAACCAGGAGAATGCGTGTTCGGGCCCACGTCCGGACAATCTGCAACAAAAAATTAGAGAAATATCGCGCATTACATGAACGCTTAATTAAGTGAATAACAACTATGAAGGAATAGAATAAATGAGAAGGAAACGCTCCTTGCTGATATGAAAACTTGAAGTGACTTTGTGCTAAATTACTTCGGAATTGTACGTTTTTTTTTTTTTTTTTTTTTAAAGCTTTGGCTCTGGTAAGAAAATTAAAGCATAATGTAAGCGAAAATATAAGCAACAGCTTTAAGATTTCAGACTACAATAGAATTGTTTTTTGTTCAGAAGAAAATAATAAATCGTATGTCGAAATATATATTCTTCTAATGAGTTTTTGACTCTTTGTACAAATAAAAAAGTTACTACCTTAATTTGAAGGGTAAAATATATATTTCTTCTTCTCTTTGCAAAAAAACAAATAGCTTATCACATTTTTACTACATTCGAAAAGCTACGCTTAAAAAAGAGCATAGTTCAATTTATTTTGTATTTTAACCGTGCTGTTTAATGATGAACACGTGCTGCCATCTAAGTCATAACGGTTCAAGTAGCCTGCGGTAACAAATTGTAAAAATTTTCAAGAATAAAAAAATGTTTCTTCAATATTTTATCTTATATATTATTCCCTTCTCATTTTAAAACTTATCAGAAGAAATATAGACTAACGGTCGAAAAATCAAGTTTTCGAAAACGCCCCTTGCTGTTGCAAAACCTTGATGCTGCCTGTAGTTCTTATGCATTTTTTAAAAGCAAAATTCTAATGCAGTTTTCCATTTTTTACGTCGCTTTCGGAAAAAAAAATAGCCTGTGTGTGTGTTCATATTTTAATAAAGCTTAAAAGCACTGGACTTAGTTGTTCGGTTAAATTGATAAGTTTTTTTCGGTAGAGCGTTCGGGTATAAACTATCTGAACTTTGGGCAAGTTTGGGCTGTTCGATATAATATCAAATTTATATTAGTATTACGCATTACATGTACTCATAACATACAAATGTAATAAAATAAATGCAGTGGGAATGCTACTTGGTGTTTCGACTCCTTTATGCAGGCTACAGTTATCATTCGGATAAGTTGACTGTTAATCGAAGGGTGTTCTTCCTTTTTTTAAAGCTTTGACTCCATCCAGACCACAAGCATAATGAAATTACAAAAAAGCATTAGATTTACCTCAAGGGAATCCTTTTTGTGCAGAAAAACATTTTCTTTGTATGCTGAAATGTAGATTTTTCTAATAATAGTGTTCAAACTTTTGTACAAATGAAAAAAAAAAAAAAAATACGCCGGCCAGATTGAAACTACGAGTTTCACCCAGTAAAACTTTAATTTTTTATTCGCGCGAATACGATATAAAGCATTAAAATTATTATCAACTTCATTAGCAAGAAATCATTTTCTACTCCTCTGCTTTCTGCTCAAAAAAAAAAAAAAAACATTTTGTCTACGTTCGAAAAATTACACTTAAAAAACGGACTCAGTTCAACTGGTTTTGGTTTTGAATTTTAAGTGTTCGATTAAAAGAGAAACATGTGCGGGCATTTAAGCCGTAACTCTTAAAGCAACCTTCTATGTGAAATAGTTCAATATTCAAAGATAAAAAAACTTATTTTCAATCTAATTTATTCCTTCTCTAGAATGTTCGTTTCAATCGCTACGTGAGATCTTCGTCATTCTTTAATCAAATTCCATGCTTTTTGAATAATTTTAAATCGTATCATGCTGGTTAATGACAAAACATAGAAGCGTGATCTTATCATTATTTTTTTTTTGGCAAAAAGCTTTTTTGCTGTTTTTTACTACGCATTCCTTCAATGAATAACTTTCGAAAAGGAAGGCGCAATTGCTAGGTTTGTTGGGGTGTCGGGTTGTTAATCAGAATGGCGCCAATTCGAATCCGTGCCAATAAATATCTCTTTAATATTTCTTTTTTTCCCGTCAGATGCTCACATGGGCAAGACTGTATTTGCCACAACCTGTTTTTTTACATGCACAATTTTTGCCTTTTCACGAGTCACTACTCAGCCACACTTTTAATGATATTTATGTTTGAATTGAAAATATGTACAACCAAAAGGTGAGCGATGATCAAATTATCACAACGTTGTATTTAACGAGGTTTTGTTACTGATGTTTTTAAATTACATGCCTTCTCTTCTGCGCTTACTTTTTTTTCGGTTCTTCTTCATAATGTTCTTTCTTTGAAATGTTTAAAGAGCGAAAAACCTTATGAAACGATTCGAAGCACAGTGCGGAGTTCCGCACGGGTCGACTAGTCTTACAAAAAGCAAAAACGTTTTTCGCTAAAAGTCAGTAACCTTCCTGAAATTATCCTCGAATCTTTCTGAAGAATTTGAAAATATCCCAAATTAAAGTCAGACTGGAACTTACAAGTGAATTAAATAGGTTTAATATTATTGATAAGAAATGTACGGAAAGCTCCAAAAGTATCAATGCCACTATGGCCCAAAGCTAAGGCAAAACGGCAATTAAGAACCAAGCATCTTCATTACCTGAAATTCTCAGTTTATCTTTATTTTTATGCATCATTTATAGTGATAAGTGTAGTAGTTTATGAAATATAATTTTTTTAAACCGGGATATTCTTTTATGCTAACCCTGTATAGCATATAATGGCGTATTTCAATGGCGTAAAGGGGTAGTTTCCTTCAGGCAAAAGTACTACTTTTAGTCACTAAAATGGATAGAATAAGCAAAAAAAAAAAAAAAAAAAAACATGAACCCAGAAAATACTTTTATTTTCATAACAGTTATTTTTAAATTATTTTTTAACATGTCCGATTTTTCAAACAAGGCGTGGTCTTGATGGGGGTCACAAATGATGCACTTCGGTGCATCTTTCTGCTACTTTTCCACGTGATGATAATGAAGAAACGAATTAAATATTGCGCCCTACGCTTGCTATCAACCATATCGTTGCCAATATATGTGAGTAAAGATGCGAACTAAATATTTTTCTTTGTGAATGGCATTTCATCATTTGTGATGCCATCGGCAGAAGCGTAAACAATGCAAGCGCACCGATTAAAGTAATTTTTTAAACATGTTAAACTTAAACAAATTATTTTAAAAAATGGTCAGATCCTATGTTTTTAAGCAGCTCTCTTAAATGCTGTTTCAGAAAACAATGCTTTTGAAATTTTGGAAACGACCCCATTCCCGGTCAGCCGTGAAGAAACGAAAAGCAGCTCTTCAGCAACGGAGCGTTTGTTCATAAGCAACTACCCCAATGGAGTCTAGTAGTTAGCTGAGTATTGCTTTTGAGATTTTCCGGTAGTCATTGGTCATTCTTTTAAAAAGCGTATTAGATTTTACATTCCGATATTAAACTCGATGTACGTTAATGAAGAAGTCCCAATATATCTAAAAGATGCATGAAACTCTTCCGCAACCTGTCCGATACACCGAGATTTACGCAATTGAAATGCCATCATAAGCAACATTTCCATATTGTATTTATTTCGAAAACGAAAAAAAAAAAAGGGAAACATTAGATCCTCAACATCGGATCTAGTTCCCTCGATTTATATAAGAACCATGTTTCGGTTTTTTTCAATTCAAAAACAAGTCCCTTTTTATAAATCAAATTTTTATAGCCCAATAAAGTCCGTGGAGTTTGTGTCAAAAATACCCAAAACATTTCACTTTCGGATATCAGTTTGAAATTTTGCACAGTGCTTATGTACATATCTAAGAACAAAAATCCGCCGGGAGGCATTTGATCTGAGGTCATGAATCCCCGGTGATGACGTCATCAAAATGGCCGCCTCATTAAGAAAAGTACGTTCGTTTAACTGCTTAGAACTCTATTATGGACCGTAATACTGTGATATTAAATTATATCACTTAAAAGCGCTTTAAAAGAGCTATTTTATACTGATTAACTTTTTTTTCTATCACAAATAGTTTAAGAGTTATTACAAGTAACGTCATCAAAATGGC
Source organism: Uloborus diversus (assembly GCF_026930045.1). Taxonomy (NCBI): domain Eukaryota; kingdom Metazoa; phylum Arthropoda; class Arachnida; order Araneae; family Uloboridae; genus Uloborus; species Uloborus diversus. The sequence goes on from NC_072738.1 coordinate 115,225,622, forward strand.
CGCCTGGAAAGGTAAGTACGTACGTTTAACTGCTTAGAACTTAATTACAGATCTTAATATTGTAATATTAATGTGTATCATCTGAAAAAGCTTTAAAAGAGCTATTTAACAGAGATTGATTTTTCCTCCTAAGACAAGTAGGTTTAGAGTTATTAAAATTTCCGTCATCAAAATGGCCGTCGTGAAAACGTGAAAAGTTTCGTTTAACTGCTCAAAACGCCATTAGAAATCATTCTTCCGTAAAAAATAGGTACACTAAATAAAACCTCTAATATGAACTATAAAAATATGTATTTGCCCCCCCCCTTAGTTATTAGTTTTAAAAATTTCACTGCAATAATATTACTACATGGGGTGGGAGGGTGGGGGTGGGGGCATTCTTATTGAACTGTTCCAACTGTTCCGCCGCATCTAACCCGCACTGAAACTTTTAATTAAAAATTCCTTGACCGGATTAAATACACATATGTATTTGTCACATAATAATTCCCTTCTCCTGCAAGTGCGAACGTCTGCCGTCTGGCGGCAAGAATCAGAACGACTACTCAATTTTTTCCCACCAACAAGCTGTAACTTTGGATTGCAGTCCACCTAGCTCGTTTCTTTCCAATTCTGCTATTCTCGGCAATAATTAATTCCATAGTGATATATTTATTATTCAGATATAATTTTCAATAACTGAATATTTGACTGGTTAATGCTGAAGCAAATAATATCAAATAAAAGTGAGTCATATAATTCTATTACGGTTTGAAATCGATAACTTCAATTGTTCGTTCCATCTAGCATTAAAATTATCATATAGCTTGTATTCATTCCTTTACGTCATTTTCAATAAGCAAAACGTATTAAAAACACAATATATTTTTGAATAAATATTTTTTATTCATTTGTTCCGTGTGACCTCAAAATACTAACATAGCTTGCAATTATTTCTTTAATGTGCTTTTGAAAAAGTAAAATATTTAATGAATTGAGTGTTTGTAATCTAAGTCCCATCTACGGCTTGGCTAAAACCTGTTCAGTGGACTATGCCAAATGAGTATGGCGAGGATAAAATGTTGGTCATGTTAGGTGGTCTCCACATAGAAATGTCTGTTTCATCTGCAATGGGTACTTGGCTTGAAGGAAGTGGATGAATTGAACTCCTAGTAGAAGCTCATGTAACAACATCGGGAAGAGCAGAAAGAAAACTAATAAAAGTTTCGCATGTGAAAAGAAGTCGATACGCTCACGATTTTGCAGTAACCACTTTCCAAGTTCTGTTAGAGAAAGCGTATCAAAATCAAAAAGAGAGATATAGTCGAAGCATTAACAGACTGGGTTAAGCGAATATCAGAAGAATCGCCTCAGTTTAAGTATTTGACGATCACCATGGAGCTAGGATGTATACTTTTAAATCTGGTGCGCACTATTCGTCAAGGAAATTTCTCAGGTTTTACTGTCACTCTTGAGAACATATGTCCATGGATGTTTGCTCTTCATTATACAAATTATGTCTGATGGCCTTCAGTTTTTCTGTTCAATTTGAAGCAGTTACCAGAGATGCATCCAGCTATTTTCCAGGAGTTTCATAAGGAAAATATATCTGGCTCCAAAACTGAGAGGAAATTTTCCAGGATGGCACACGACCATTTTCAGGAGCAAAAAACAAATTAATTTAAAAATCACCAACTTATCTATCACGTTTAAGTCTTGATGCGTTATTAATACAATGGATAGTTGCTGAACCGGAAGTTGTTCTCATGATTGGGGACTTTGAAGAAAATCAGAGCCTGAAATCTGACGTCACTACTGAAAAGCTAAATACTAGATACATGAAGATACTAGAAGCTTTTGTATTCGGTATGAAACTGATGTTTCCAGCCTATTTGAAACATTTGAAGAACACGGGAATCCTTTCGAAGATGACGATTTAACTAGAGTAAATAGCAACAAAATTATTCGCTCGGAAGAAGGTGTCATTTCTGTGATGTCAGCGTAAGCCAATTCAGTACATTTGTAGAAGATCGCTTAGTGTTAGGAAAATTATCCATACATGATGTATTAAAAGAAACAATCTCCTCTTGATGAGCAGAAAAATCTTTCTGCTCAGTCCAAAGACAAGCCAAACATTGTTGATTTGAGTTGGGGCAGCACTCTTTTTGCTAAGCTATATGTTGCCTGCCAAGCAATTGAAATGGATGTAAAAGAATTTTTTCCCATGAAAACAGCTCGTATTCACATTCTATATTCAACCTTAGCAAATTTAGGAAACCAAGAAAAACATCCGACGTAGTTTCTTGTATCATCCAATCTACTAGACTGGTTTTGACGGCTATTCCGGAACCAAATTGTTCATTGACGTGGATGCACTGAATCACATGCTTGTTCCTCAGTCTACTCAAATTGTCCAACAATACTGGGATCAGATTGTGAAGCCGTACATATTAATGAGACTAAAAAGCGTTCATAGGGTAGATTTAGTTTTTGACCGGCATTCAAAAGGAAGTTTGAAAAGCGACACGAGACAATCGAGAGGATCTGAACCAAGAATAAGTATTAAACCCAATGTGTTGATACCAAAGTCATTTACTAAATTTCTTGCGCAAGATAAAAATAAAGAAGGGATTTTCGAATTTTTGGCAGAAAATCTCGTGAAGGTGGATCTACCAGATGGGAAGCTGGATGTATGCAACTACGAAGACACTAATTGCTTCAGTAAAGAACAATTTTAAAACCATGTATCCCGTATCCCACGAAGAAGCCAATGCAAGGCTATTCCTTTATGTGCAGCATGCAATAGAATACTCGGGTCATGCAAAGATCACCGTGAAAACTGTTGATAGTGATGATGTAGTGATTGCTATATTCCGAGTTCCGAAACTGAAGAGCTATGGGTGGAGTATGGAAGTGAAAAATATCTGCGGTATCTTCCCATCCACGTTTTGCACCGTAAAGTTCCACAAGCTGTTCCAGATCTTCTGCCTTTCTTCCATGTCGTTACATGAGCCTTACAAAGTGTCGACTCATGTGAACGAGATCATGTAGACAAGAAAATTTGGAAGGCGTTTAGAAATGTTAACAAAGTTTTTTTTTTTTTTTTGGTACTATACTAAAGTACCCGAGAGCATCAATGAAGACGATGAGCATAGATTTCCAGCATTGGAAAGTTATATTGGAAATTTATTTATAGTTTTCCAGCATCTAGTTTTGCCAGCATTGGTAAAACTAGGTACTGCATGGAAAATGTGGATGGCGTTTAGAGATGTTGACGAAGTTTTTTTGTAATATACTAAAGTACCCGAGAGCATCAATAAAGACGATGAGCGTTTCCTACTTATTCAGCGCTTCGTCGTCCTGACATATCATTTATCAAGCTCAATGGAAACCGCAAATGAAGCTAGGAGAATTTTCTTCACCCAGCAAAACAGACCAGTTGAATATATTCCACCATCTAGCAACGTTCTTCTGCATCACCTTAAGAGAGCGATATTGCAGTGTTTACTATGGACAAAATGTCTTCAGCAAAGTTTTCAACTCTTGAATACATGTCAGTGGGGATGGGAAAAAATCGGTGAAGAGTTTGAACCTCTTTGGTATGCACACCCCGAAATAATAATGGAGAAATTACAGGAACTTATATGATGCAAGTGCAAAGGGATGAGTATACGCTGTCAATGCGTCAGATCAGGTCTGAATTGTACACTTCTTTGTAGTTGTGAGGGTCAGTGCAATACGTAAAACGTTCCTCAACAAAACTTATTACAGTTTTCGCTATAACAGGTACTTTTTCTTTGTATTAAAACGTGTCATTTTCATCTGTTTCTCTTATATGTTTAAATTGTAAGCATTTTAAACAAAATTGCTTTATTATACGCTAGCATAAGTCTTCGATCCATTTGGGGTGATGACTTTGATTATTTCTGCATTTTAACCTCTCTTTCATTCAATGTACAGGTAAAATACTGACAAAAGGTATTAAAACATGAAGTACCAATTTAAATTTAATGAAACTGGAAGGGTTCTTTTATGATGCAGGTATAACAGTAAAAATTTTACTCCAATATCGGAGAATACAGAAAAGTCATTGTTTTCCTATCAATTTTCATGTTGATATTGTAATAATTATTAAACTATTTGTCTTCTTCAGTAAAAATAAAGCACAAAGTCTGGATATCTGTCGAAATATCTGTCGGGATGTCTCTCTGTGACGCGCATAGCGCCTAAACCGTTCGGCCTATTTTCACAAAATTTGGCAGAATTAGTTTGTAGCATGGGGTGTGCACCTCGAAGCAATTTTTCGAAAATTTGATTTTGTTCTTTTTCTATTTTAACTTTAAGAACATTTTATCGAGCAAATTATCATAACGTTGAAGAGTAAATTACCAAATTATCATAACATGGAACCGTAACGTAAAAAAAATTGTTGGGAAGGCCAGGGCCCACCCAGGGCTGTCGTACAACTGAGGAAGGAAGGAAGGAAGGAACCGTAAAATGGCCGAGCAAATTAACATTGCAAATTGGCGAAAAATTCATCATTTATTGTTTGTAAATATACAGGTGAATCAAATGACCTTTTGATTTTTCTACTACGAGCAAAGCCGTGCGGGTACCGCTAGTAGAAAATAAAACTAAGCACTGTTGAAGAGCTTTTTTAAACGGCTTTTAGATAATGTATTTGAATTTTACAAAATTATGACCAAATTTGTAATTCTAAGCAGTTAAACCAACGTACTAACCGATAAATGGCGACAATTTTGATGACGTCACCACAGGGGTTCTTGACCTCCAATCAATTGCCTCCCGGCGTTTTTTTGCTCCCTTATATGAACATAAGAGCTGTACAAAATTTCATACTGGTATCCGGAAGTGAAATGTTTTTGCACAAACTCCACCGACTAATAAAAATATTCATTGGATGAACCTTGTTAACAGCGTTAACTGTATAGCAAACTATTGGCAACAGGATGGAAGTTAGGTTAAAATACACACTCGAAAAAGGCATTATTTACCATGGAGCTATGAGTAATAAGGAGAAGACATCACCACTGAAACTCCGCAGTGGAAGTGAAGCAACCGCGAAGATTCGCGGTCATCTTGTGGCTTTCATCGTACGCTTTCGACTCGATGCGCTGGTTGACTCAATGCCTTTGCTTTTGAACAATAATAGATAATTTATGGTTTTCTGAAGAGCAATAATCCAGGGTTTTTCCCCGTCAGTTTAATGAAAATAAATGGTGGAAAATCGTTGCTCTAAGAATAAGAGCTCTTCAATTAATTCAAGAATTAAAATGCTGTTACTGTGCATATATTCTGTTTTGGTATAGGGTGTGTGTGTTTTTTTTTCAGAGCGAAGGAGGTTTTATCAAAAATAATGCTAAAAGCAGGGTATAAAATTTATTTCCAACCGTCTAGTAATAATTTCAAGGCTCTTATATAAAGAACGGTGACTTTTTTTCGAACAAATCCTTTACGTATCGTGTTTGAAATAAATTTAAACCACTGGATATTTGAATACTTTATTCATCAAGTATTATGTAAAGTAAAATTAACTAAAACCAACGAAATAATTTGCATTAAGTAAATGTTCTCAAAAAGAGCTTTAAACATAATTGAAAGATGGGAATAAGAAAATGAATAGAGCCTTTTCCACTTGATTTGAATTACTTATTCCCAATTTATTTTTTGAAAAGGGAAGATGCAAATCAAAATGAATATTACAAATATTTATTTACTGAATACTTTAGGATTACATAACAAAAATATTACCTGGGTGTCAATGATTTAAATCATTTTTTAACTTAAACCCTGGAAATCTCCCTGAATTTTTTTAATTTTATTAGTTCTGAATTTTTTTAGTCTAACCCTCTTTCATTATATTGATTTTGTCCTAGGTGTCCTCACTTGACCATTTTTATTTAAATTATCTCTCTTTTACCACATTTTTTTTTCTTTTTTTTTGTGTCTGCACAATATTTTTTTCAATAAGTAGTCACTGGATTAAGGAACTTTTTTTATGAAAACAATGAGGGATTTTGTTGCACATAGATATAAAATGGGTGTGCAGAAAAATTCCATACTTTGTTGCTATATTGTGTGCATTTTTGTACACATTGGAAAAGATAAACTTATTAATACTGCTCCAAGCATAAATTGTTGTTAAAAAATTTAGAGTATGCTCATAAATTTATTTTTGAGAAATCATCAATCGAAGAGATTGAAGTTTATACATCTTTTGTTAACTATAATTGTAGATGGTCTCGGGACCAGTTTTCGAAATACTTTACCAGAAAGTGGGCAAATAAAATTGCCAGCTCTTTCCTATTGTAAAATATAATTTTTATACAAAAAAAAAAAAAAAAAAAAAAAAAAACAAAGCTAGTGAAGATTAGAAAAAGGCATATGCTATAAGGCCAATTTGTTTATTTTCCTCTTTTTTTTACCAATTTAAAGTGCACTAATATGTCATTTAAATTAAATTTGACAAGAATCATATGCTTTGTATTAAACAGATTTTTCATCATGTCATGAAAGCTTTTTACTGAAATACTCAAAATATAATAGTGGTAAATTTAGAAAAATATCAATATTAAATTTAATTATATTTTACAAATGTTCTAATTTTTTTTCTATAGAATCAAAAAAATTGGATTTAAATCAAATAAATCCGAATTTTTTTTTATTATTTTCCAAAAAAAAAAAAAAAAACAGGAATTTTTACTCTGGATATTACTTGTATCAATATAAAATATATTTTTCAGTTTTGAAAAGCACATTCCAGAGCAACAAAATGTGTTTTTGAATATTTATTCCAAAAAATAAAGGGAGTACAATATTTTACAATGTTTGAATCAAGGACAACATTACTTTTTGAAAACGTACAGGAAATAAAACCCTTATAATATTCCACTTCGACATAAAAAGGACTTGCGTAAAAGCATTGTACCACAGAAGTATAAATAAAAGGATTCAGAACAATAACAAAAACTGAACAATTGCTGTGAAATGAGTTTAAATATATTATAAACAAAAACAGTTTTATTTACACTTTTCACACAAAAACAGTAAGGTCAGATACTTCTTGGACAGCACTTGTACTTTAGGATTAAAGAAAATACTGTCAGCCTGCTTAATTAGGTAAAGGTTAAACGAATGCTCCGCTTATAGGAACAAAAAATCCTAGAACCAAATTTTTACCCATAGATAACGTTAAGAAGCCCTCGGATAATAGAATAATATTGATCAGCTTTCAGAAGTATTTTTGCTGAGAAAAATTTTAAATATACAAAAAATAAATTAAGGGCAATTACATTGACATAAAATAAAAAATGATAGATCGCGCCTACAACGGGTGAGAAAAACATTCATTCCATCAAAACATTTTTATCATTCTAATTTCTACTGTCATTGTTGCTGCCATTACAAAAAAAAAATAATAATTGAATAAATGTCGGTTAATTATAAATTAAATAACGCAAAAGAATATAAACATTACAGACGAGAAGGTTAAAAAATGGTAATAAAAGAGCTCCCAAAAGACCTTGAGCAAGTAATCCACTACCGTATATACTCGCGAATAAGTCGAGAAATTTATTACAAAAAATGATGTTTAAAGTTGGAGGTCGACTTATACGCGGGTCAGAATTTCCGAAAAATTTTACCGATTTTTTTCTTTGAAAAAAACACTCAAAAACGTGATCATTTTCCCGATTTTGGTCCATCCCTTTTAAGCAGATGCTAAAGAAGTGAACAGCTTAAACATTCTGCTATGATTTTACATGGTCTGACTGGGAATAAAGAATAAATAATTACCGTAACTACGCAAAAAGTGCGGGGATCGCTGTTTTCGCGAATTTTCCCAATAGTCGCGAATTATTGCTCATTTTTTTAAAAAATAATATATAATATGGCTACAGCATAAAATTTTGTCGATATAAAATCAAAATAAAAGCATCAAGTAAAAAAATCGTAACAGCGAAATCGAACCATTTATAAAAATCGCAATTGCAAAAAGTGAACCCTTTTGGTGCAAAAGAATAAAAATCGGACGTTTTTTAACATCAGAAACACACCATGTTATGAAATGCAGTCTTTCAATGTTTTGAACACCACAAGATGGCTGCCAGTCAAAAGAACAGTTAACTAAGCTTCCGAAACGGCTTCAGCGTATCTCGCTCATGTCGTCTCCTTATTACTCATAGCTCCATGTTATTTACTGAATAGTGAATTTTCGAAATACTCGACCCCAAAAACAAACAGAATTCCATACGCAAACAGAATTCTTATAACAAGAAAAAATCGGGTAGACGGTTTTTTCAAGAAATTATTAGGAATTTTTATCATGTAAACTAGAATCATTAGCGTAGAAATAATCCCATTAATTATATACCGGTGAGTTTGCATCCGTATTCTCGTTTATTATTACACTACCTTACGCGTCACCCAGCTCTGCGCGGTCTACCTCGAAAATAAAAGTTATGTCAAGTGACTCGTGTTCATCAATCACGCTTGAACAAAAAAAGAAAAAAAAATCAGTAACATTTTGCGGCAGGTTCCGGAAAGATAACCAAAAAGAAAACATTTTAAAAATCCTCCGATTATAGAAAAAGCCTCAAAATATAACCCAGAATTTTATTTGTTCATCTTTGAGAAAAAAATGGCAACAGATCTTTCTTCTGAATGATAACATAGACCAATAGCCAAACATAAATACGGGAAAATTACGAATCCTTCGATATCTGGTTCGATGGTCAGTTCACGGGAGAAGTAACTCGAACATAGATAGATGGATATACATAGATAGGTACATACGCTCAGTTTTTAATTATTAAGTTTAAGTTTATAATGAGCAGGTATTTGCGTTACTTTTCTTTATCTTTCTTTATTTTGCTGACTCGTCTACCTTTTCTTCTGAGAAAAAATCTAATGCACTAAACTAATCTCATTTTTGTAAACATTTCAGATTTATACGAACAGATCTGCTCTCTTATTGCTACACCTAACCGTTTAACCAAAAATTATGGTCTGTATATAGTAGTCCTCAAAGTTAAGCTTGAAAACCTTCCATAAAGTTTTAGTTTGGATTTCGTTCCATTTTTTTGCATGAAACGCTTCTTAAAAATCATGTGAAACAACGCATTTAAATAAGATATTCGTTCAATGGGGGGATAAGTCGATTTTATTTTGCAAAGTTGTTTTTTGCATTTTGTTTTTTTTTTTAAAAAAACATGTATTTTTAGGTGCCTTTACTGTATTTTCCTTTTTTTAAATTTTTTGTGAAATTCAAATAACCTTCTGAATAACAACTACGAGTAAGCTTATTAAAATATGTAGTCATGTATATCAGTACAAAAAATCTGAATTTATTGATAAAATCAATTTTAATGTTACTACAGATCAATAAAGCTATATTTTTGCAATATATTATTCAATAATACATATAATTCGTTAACTGGAACAAGGAAAAAAACATAGTTTAATTTGCATAACAAATTTGATGCTAGGAGCAGTAATCTTTTCCCGTTTGCATCCTCAGTTTAAATCCAAATGAAAAAGATAGTCCAGATTTAATATATTATTTCAGCTAAAATGTTAACTATATTAATCTTCTATAAAATACTTTACTGTTACTTCTAATTCCATCTATGTTTTTAGAAGATCAGCAGCAAAGCATTTAAAATGCTCTTTGATGCAAAAATAGATTGGATATTAGTTATTGTAAGTCTTCAAACAAACTTGTTTCATAGGAGGAGAAAGAAAAGTGTGCTAAGAACAAAACCAAGTCATAAGGAGAACTGTGTTAGAGTTACAACTATATCTTAAGAAGGAGAATATTCCCTATGGGCGAAGGAGATAATGGGATTCTTTTGCTACAAGAAAAAAATAGGTTATATATGTTATTTCAAAGAGACATTACGAATATTGAGAACAAAAGAAAATTCCATTCTAAATTTAAAAGTATTCGTTCATTTGAATAACGTAAAATGTCATAAAGCATTATTCTAGTAGAAAAGTTAATTTTACAAAATAAATGGAAAATGTGGCTCAGACATTATTAGTGTTATTTATTTTTGGTTACAAATGTTTCATATTGTAATACAAAGTTAGTGAAATGTTTAATTCTTTACTTCTTGTATATCTAAAATTTATTTTTATTCTAAACGTAAATCTAAAAGTATTTTTATTAGAAATATTTGATTCTTTAACTAGATAAAATACCAACTATCAGAGCTCTATCAAGAATAGAGAAGCGAAATAAATAAAACAAATTTATTCCACGTTAATTCAGATAATAACTTTTAAAAAATATGCAATTTTGATTTTATTTATTTTTATTTTAACTCTTAAGTAACATAAATTCTTAAATTAATAACAAACAAAGCTTTAAAAAACAGTAAAAGTTTAATGTTTCGAAATCAAAAGAAAACCTCAAATAAAATTTTCGTTATGATAAACTGAGCAGAGTCCTAAATTTCTACAGAAACTTACTTCTACTTAAAAATAAAAAAAAAAACAATGTTATTTAAAACTCCACTAAGAAGATTAGAATAATGTAAAGAAATACCAGTGTTGCAAATTGTCTAAGATCCGCACTAATTTGTATAATGGTCCAGTTTTAAAATATTCAAAACTTTTGTCAGAAAGGACCCGTGTTTAAAACGCATTTTTTAAAGCGCTTTTACAGTTTTTTTAAAATAAATATATGCGTTTACGAATCAAACCAATATCTATCAATCGCAGTTTTGGCGCCTGTTCTTCAGTTATAGTTTTTAGTAAAGGTGTTTAATGTGACATTTTGTGAAATATAAGAAAATCATTATTAATAATATAATTTTTAACAATACTTAAGAATAGTAATATCACCATCATCATCATAAAAAAGGTCTACGCAATAAAAATTTTCGTTGCGAAGGAATGCAGTCAGATTTTGAAGCTTTTTTTTTTTTTTTCAATTCCGAAACGCTTCTTTTTCTTTCATTCTTTTTGAATTTATATGCTTAACAGTTGATTGTTTCTGGTGGCATAAATTTCAGTTTATATTTTCATATTTTTTAGCCATAATAAATAAATGAACGGTAAAATTATATGCAATTATATCTTAACGAAAACATATATCAATATTTTTAAAGCAATTCCAGAGAACCTAAATACCTAACACAACTTTTAAAAATGAATTTTCTCCGCATCATCAGGCCCGACGAGAGGCCATGTCAGCCTAGTCGGAAACTAGGAGCGACGAAAAAAAGAAGGATAAGATGAAAGAAAAAAAAAAGCAAGAAAGTGAAAAACAGGGGGGGGGGGGACTCTGAATAAACGGAAACGTAAAGACAAAGTAAAATTTACTCTTTTGGTATTTACTGTTGTGACACTTCTAACAGAGTTAATTACTTTCGAGTAAGCAGTTTTGATTTTTTCACTCTTTTTTCCCGGCTTTTCAAAATTCTTCTTTTCTGCCTTTTTTTTTCTTTTATTCTTTCCTCTTTTTTTTTGAGTGGGGAGGAGGCGGTCAAATTGACTAGAGCCCCCCCCCCCTTGGCTCTTTGCGGCCCTGCGGAGCATGCGCATCTTATATAACGGATAGTCTTATATAACGGATTCGGTTTTTAAAAAGTTGAGAAGAAAAGGAAAATATTTGTTTTAAAGCAGACAAAGTGAAACTGATCCGCATATTCTTAATGAGTTCACTTAAATACCTTTGGCATAAGAAATTTTCACGTTTTTATATAAGCTTAAATAATAACCATAAAAAGAAATATGAAAAAAAAAGCACTTTTTTTCACATTCGAAAAACGTAGACAGAACAATTTATTCCCAGACATGTGATTTTTCCTTCAATCTTTCTGTTTTGGTAAATTTCACTTGTCACGCAATAGCGATGGATTATATGAATCATCATATACCAATCACAAAGAGGTGAAAAGAGCTTTTGACAGTCAACGCTAAAGTGAAAACAATAAGCAATCTTTACTGCCCAAAGCATGAAATCGATCTCATATAATTTAAGATTGCTTTATTTTTTTATTTTTCCTTTCAGTTTTTAATTAACATATAATGTTTTGCTCTATTCAATTGCGCAAATAACACGTTTTGGCGCATTTATGTGTTCTTTATTCTGGAACTATGATTTGTACGTGTTTACGGATGTAGCCGTAAGTGGAAAAAATATTTTCTTTTTTAAAGGTGTTATTATATTATGCTTAATAATTTCTTTTATTCGAATTTTCACGAATAAAAACCAAAGTTTAAAATTCCAGCGACTTTTACAAATACATGTGTAAATTGTCGTATCCATATTAACGCATTGAGCAATTCATTTAAGTTTTGTTTCACTTTTAGTTTGAAATTTTAGACCACTGAAAAGAGATCAGTCCAGTAATCGATTAAAATAAGTCACAATAAAACAACCTTCCATTCTAAGGAATTATAATACAGTTTTAGAATTTCATTTTGTGAAACACTTGAGGCTTAGATGTAATTAGTGTTTGTTCCTTATTTGTCAGGTGCTTTACATTATCTTCAATAGCTTCGAGTACTTTTGTTCCCAAAAGAATTCATGACATTCTTAAATTAATCCTTTGTGTATCTAGCGTAAATTAGGGATTATATACAATGGTTTATGCCTTAATGGATGTAGTTAATCTAAGTGTTTCCATTTAGTTTGCTTCCCTTAAAGCTAAGGGCTGATTTAATTCAATAATTTTTCGCAGTATATTCTACAATAGTACATTTTTTGAAGCAGAGAATACAAAATGTAAAAAAAAAAAAAAAATAATGAATTTGAAATTTATGTGTTAAGTATCCTTTAACCAACGCTGTTTTAATTTAATATTTACTTTTTAGTTATTTTTTCATTGCAAAATATAAATTTGCTTGAATGTCTTTAATGCATATTACACATGAGGCAGTGAGAAGCAAAGGGATGTACGTGGACATTTTTAAGTTTTGAGTGAAACGACTTTAAATATAACACCCCAAGTAGGCTTTCATTGCTATTGTTTCTAAATCAATCTGTATACCGGAACCTACCAGGGCTACTAGTATATATATATTGCCCCAAGACAGATGAGGGGTTCACCTACCATTTGTACTGGTTATCTCCAAGTTTTTGAGATTTCCCTTTGCTTCTCACTGCCTCATAAATAGCTCACTAAAAAAAATAAAGAAAGCACCATGTATATTAGGTAATTTAAGTTTGAAGAAGAAAAGCACAAAAAAAAAATATCTTTTCAAACTTACATTTTATTGCCGAATTTTTTATATTGGTAAAATATCGAAACATTAGTAAAGTTAGTAAAGGCTTATTGCATCTTCAAAATTATCGCTAAAAACAAAAAAAAAGTCAGAAATTAATTTAACAAAAATAAATAATATTTAAAATTGAAAGGTTGGTTTAAAAAAAAGAAAAATATATATGTTTGTCAGCCTGTCTACCGATTTCTCTGTGTGTTGGTCTGTATGACCCCAACCCATTGTTTTTGAGTTTACAGTTCGATTCAAACAAACTTTTTTTTTCTCCGCGAGGACACTTCATTTCCGTATTTCACTGTTTGATTTAACAGTTTTTCGTCCAATTTTGAACATTGTGAAATAAATAAATAAATAACAAACAAACAAACAACCTCCTATTGGAGAACTCAAAGCAAATGTAGATCCGGATCTCAAAGGTGGATATTGCGTCAAATAATCTTTAATGAAAAATAAAGCTGCTGAGGAATATCTACAAAATATAGTTTTTTTATTTAAGTTATTTTGAGGGTATATATTTTGAACAATTCAAAGAATTTCAACATTTATGCCTACAGGAGAATTTTAAACCTATTGTCTAAAAAATCAATAACACATTAAAAAAAAATTAGCAACCAGAAAATTCAGAATAAAAAACGAACTGCCATCGCTCGTAAACTTTACATTAGACGCAAATTAGAAATGAATGTGACTGAATCAAAATGAAATAAACTCAAAGCGCAAATATTCTTAGCATGCAAAAGTTGTAGTTCATACTATTTGTCTTTATCTTCATTCTTAAGTTCTTATTAATTTATTTTATTTTCGCCAACGGAAAAAAAAAATAATACGAAATTCCAGGTGCTCTATTGTGCCTGAAAGGGAAAGAAATAACCGGTTTTATTTTTGAAGCAAATTAGTTATAAAATATGAGTTTCGCTTATTTAATTATTTTCCAAAGTTTATTTAATATTTTTCTCATCGTCGGTTTTAACAAAATCCAAGGCGCTTTAGTTTTACCCCGAAGAAAAGGTGCAAACTTCTTTTTAATAAAGAGTAGTTATTTTGACACTCTTATTATTTTTAATTACTTTTATTTTATGAAAATGATTTCAAAAATTTTTTTGTGGAGGAACTAATATATTAGCATTTTATGCATTTTTTAAAAGTGCTTCTACTTTATTTGTTTGTTTATTTATTTATTTATTTATTTTTTGCATCTGTCACATTTTTTTTCTAAGTCAGAAAAACATATACACATATTTTCAGAAATCAGCTTAATATTTTAAAAAGGACTGCTTGACATAATTCGCAATCTTAACTCATTACGAGAAAATTCGTTAAGCGTTAGAAATCCAAATGATGGTATAAGGGGTAGTATGCTCGTTTAGTTATCCTATTTTGCATACTTTTAAACTCCTGCGAAGTTAAGTAAATTTCATTAATTTTCTTCTAATTGCTGCTAATATTTCTGAAAACATATTTATAAGATGGCATGTCTAATAAATGCGACAAATTTTACGCAAATAATGAAATTTTACGCACCTTTACGAAAATGATAAATAGGTCAAAATTATAAAAGCTACGTGAAAGTTAAGATCATGATTTGTAATTTACCAAAAGAAAAAGCCAGCCTACCTCCATTTCGTTCAGAAACAATGTTGACCTCAAGTGTTATGCAATAGTTTTATATAAATTAGTAATTACTGAGAAAATACATTCCTACACAATTTTCGTTAAGTACCATTCAATGGTTAGATTTTGTTTTCTACCCCATATTATTACAAGAAGGTAAAACATTTGAGCATTAAAAAGAAAAAAAAGCTTCATAATTGGATTGAAGAAATTGCAGCAATCATAGTTTATTTAATGCTGAGTTAAATCACTTAGGCGAAATATGTGTTAGTATTTTTCCACAGCTATATTTTAACAAGTAGGTTCATCAGCAAAAGAAAATCACGAAATACCAATCTAAAATCTTTCGATTGAAGAAAAGCTTATGTACAGTGCCGGCAAAATAAATTGACAATTAAAAAAATTGACATGCAAACTTCTTGTCATGATTTAACTCCGCATGCTCACCCTAGTGATGTGAGACGACTGGCCAGTTTCAGTCGTCTGATCAGTCGACTTACATCATTAGATGAGCAGGCCAGGTAAAATTATGACAAGAAATTTGAATGTCAGGTTTTTAACTGCCACCAACGTGTAAAGTTTTTTTTTCCGGCACTGTACATAAAACTCGATGCAACGTGAATAATGCGTTAACTTCCAAACACTCTTCTTAGAGCAGAATTTTTGACAATTACCATCAGTTTTTCGAATACCACAGACATCATTTCAGTAAATTTCTGAAAATGCTATTCAGAAAACAACTAAATATTTAATTATAAATCAACATTTAAATAGTCATATTTAGAGATTTATTGTGAGAATATTTTGTTTAATATATTTTTATTCAAAATACTTAATATAAGCTTGTATGTGTCACTTTATTGCAATTTTCTACATTGCGATGCATTAAATTTATGTAAAAGATAATTAGGATTAAAGCTACTTTAAGGTACTTAAGATTCTTTTAGATTGAATTATCAGAAAAGAAATCAAGCATTAAGATTAAAAATATATGTATATAATATATTTTAACTCTTCCTGTAACTCAATAAATAAAACCGCTAAACGCTGTTCTTTTTTCTTCTTTTAGCAAATAAAAGCTTCTATTATTGTTATTAATTTTTTTTATTATTACCTTTATCATCAACATAATTATAATCATTAATATTATATTTTCGATCATTATTATTATTTGTATTTTCTTCCGTTGCGAATTTCTATTTGCCTTTGCGCAGGCCTTAATGCTGTCTGAGAAGCTGCCACGCAAATCAAACCACCGTTTAAAAAAATTGAGATAGCTATGCCAAGTGGACTGTTTTTCTTTTATTTGACACCCAGTTACATATAGGTGAGAGGAGCATGTTTCCACCAGCCCTGAACCATAGACTGCACAATCTGTTTACAACGGGGGTTTCAAAAGAAGCATAGATGGTGCTTCAACATTATTATTATTATTAGTATCATTTTTATTATCATTATTGTCATTGTTATTATTGTTATTATTATTGTTACTATTAATATTAGTTGTTAGAGCAACTGTTATTGTTATTATTTATTGTTATTTTTATTATTATTATTGTATGCATTAAAAAAAAAGTCAATGAAATAGAAATTCGAGCATTGACAAAGAAAATGCATGAGCTTGCTTAATGATAAAACGCAAACAAAAACGAAGAAAGTTGTTAAGATCTCTTTAAACTCATTATCATTTGAAATTAAGAAATGTTCAATTACTATACTTCCCGAAACCGATTTCAACATTTTGTTAGGCCAGACAATTTAAGCATTGCCATTGTTTATGGCTCGTCAAATACTCCAAAATTAACACCATTAAATACTTTACCCACGAAATACATTAGATTACTGAGTGAGTTTAAAACTCTTTCATAATTTCTGAACAACAAAGCATCTATTAAACTTCAAGGAAAATTAGACTGAACAACATATTTAGACAAAGGCGTCATATTTGTCATTGAATTTCGCAAACATATAATAGTTTAAGTCTATGACATTACTATAAAAATTCACTCAAGCGTAGTTATGCAAATGGCGAATTCATTTTGTTCTGCAGCACATTATGAAGTTTTAGAATCGGGGCACATTATGCTTCTCATCCATGACTAATGCTTTTACAATAGTAGCAGGTTCATTTTGAATGCACTGATGACAGACAAATCTGATGAACAATGTTGCTGTTAATTGAATCTTGAATATCACTCTTTTAGTAATTATTATAATTATATACAACATTCTGTTGTGCTCCTCATAGTATCGACTGAATAAAAGTATCCATTAAGCTTAGTGCACTAAAATGTACAAGGTGTATAAGAGTTTAAGTATTTAAAATGAATGCCCCATGCATTTAAAATACCAAATGGAAGCCAAGTAAATGTTAAAATAGATTTCTAGTATTTTCTTTTTTTTTACGTTTTTTGTTATATTCAAAACAAAACAAGAACTTCAAAAAATTCGGAAGATTTTTTTTTGGCCAACAAACTTTATTTTTTTCAATACCGTGAAAAAAATGTTGCATGGAACTTTAAAACAATTATTAAATTTCATCTTCTTTTAACAATTGCTTGCGCTTAATTTCACCTGTTAGTATGTTTGTTAATGTTTGAAATGGTAAAAATATTTTTCATACTCGCTGTACATAAAAAACTGCAACCTCGAAAGTTATTATTATTTTCTTTTTTTCTTTGTTTTTTTTTTTTTTTTTTTTTTGGGTATTTTTTGTTCTGTTTGTTCTTCTTTTGTATTCCTTTTTTTGTACTCGGTGAGTCATTGTTGATGAGTTGCGATTCAGCTGGATACAGATACTTGTTATCATTGCTGTTAAAAGCAACTTGTTGGTACACACGAGAGCATTTCTATTGCAGTCAAATCTGATGTGGAATTTTCGAAAATTTTGGATATTTTTCCTGGTATTTTTACATCTGTTTGGATTCTCTTTTCTTTCAAACCAATGTACTTAAATAATTGCTCTAAAGAATATTTGTATTGTTTTCAAAGAAGTGTTTTTCAAACAAATAGCTTTAATTTATATTAGGATGTTAATTTATTGTTGATTCATTACTTAAGGCAGCACAATAAACAATTTATCATTTGGAAAAAATGGCTATAAAACTAAATGAAAAAATTTGAAGAAGGGGACAAAAAGTTAATAGTTTATCGATAGGTAAATCAATCTTTTATTAGGCAAATTTAATTGTGGAATAAAAACATTAGGATGTTTTCTTATAAAGGTGTCCTTAAAGAAGAACAACTAATCAAAAATTAGGTAAAAGTGTTAAGATTCCACCAAATTCGCTCAGAGATTGAGATAAATGTAGAGCTCAGTTTGGCCTGCCACATATTGTAAAATTGCATAATCAGATCCTCATATGTCATCCTTGACTAATGATTTTACAGTAGTAATTGGTTCATTTTAAATGAATTTTAATGACGGACAAATCTAATGAACTCGGTTGCCGTCCATTTAATCTAAAATATCATGGATTTAATAGAGAAACAATCTAATAAAGTTAACCGTTTTCTAACTTAGTAAACATTTTAATAAAATAAAAAAATACTTCATTTTACACTCCTTTTTTAAGCATAACTATCGCGAAGACTTCGCTATAATTGTTAGTAAGATTACGTTTTATAATCTCTATAAGTTAAAGGCAAAAAACAAACTTTATTAAGAGAGTCTTATTAACACATTCTAAACAAAAGAAAAATGCAAGATAACTTAAGAGCCATATTTCAAAGACTCTTTATGCTTTAAAACTCATAGGATCAACAAAACAAGAGAAAGAAACGAAAAAGAAAAACTAAAAACAAAGAAACACATCGAAAGAAAATAAATTCAGTATCATCTATTATTAAACCGTGGGAGAACCAGTTTCAGAGGTTAACACAGAAAAGCGTTCAAGAGCGAGAGCAACTCATAAAAGGAACTTGTGGAAGAGTTACGATTATGGTACTAAGAAGGGAAAGATTCCCAAAGGAGCCGGCCGATAACACTTCCTTCGCTTTTCCAAGAGAAATGGAAATGTTTTCATTGGTAATATATTATAATACCTTATAAGTAAAAGAAATATGGTGTTTAAAAAACAAAGAAAACAAAAACCTAATACTACACACACATAGATAGAGATGGTAAGTGAAATATTATTCTATGTCTGCAGCAAAATGCATGTTCTTTTCCTTTCGAAAGTTTATCTTTTGAAGATTTTACACTAAAAAAAAAGGTGCGAAATTTCATAAACATGATTTACCGTTCGCTTTCATGATATTATTCATACCATCCTGTCTCCCTAATAACACCATGAGTTTATTTTGTATAAAATATCAAATGTGATTTTAAAATTGCTGCATGTTTTGTATAAGCTTCGTTTAAACTTAGATAAATACATGTATTTTTCGAAGATTCATGTTTATAACTGAATTAATATGTATATCTAGTAATAAAAGCAAAATATGTCTTGATGTTTAGTGTAAATGAAAGTATAAGCACATTATAAATGAAAAAAAAATACTCCTTTAGTTCTTAGAAATGATAGAAAGTTATTGTTCTTCATTAGTGTATGACAATAAAGTTTAAGTTTTTGTTTCTACTTTGAAACCCGAAAAAAAATTAATAAACTACTCCACGAAGAAATTGTGAATTTACAAGGTTTTATACGTTTTAAGACTAAAAGCTTATTGCATGAATCTATTTCCAATGTAAACCAAAGTGGGGTTCTGTAAAATTAAATTACGTAGACCCCAATCACATTATTTTATAAAAACAATTTAAAAAAACTTTGTGCATGAGTGTGTGGGAAATTATTAATGTATCTAAGCCAACTAACTGAATTCGAATATCATGCTCTAGAATACATGTTCTAAAATCGAAAAAATAATCTGGATATAACTAAGTTGATGTAATTGCGAGAAAACTTATACTCTTTAAGAAAATCATGCCGTTCTTTTACTAATTTATAATTCAAAATCTTTAATGCAGTCTGTTACGTACATTACGAAATGCACTAATCATTAAAAAAAGCACTTACCGACAGAAAGAATCAGCATAAATCCAGCAGAATAAATACAAGACATTAACTATCGTGAATTTACCAGAACGAATTGTCTTTAACTTGATGGATTGTGCAACAGATAAGAGCAGGGCATTTATTTTTTCGTTTGCTTTAATGTTTTATACCGGATGAGAGAGCGAATTACAGATGTGATTTACTCTAAATGTTGTAGTGCTGGAATAAGGAAGGTTTTTCATTCATTCAGTATTTAGATAAGAATAAATCATTAACTTAATGAGAGTCTCATTCCTCGTGTTTTATAAATTTATAGTGTTAACGGATAATGAGTTGATAGTATAGTGTGTTAAACCCGATCAAGAGGAGAGATCATTGCGAATTCTATTGTTCCTTTGGGATATAGAAAGCGATTTTGTAGCAACTTGTTCATGAATCTTATGTTATGAACTGTCTTTAGAATTAGTGTAAGTACATTATTAAAGTTATCCGAAAAAAGCGTTTTTAATATTAAAGACGAACTTACTTGTAACGAGCCGTGATTTAACGAGAACCTGGATTTAGTGAAGACATAAAAATGTTTGATTAGTACAATGTTAAGTCAACAAGTATAACTCACTTTTAACGAGCAAACCTTGCTTAAAACGAACAATATTTTGATGATTCATAAAACTTCTATTGCTATCTCCCTCAGCTTTAGCCATGATAATGAGTTGATAGTACAGTGTGTTAAACCGATCATGAAGGAGGGATCATTGGGGAGTTCTATTGTTCCTTTGGGAGATAGAAAGTAAAAATGGTTGTAGCATCTTGTTTTATGAACCTTTTGTTATGCACCGTCTTTAGCATTAGTATAATTTATTAAAATTATACGAAAAGAATGGTTTTAACATTACATTCGAAAGCGATTATAACGAGCCCTGATTTAACGAAAACCCGAATTTAGCGAAGATATAAAAAATATTTAATTTTTACAATGTTAAGTCTACGGCAGTATAACTCGCTCTTAACGAGTAATCCTCGGTTAAAGCGAACAAAAGATTTGTGAATCATAAAATATCTATTGCTTTCTCTCTTAGCTTTACTTTTCTTAGAAAATTTCTTTTAAGACTCGGAAGTCAATCGAAAGTTAATGATAAAGCATAAATCGTGAGAACAATTGATGACGATGTTCTTTTTTAGTTTGTGGTAGTAGATAAGTATTTAAAACTTACATAATTGTTCACGCCTATGTTATCCCTTCTGAAGTAAACTTTCGAGGGTATTGAAGCTCAAATTCAAGCTAACGCTAAAAAATATTGAAAGTTGTAACTATCAATGTGAAGAATCCGAAACTAGACAAGTCTCAACACATTCAACGGCTTTTGACGTGCAGAAAAACTTCAAGCTGTTTTCGAAGCCAAGTTGCAAATGATCATCTTTTTCGGGTCATAATTTTATCTCGAGAAATAAAAGCACATAAGAAAGAGACAATAAGACGGTTCAAAGTAAATTAGCCAGTTTCTTTGGTACTGTAAGGAGGAAAACATTTGGTAGTCACGGGACTGCCGACAGAAGTGAAAATTTAAAACTACAAAATAACTTTGGTGTACTTGCGTGCGCACGCGCGTGGGTGTGTATGTTTGTGTGGTGTGTGTTTAATATTCATTTAATATTAATTATAGCTTCAAAAATTAAAATTTCATAATTCAAAGCCTAAGGAAAGAGCCTAAAGAAGTTTTCACTTCAACAATTGCAATTCGAATCTATTTAAATATCTCGTATAATCTGCATCAATTGTAGTTTTATATCTCTTTGTGATAAAATTGCAATCATTGTGGACGTCTTTCAATTAAATTATCTATTTAAAAATCCATTAATGGTAAATTTTTATCATCTGCAAAGTTGATGTTGAAATCTCCACTCAAAACCATTGGCAAATAATTGAAGTACTTCCCAATTTTATTTTGAAGTAATGCACAAGCGTCTTTTAAAAAAATAAATAAATTTTCATACATAAATTCTTGTATTGCGCTTGAATACTCATCTGGTGAAATATAAACCCCAACCATAATAATAAGCAGTCCATTTTCAGAGTGGCAACGGCAAACACAATGTCTCACTGATATCAGAAACACTGTTTCTTCTCGTCTCAAAATATACTCAGCGTGCCTAAAGAATTTCACTTCAAAAATAATATATATGCTAAAAATGTTTTCCTTGGGAGAAGAAATGTGCTTACCGGGAGAAGATGGAACTCACGCTTTTGCATTGAAAACGGCGTTCCTTGTAACGCCGAAACATATGTACACTGTAAAAAAATTCCGAAACGTTACTGGGTATTTCCGTGTTACGTTTCGGGATTTAATGGTTTTTATCCATTTCCTGGAAAAATCAAGTATCCGTGTCAAAAAGTTTCCTGAATTGCTACAAGTCGCACGAATGCAGGCTTTTCACTGTTCTGAAAAATATTTTTAGCTAACAGTTTAAAGATTAACTGAACGTATTTATAAAGTGCATCCACTTCGCTTCAACTACGGCCTGTCCATGCTAAATAAGCTCCCAAAGGGAGCGAATAAGCGTGGACTACTTTGCATTGCAAGAATTGCAGGCGGGTAAAATTCTCGTCATTTACTTGCAATTCTGGCTTAGCTTTGGCTATGTTTGCAATAATGATCGTGGAACTTCCTTGATAGATCAGGGAGATGCCGAGCTATTTTAGTTTACTCTAAAGTTCTAGAGACACGACTGGCTGGAACGGGAAGATTTCTGAATTTTTCAGGAAGGTTACTGAATTTTACCAGAAAACGTTCCTGTTTTTTGCAAGTTCTGTTACTGGCAGAAATTAGGCACATCAGCTGCCCATTATTTTCCAGGAACGTTTCTGAATCGTTTTTGCAGTGTATGCAGTAATCTGCAATTTGTGCTTTTTGACGTTGTTATTTCTTACTTTATTTTTCAGCACAAAGGTATTTATCTATCTTCTGAGTAGATTATTTCATCAAGATAAATTCTTGGTATGGTTTTCCTTTTACAAATAGAAACAAGCATTACTTAATGTGGTTCAGCACACATAAAAACATACAGGTTTTACTTGAGTGGTCTAGGACTGTCAATTGAGGGAAAAAAGGGTTTAGGAGTTGTTTGTGTATACAAATGACGCTGCACTCTTCTGTGGTAAAAACCTTGCCATACATGAGCAAATGTAAATGAATAAAGAGCTTTAAAATAAAAATACTGACGTATAAGGCACTGTCAATAGATTAAAAAGAATTATGTTTAAAATATTTAAAATATAAACGTATCTCGAAAGAGCGAGAGTATGTATAGAACTAGAACAACCACGTTATTTACAGTGTGCTCTTTAAACAAAAGCTTAGTAACTAAATTTGAAACACTTTTCGTTGACAATGCAGTCAAAACTGCATTGTAATAACTGCATAAAGTAGGGACTTCATGTTCCATGCTTCATGTATTCAGCCTCATTTTGTAAACCATGAATCCAAAGTCTGAGATAGAGTCAATGAATAAAGTTTCCAAAAGCATTTTCAGGAATTCGCATTTAAACTGATATTGTCGGATGTCTTTTAATCCAAAAGCTCATTTCTTTTGCACTGAAAAAGCGTTCCTTGTAACGATTAATCCGTGTCTGCAGTAATCTGAAGTTTGTGCTTTTTGATGTTGTTATTTCATATTTTGATTTTCACTGTTTCAAAATGAAATAATTTTTTTTTATTACCACTTTTAGAATCGTTTTACTGCTTTTTTTTTAAAACCTTTCATCGGTAACATGTTTTGATACTTAGTAACATACACTGTAAAAAAATTCCGAAACGTTACTGGGTATTTCCGTGTCACGCTTCGGGATTTTAATGTTTTTTATCCACTTCCTGGAAACATTGAGTATTCTTGACAAAAAGTTTCCTGAATTGCTACAAGTCGCAAGAATGCAGACTTTTCACTGCTGTGAAAAATAGTTTTAGCTCCCAGTTTCAAGATTAATCGAGCATATTTATAAAGTGTATCGACTTTACTTCAAGTACGGCCCGTCCATGCTAATTAAAATCCCAAAGGGAGCGAAAAAGTTTGGACAGCATTGCTTTGCAGGCAAGTGAAATTTTCGTTACTTACTTGCAATTCTGGCATAGCTTTGGCCATGTTTGCAATAATGCTGTTTTCACTTCCTTGATAAATCAGAATGATGCCAAGATATTATTTCTACGGACACGACTGGTTTTAAACGGGAAGATTTCAGAATTTTTCAGGAGGCTTCCAGGATAATATCAGGAAGGTTACTGAATTGTAGTGGAAAAAGTTCCTGAAATTTTCAAGATATGTTAGTGGCAGATACTGGGCACATCAGCTGCCCATTATTTTCCAGGAACGTTTCTGAATCGTTTTTACAGTGTAGGTATCATTCTTTGAAAAGGCTGCACTGAGTTGAAATTGCTTATATGAATCACCTACAGGTTTCCTACCAAGGGCATAGTTACCCATAGTTCTTATTAGAGCTATGTACATTGTTTGCTACTGCAAGAAATCCCTATTTAAGCAGATTAGCTTCTGTAATTTCTCTTAAGCAACCACGTTTTCCAAAAAATCAAATTATACGCAAAATTTACATAAAATACACACAAAATTGCTTTTCACATTAAATCCGAATTCATTCTGTCATCTAATTACGTAGGAAAAAAGACGAGCTTTGCAATTTCGTTGTTGTTGTTACTTATACCACTCGGAAGCCCGAGCTCGAGTAGCAATGCTACTCCATTTTAAGGCAGAGGGGTACGACTTTCGTTTAATCGAGTGCCTATTTCTAGGTGAAAGTCCGATTTGGCTCAGACAACACGATAGATGACAGCACCATCTATAGACAATTCAATAATTTAGAACCAGACCAGAAGTCGAATAACTTCTGGCCTAGCATCCCCAGAGGTATCGTTTCACTTGGAGAACGTAGTGACCATGAGCATTTATTACGTCCTCAGTCACCCTTAATAAAGACGGTGGATCTTTGACCGTCTAGGATCGAGCAAGGGACCCTCCACACTGTAAAAACGATTCAGAAACGTTCCTGGAAAATAATAGGCAGCTGATGTGCCCAATTTCAGTCAGTAACATATCTTATAAAAACCAGGAACATTTTCTGATAAAAGGCAATAACCTTTCTGAAATATTAAGAAATCTCCCCTATTAAAACTAGTCGTGAACTATCTAGAAAATATAAATAGGTCTAATTTATTTGATTAGAACCTTCCTGATTTACCAAGAAAGCTTCAGAAATATTAGAGCAACCACGGCCAAGCTAAGCGAAAATTGCAAGCAAGAACAAGCATATTTCTTGCCTGCAATTCCTGCCTCGCAAAGCTGTAGCTATCCAGTGACTTATTTGCTCCCATTGGAAGCTTAGTCAATCCGGAAGGGCCATAAACAATCTAAAGCCGATACACTTAATAAACACGCTCCATCAATGTTTAAACTGGTAGCAAAAAATATTTTTCACACCAGTGCAAGGTTTGCATTCGTGCATCTTTTAGGGATTCAGGAAACTTTTTTGCGAAGATACTTGATTTTTTGGGGAAATAGGTGGAAACCTCTGAAATGACGAAACGTTCCACGGAAATAACCAGTAACGTTTCAGAATTTTTTTACAGTCCAGTCACAAATCCGATGCCTTACCGATCAGGCCACCACGGCCCACTAGCTAGTTCAAACTACACCAAAGTACAATATTTATAAGGAAAATGCACTTTGAATGGTACGCTGGTTTTGTTTAAACAAAGATTTTGCAATGCCGTTTTACATATAAAAAAACTTACCAAACAGTTTATCCATTGTTTCATGCTATGCTACAAATTAATTTGAAAAATTTCTGCTTAAAAGTAAGGATTTGATGAGAAAAATAATCTCAGGGTATTACGAAGTTTATTGGAAAACGAATGGTATTGCAGAATTTATTGGAAATACCTTAGATAAATTTCTGCACAAGCTTTCAAATCAATAACCTACTTAGACAAAATCACTGAAAATTAATAAAATAAAATTAAATGTTAATCGGTATAGAAATTAGATAATGTTTCTTCTATAATTTTTCCGAACTATATACTTATTTTGCATATGATGATTATGTCTAAATAAAATTCTAAAAATTATAGTTGTTGACTTAAATAAAATATATTCTCTTATTTAAGATCAAGAGTAAACCGCTGGAATTAAACTTAAGTAATATTTCAGGAAATGTTGCATCGCTAATTAAAATGAGTAAATTAACGATAACATATCTTTAGCTAATTTTAAATGCCTTTATGCAAGCTATTTTACGGAAGAATGTATGCGTGTAACTTTAATGAAAGCTAAAATATTAACCAACGTTTAACAAAAGTGGTGTCTAATTAAACATAAAAGGAATCAAACAGGCAATAACTTTTATAAATATCATTAAATAAACATAAAAGCTCTTTCATGCGAGTAAATGTAAAAGCGAAATCATTTGATTCCTACAAATTGGAAAGCGATATCAAATTATATATTTGTGATGAAGTCTTTCTTGTGCAAAAATATTCCTTGAAAAGTTCAAGTTAAACAATTTTTCCTCTGTAAATGTCGGCAGTTAGGAGTTATGAATTAGAGTTATGTCTTCCAATGAATTGAAAGTAGCATTTAAGAAATAATAATTATCTTCATGCTAATTTTTGTGTTCTGATTCTATAAAGCTGTGCTTGAGAAATTGTTCCATAAAACTTTGTTGGCTTAGTTTTTTTAATCTTAATTACTATCGTATTATCAGTATTTACATTTAAAAGTTTTCGTTTTTAGAAAATTTAACCTTAATTATTGCATTTCCATAAATTGTATTTTAACAACTGTTTACTATTTTGTATTTATTATGTTGTGCTGATAATAAATACACTGTAAAAACGATTCAGAAACGTTCCTGGAAAATAATAGGCAGCTGATGTGCCCAATTTCAACCAGTAACATATCTTACAAAAATCAGGAACGTTTTCCGATAAAAGTCAGTATCCTTTCTGAAATATTGGGAAAACTCCCTAGTTTAAAGCCATTCGTGAACCTTCTAGACAAAATAAATAGATTTTATGTGTTTGATTAGAACCTTCCCGATTTTCTAAGAAAGTTCCCGAAGCATTAGAGCGACCATGACTACATGAAAATTGCAAGCAAGAACCAAGCACATACCTTTCCGGCATTTCTTGCCTCTCAAAGCTGTAACTATTCAGTGACATATTCGCTCCTATTGGGAGCTCAGTCAATCTGAACGGGCGCTAATCAATCTCACACCGATGCACTTAATGAACACGCTCAGTCAATCTTTAAACTGGTAGCAAAAAGTATCTTTCACACCAGTGAGAAGTCTGCATTCGCGCATCTTTTAGCAATTCAGGAAACTTTTTTGCGAAGATACTTGATTTTACGGTGAAATAGGTGAAAAAATCTGGAATCCCGAAACGTTCCGCGGAAATAACCAGTAACGTTTCGGAATTTTTTACAGTGTAAGTTGTTTGTTTCATGTAGCCTGAATCGCGCGAAAAAAAAAGCTATGTAAAATAAAAAAACACAGAAAAGGAAGAAGCCTTCATTTGCGCAAGATTAGACCGTTTGCTTCTTTCTCGACTCTTTGTCTTCAAGTAACTAGAGTACTATAGTGATAATTTAGTGAAGAAATCATTATTTTTTAGATTATTTTTTATATTAGTTTAGAATTTACCTTAAAAGTTATTACTTCACGTTCTTAATCTAGTTGCTAAAACTCTATGTTAAATCAAAACTTTTCTGCATCGTATTATCTGTAGATTATACGCAGCCGTAGATTGTACAAGATCGGTTTTCTTCAGGCCGATTTTAGGGCTTAATTTTGAAAAAAAAAATTCCAGGGGAGAGCTCCAGAACCCCTTCCCGTAAAAATCTTTAAAGTTAGTCTACAACTGCGTTTTTGGAATTACAATTTCGAAAAAGAGGAGTGAGGAGGAGGAATTGATTTCTATTAATTAAAAAAAAGAAAGAAAGAAAGCGATAGGAGAGAGTCCCGAAGTTCTATCTCTTACCCTAACGTCAATAAATATTGCCTTTAACCGTATATTAAGACTTCAATTTCTACAAATTTCCGCGGAGTCCACTGTACCGTTCTTTCCCCTAACATCATCTAAGACTGTATAAAATTGGGTTTTTAAAATTACTAGTTTTCAAATTGATAGATTTGATGAGTAAATCAAATCAATCAAATGGATGAGATTTTTTCCCTATTATTCTCCCTTCCCTCCACTTAAAAAAATATTTTCTAGTTTCGCTAGTTGTGTGTTAGATTGTATGTACGTTTGTGCATACATCGTTACAAGTTGTTTTTTTTTTTAATTCATAAATTTTCTTCCAATTGTTACACAGAAAATATTACTTGTTTTAAATTCCTGCTCATGTCTTTTAAAGAAAATGTAACAAGTTATCAAAAATTTGAAGAAAATAAAAAGAGTTTGATATTTATTTTCTTTGTCTGCATAAAATTCTAAATCTGGCCCTTGAACTTCGGCAGATTTATATGCAGGAGGGTACACCAGCATGTAAATCGTTAGATTTTTTTTTTTTTGTTTCTTTAACTTTAGTTATTTTTATTTTATTTATATTTTAGAGCGAACACAGAGATGTATTTTTATCTTTGTTGAAGTTAATTAGTTTATAGTTTTTTACACATTTCTCTGAATATAAAATAATATTTTCTTTAAAGTATTAGATTAATATTGCTTTTTAAAATTTATTTATTTTGAAAAAAAAACCTCTGCAGTCCTTTACTGGTGCTGCAAGTGAGGCGTACTGCAGCGCCGGAAAGCGTACTGGACATCAACATGAGATTAATAATTTTTGTGATGTATTTTGTAACTTTTCCCTACCTGATTGATTAAACTTTATTTTTAAAAGTAATGGAGTAAAAGTGCGCCACCCTGCTGGCAAATCATAAACATAAACATGATAGTATTAATATCGTTCATGATTTACTTTATAGTTTGAGTATTTTGTAGCTTGTCCTCTGAGTTTAAAAATGAGTTTAATTTTATTTATTTAACACAAATAACTTTTTTATAAGTTTAAATGTCAAAAAAAACATTAAAAATATATATATATTTTTTTCTTTTTTTACAAAAACCGGGGGGGAGGGGGTCAGAAGTGCACCTATGATTTGGTCCCCTCACTTTTTCGAGGCACGAGCCGCCATTGACTAACAAATGAAAGCTGCAATTATACATGAATAATTTAGTGAAACAGTGGTAATTAGGGTGTGTTTACTATTGCGTTGAATTGTGTGCAATATCACTTACCTTTACCTTACGTCATAAACTTCAAACTTCAATACACTAATTAATTGTCTTTCAGAAAAAGAGCCATCCTCTCCATAGAATGCTTGTAAATTTGTTACTGTTTCAATATTATTGTTATTTGTTTTGAGAAAGGATGTTTGTATCCTTTTGAAGATATTTTCACTTTAATTTTTCAGCCTTCTGTGTCGAAATCTCAAATTAATGTACTTATTATGAAAGCTTTTGACAAACATGAAAATGTGGATATCTTTATCTTTACTAATAATAAAGCTGAAAGTCTGGATCTCTATCTGGATGTATGTGACGGTCATAGCACCTAAACCGTTGGGACGATTTTCATGAATTTTGGCACACAATTAGTTTATAGCATGGGGGTGTGCACCTCGAAGCAATTTTTCGAAAATTCGATTCTGTTCTCTCTTTATTCCAAGTTAAAAAAAATTTGAGCAAATTATCATACCGTGGATGATCGCAAATTATCATGATGTGGTGAGCGAGAAAATTATCATAACGTTTAATATCGGCGAGCAAATGAATATAGCAAATTGGCGACAAATTCATTATCCATTATTTATAAATATACAAGCTAACCAAATGATCTCTTAATTTTCCACTACAGGCAAAGCCGTGCGGGTACCACTAGTTTAGTAATAAATTCCAATGTTAAAATAACTACATAGTAGGTTACGACATAGAATAAATATCACAGCATCTAATTACCGGATCATCCATACTATTAAAATCTGTTCGCGTCTGTCTGTCCATCTGAAGATAGATCTTCTCGAGAATCGCTGCGAGTCGAGAGTTGAACGAGATACCGATCAATTCGAAATTTTCCAAGGAAAACAAAAGTATCAGTCTTGTAGTTGTACGACTTTGATTAGCGAAGATATTAATTAACATTATGTTATTCGGGAATTTAATTTTCTTTCCTGTTGCCAATTTGTATACGGGTGAGCAAATAATAAAACTCTAATAATTAGTTTAAACGGGATTTTTTTGGCTACTGTCCAAATCTTAAAACAACGTTTCCATCTAGAATTTTATTTTAAACTAGTTTAATTTATCTTTTATTCTGATATATAAATCCTAAAACTACTGTTTGAAGCATTTTGCGTTTAGAAATTTATTGTTAATTAGCTTATTTTCTCTTTGGTTGTGTTTGAAGAGCGACCGGTAGCTCACCGGTCGATTGATCACATTACAAATTAGCACGTCATCTCCAATGCTTTAGCATTCGTTGACGTCATTAGTTGTCAGGTGATAAATCGACGGGTCGCTACTGGTTGAGCTCGTCGAACCAAAGCTTTTATTCGAAGCAATGATTTTTATTTCTTGCTGTTGCTATTTCACATTTCTGTTAATAAATAACATTTTAACAATAGTTTCAGTGGGACTGACGTCATCAAAACAACAAACCAGTTTAATCGGTTGCTCTATTCGGACATAAACTTTATTTATCGTCTATCTTTTTTTATTTTTTACAACCAACGTTTTTAACTCCTTTTAGCACATGAAAAAAAAATTCTTTGGTTGTACTTATTGAGCAATCACGATTGCTTACTGTTCTCACTTTACCTTTGAATGACGTTCCTATGATTTTATTCCTCCCTCCTCCCCTCTCGCTTTTCTCTGCAGCATTACCGTCGACCGGCCCCTCCCGATGCTGCTCCTTTAGCGAAAACCGTCTCCAGGTTGCGTCAATATCTCACACACACACACACCACCACGGACCCAAACACACATACGCACACTCATGCCTGCACAAGACATACACACACTTCTACATACAAACACACTTGTGATTGCGGAAAACATAGTTTGAATTCAAGATGTCAAAATTCAAATTATTTTTTTTAAATTATTGTAGTGTAAGTTTATTATTACCAGCTTCATAATTCGCTAAATTTAAGATGTGCGACTAATTATCTTTCTTTTGTTAACCTTTTCCTATCACATGGGTGAGTTTTCGAATTATAATTCTCTTTTTCCTTCCTCTTTTGTAAAAGAACACGATAAATTAAGATTGTTTGGATTTCTTTAATGGAAACAGAGTTGAACAAGAAAATTGCTTTTATTGATTTTAACTAAAGCTTAATTGAAATCTGATGACTTGGTATTCAATTAACGCTTACTGATATTTACTAAGTCTTAATCTTTTAGTTTCACGTAATCAATCTTAACACGTTTGAAACTGATGTCAGAATACTACAAAAACATCAACTACTGGACATCTCTTTAATTTTTTAGGTAGCTCGTGCAACGCCGGGCACGGCAGTTATTTGATTAAATTATATTTTTACCTAAAACAAATTTGACTAGATATTTTTATTTCAAGTATAAACCACGTGGTTAACTCTTTTCATACTCAAGCTTGCTCATTTTAACAGGTATAATATTTATTTCAGTGAAAGTCAAAACCTAAAAAAAAAAAAAAAAAAACCTAACATTCAAAACCATGCTTCCCAAACCAGTAAATATCGTTCTTATTTCTTTATTTACAAGATCCTTTATCGTAATAAACAAAACAAATGTTATAAACATAAATTGATTTTTTACAAGAACAATTATTTAATTTCATTAACATTAAAAATAAAATAATATGTAACCGATAATGTTTAATACCATGAAAAAATCTAGATTCACGAGTTATTTTGCCTCGGTAACTTCCTATAGCACAGAATATATTTCTATGGACATTTCTGCTATTTGCTTTCCAGGAACAAATTCGTCTAAAGACTGTTTTCATTACACTAGAGAGTTTTCTGCAATTGTGATTCTTTGGTACTTGAATATTTATCTTTAAGCTCAGGAATCTAGAAAACAGTCTAACCCCAGGGGTCTAATTTGTACTCCGCGCTTTACTTCGTCGGTAATTAAGAACTAATGCATTCCGAAATCAATGATTTTGCTGTTCTGTTTGCAAAAATAATATAACATGGCATGTATGTATTTGGCATGATAATTCTTAAAATATGCCTTCATTGAAAACTATGTTTCACTGCTGTTTTTCATTTATTAGTTTACGTACAAAAAATCAATAACAAAAAATAAAGTAAAAAATAAGCATGTAATAATATCTAGAATTGGATATATTTATATAATTTTAGATGTAACGATATAAGTGAGAATGCAGCACGTTTAGTTACACATTACAAATAAAATTTTAACAAGTAATTGCGTCGAAATGAAACTTTGTAGAGGTATACATATCTGGTTTCATTTAAGGAACCTGGTGTGTTCAAATTTATAAAAGTTCATAGCTTTAAATGGGATGGCTACGCTATTAGATTGAACTACAAACGTTTTATTCAGAATCTGTTTTTGCTAAATCCATTCTTCCTAGCGCAGTGGCTCCCAACCTTTTGGAACCCCTCCCCCTTCCCACACTTGAGGTTGACTGAGACTCATTGCCCCTTATCCATTTTTTTCATTTGAAAAAATCATCAGTTGGCGCTAGTAAAAATCGATGTTTTTGAAAATATAAATGCCTAATATTAGTTTAAAGTAAAATGTAGGTAACGCAAAGCAACGTTATTCAATCAATTTTAATCTCTAAGTAAATAAATGTATGTTCCTTTTTTTTTTCCTTCCGAAAACAAACTGTTAGGTTATTGAAGGGATCGTACGGTAATCTGGGGGGGGGGGAAGACCATGACATTTAAAATACAAAATAAATAAATAAATAATTTGCTGAAAAGCTTGGCGTGAGTGATGAAATACGTCGTTCAGGTTCAACCGAGTTGTGAGGAGAAAACTCCTAAAACTCAATAATTTCTTTTATTTTTTTATTCATTTATTAATGTATTTATTTAAACTTGCGATTCCTCGTCTAGTCTCTAAACATTGAACAATCGGTTTCGTATACGTTTTCGTTTCTAATAGCTTTTAAATTTTAATCGTCCTCTATCGCCTCTTAGGAATTCATCGCTCTCTTCAGAATCCAACTTCCCCTCTAGTGGGGATCGCTCCTAAGTTTGGAAACCATTGACCTAGAGCTAGGGTTTGAACTATCCTGAGATGAGTTGATTTCGCAGAAAACAATTTCGCTACCGGAAAATAAAATAACTAGAAGACCATAGCCAAGAAAAGAGGTCTGAAGGAAAGATTTTGAAAAGCCATGGTTCCAGTCACCCTGTAGAACAATGCGCATACCGTAATGTTTAAGTAAATGCTTATTCCGATCTCTTGTAAAAAAAATAAAAATATCATAGTTAAAAAAAATAAGTTAACGAATTAACATTGTTTTCGATTCGATTCCGAGTCACAACTGCACTGTAAAAACGATTCAGAAACGTTCCTGGAAAATAATAGGCAGCTGATGTGCCCAATTTCAACCAGTAACATATCTTACAAGAACTAGGAACGTTTTCCGATAAAAGTCAGTAACCTTTCTGAAATATTGGGAAATCTCCCCAGTTAAAGATAGTCATGAACTTTCTAGAAAATTTAAACAGATTTAATGTATTTGAATGAAACCTTCCTGATTTACTAAGAAAGCTCCAGAAGCATTAGAGCAACCATGGCAAAAGCTACACGAAAATTGCAAGCAAGAACCAAGATTATTCCTTGCCTCCCAAAGACTGCAGCTATCCAGTGACATATTTGCTCCCATTGGAAGCTTAGACAATCTGGACGGGCCGTAATCAAACTAAAGCCGATACATTTAATAAACACGCTCCGTCAATCTTTAAACTGGTAGCAAAAAATATCTTTCACACCAGTGAGAAGTCTGCATTCGTGAATCTTTCAGCAATTCAGGAAACTTTTTTGCGAAGATACTTGATTTTGTGGGGAAATAGGTGAAAATCTTTGAAATCCCGAAACTTTCCACTGAAATAACCAGTAACGTTTCGGAATTTTTTTACAGTGTGACTACAACTGTATTTATTTCGAAAACTGCATACTAAGTGCCTTGCCTCCATTTTTTTATACCGATAGATGGCAGCATCATCACCGGATCGAACATTTAATGAGAATTCAGAACTAGACCAGGAGCTAATAGCTACCTGGTGCTAGCACCCCCCAGAGGTATCGTTTCACTTGGAGGACATTGAGACCACGATCATATTTAACGTCGCCCAGTCCCCTTTAATGACGACGGTGGATCTTCGACCATCGAGGTTCGAACTCAGGACCCTCCGGCTCTGAATCCGACACTCTACCGATCGGGCTACCACGGCCCAATTAACATTGTTCTGACGCTGAATAAATTTCGCTTACTTGTTGCCAATTACTATAATCTAAATTACAACAACGGGAAGATTTTTGTATTTTGCGCAGGGTAGCCTTTAGTTTATGATTGTTTTCTAATTTTTAAATTTATATTCTTGATTTGTAATACTGCGTTTTAAAAAGTGATTCATTGGTTTATGTTTTTACCTATGTGATTTTTATCACGTTTACTTCTTATATGTTTTAAATGAACTTGTTTGGTGGGTGACTTGTTATGATCAAAAATTACGTTTCCATCTGGTTTGCCATCTGAAACAACAACATTATTCAAAAGCAGGAATCAAAATATAAATGCTAACTCCAGTCTGATAGATTAGAGCACGCCATTGTCAAGGAACTGTTTCACTTGGCGATGAAATATTGCTCAAGTTTAGGACAAACACATTAGTGAGAACATGCCACAAAGAAAAGCTTATCCATTTCTGCCGCCAAAAAGCCGACCGCGCTCGCAACATATTGTTGCACACAAAAGCACTGGACTGGAAGAGCCGAGAGAAAGGCATCAATTTATAAAGCTTTGAAAGGAGGATGACTCGCTTGAACACAGAGCTTTAATAAGAGTTCGGTGTAAATCATTAATAAAGAAAGACATCAATGCCTGCCCAGCTATCGCTCTGAGATAAGAATGGGTAAATAATTCATTTATTGTACACATCTTGTGTTGAAGGAGTACTGAATTTTAAAATTTAACTCTACTCTAACAATCTTAAAGGGTTTTCTTTTTTCTTTTTCTTTTTTTTTTTTTGGTAACTAAACTGCGAGATATTTATTTATGCATGCATAGTATTTACGAGCAGTGTGAAATAATAAGAATTGTTATAAAAATAAGTATAAATGGAAAAATTGTAAATTTATAATAAACTTCTCAATACTCAATGCAGGCAAATAGAATTTTAATGCCTATTCTTAATAAAATCTTAGTTGTAAAACAACTAATATATGCGAATAATTTGTTA
This sequence comes from Uloborus diversus, assembly GCF_026930045.1. Taxonomy (NCBI): domain Eukaryota; kingdom Metazoa; phylum Arthropoda; class Arachnida; order Araneae; family Uloboridae; genus Uloborus; species Uloborus diversus. Next base: position 115,260,956 of record NC_072738.1, read on the forward strand.
ACACAAAAATACCTCACATATTTTAAAATAAAAATACTTTTTACTAAAATTAGAAATATTTCTTTAAGGGAAATACTGCAAGAATGGCCATTTTGAAAGAAAAAAATAAAAAATTATTTTCTGAAGCTACAGTTTAAATAAGTATGAATACACATGTACTCAATTTTGATTTTTCAATGTAATTTACAGACTTACTAAATATGAGAAAACTGAAAATAAATAAATCAAGAAATCAAAAAACAAACTAAACGTTATTAACTGGACCGATGTAGAAAAGTGTGGAAAATGCGACATTAATTGATGCATTTCTCCTAAAATACAATTTTTTGGACGTTAAATTTTTCTGCCATAGTACAAATATAAAAATAATGCATGCAAAGTTAACCTCATTAATAAAAAATGAAATAATTAAAACAATTGTTTTGGGTAATGATAAGAAAAAAATGCTTGTTATAAGACGTTAGATATAAAATTAGAAAACACTTACCTTATACTTTATTAAAGCACTTGCAATATCGCAGTTAATATATATTTTATTAAAATATAATAAATAAGAACGTATTATGAAAACGAATCTTATGCATTTCACTCGAAATCCTTAAAACGTGGTATTGCAAACCGTACGTACTTTTCACATGTAAGTGAAATAAACTAAATGTGTTGCTCGCATTGGAAAACTTAAATCTCTCAAAAAATTAACATTTTAACTAAGTTACACTTGCTAAAATTTTGCTTCATACTGTATACGTTTTCAGATTCGGAAATAACATTTAGGGCGTGCAGCGTTTTGACTATCTCTGTAATTTGGGCCACGCAGACTACCAATAAGTCCTGCGTCAAAAAAAATAAAAGCACCCATTTTTAACAAAAAATTAGAACAGCAAATATATCTCAACAGTTAATAGTAAGAGTCAATGTAATTTTTTTAAAACAAAAAATCAAAAAGCTTTTAAAATATTTATTTGAAAGGCAATAAAGTGATTCTTTTGATTAATTAGAAATCGTCCATGTATCTATAAAAACATGCAATTAATTTGAATAAAATTGCTTTACTAACGTTAACATCTCTTTCTGTATTTCGTCAGCACAATGTAGAGACAAAGCCGCAGGAATCTTGATGCATTGGCCAACATGATATATATAAAGCATTGCTTATCTTCAGAAGTCTGTCAGGAAAATGACCCCAAACGAAAAACGCATTCATAAAAATGATGTGAAACGAATGTATTACTATCGGATATTATTAAAAAACTAGAAAATCACCCGTCAAGGTATGACGGGTGAAAATTGCTTCTACGCTTGAATGAAGCAATTGCCTGTTTGGTGGTATTTTGATAGTTGACATTTTATCGCTAAACTCCTGTAGATAGCGTTCATTGTTCAACTTTTTTTTTCGCTTCTTAATTCTCCTAACATGACTGTCTTACTAGTTTCAACAATTAAATTACCGCATTCAGTCCCGCTTCGTCGAAATAAAGCATTTCCCTGCGTGTCAAACATTCCTAAAAAATATTATCAATCTGTGGTAGACCCAACAATATAAACTTTAACTTTCTGCTAAAAAACGAACTTTCACTTCCACCAAGAAATAAGAACTTTCACTTCCACCATCAATACTAACTTTCACTTAAACCAGAAATGCTAACTTTCACTTCCACCAGAAATACTAACTTTCACTTCCACTCAGCAATGCGGCAGAACGTTTGTTTTTTAACGTTTTAGCATTTATCAGTTATTAATAAATAGTTTAATGTTTAAGCCAGAATGTTCGTCGTCTTTTGAGATGGTGTTCCCCGCCTGACAGTGCTCTACACGCAACCATCAAATTGATAAGTAAAGTCACGACCAAAGAAGCGACTAAAGTGGTTACCGGTGAGGTACCACCAAAAAATTATGTCTTAGAACGAGTTTCATTGTTGATGATGTCAGGAACGTTACTCGTTCATTCGCTATTATATGTATATATATATATATATATATATATATATATATATATATATATATATATATATATATATATATATATATATATATATATATATATATATATGAGAGTGTTGTGAAGGTTTATAACAACACCCTAATTTTGTATAAGAATTTGACTCCATTATTTTATAAAAATCGACAAAACTTTATTTACATCACATATACTTCAAGAAGTCGTCATTTTTATTTTCTCAAGACCAAATTTGTGGAACACGATCTCGTGCGTCTTTTTCACTTTTTATTAATTACGTGTTGCCATTCGGCAGTTTGTGTTAAATAGAAATAAAATAATTAAATTTAAGAATTAAAAGACATTAAAAATATGGATGAAAATATAATACTAGAGAATTATCATTACGTGGTAATAATTTTGACTGAGAAGGGCACTTCAGTACCCCCTTCCCAGTAATGATGATAATAAATGCGTTGCCGAAAGTCACGCATTAACCACGAATGACATGTCCATAATTCTTTGGGAAGTGAACTGTTCGTCCATATTTTGTCCTATATGAAGTTTCTTCATCTTTTTTACGCATTTCTTCTTCTGGTTGGTTAACATTGTCCTTGTCAGCAGACAGAAATGCTGGTTTTAGCCTGTCTACAGACACAGTGACATTTTTGCCTTTTATCATTACTTTGAACACTTTCACGCCGCGCTTGATGACTGCATAAGGTCCGTTGTATGGCGGCTGAAGACTTTTCCGCACCCCATCATTTCTGATAAAAACATGGGTGCAAGTTTTTAAGTCTTGTGATACAAAAGGCTTAATATTAGAATGTGATTTTGTCGGTAAAGGAGCAAAATCGTGAAATATATCTCTTAGCTTCTGTATCATAGTTTCAGGACTTTTTATAACCGAATGTTCATCGAAAAAAATCTCCTGGAAGTCGAAGTGAAGTTCCATAAACAAGTTCGGCTGGTGAAACATTCAGATCCGTTTTAATTGCTGCACGGAATCCTAGGAGTATGGTGGGAAGAACTTCGGTCCATTTTTCATTTCGTCGAGCTTTTAAAGCACATTTTAATGGTCGATGCCAGTTCTCAATAAGACCATTTGATTGAGGATGGTATGGTGAAGTTCTTATCTTTTCGGCACCAATGAATCGAGTTAATTGTCGAAATAGCTCAGACTCAAATTGACGACCTTGATCTGATGTAATTTTTTCTGGACAACCAAATCTTGAAATCCATTCAGACATCAACGTCTTAGCGACAGTTGGTGCTGTCATATCACAAATAGGATATGCTTCTGGCCATCGCGTTGCCCTATCAATTACCGTTAAGCAGTAATTCTTTCCTTCAGATTCTGGTAGTGGTCCTATTATATCAATGTGTATATGGGCAAACCTAGATGTGTTAATATCAAATTTTCCTTCTTCAGTTTTAGTGTGCCTGAAAACCTTTGATCTTTGGCAGTTTAAACACTCTTTAACCCATAGCTTGATATCCGTAGCCATTGAAGGCCAAACAAATCTCTGCTTAATAAGCTTAGTCGAACCTTTTATACCTGGGTGTGTTAAATTATGTAGGTTTAAAAAAACTTGTTTACGAAAACTTTTTATTAGAAAAGGTCGTGCTTTTCCTGTAGAAATATCACAAAATATTTCAGTTTTTGAACCAGGCATAGTAAGTAATTTTAATACTAAATTAGATTCCTTATTTTCTAAAGCAGATTTAAGTTCTAAGTCAGATTTTTGTTCAACACCTAACTTAGCGTAATCTAGCGAAGTAGGAAATTTAATTGTACTTATTCGAGAAAGGGCATCGGCTGCTTCATTTGAGCTACCTTGCAAATATTCAATGTCAGTTGTAAACTCAGAGATAAAGGATAACCATCTACTTTGCCTATTTGTGTAGGTATCTCGTTTCTTTTGAAAAGCAAATTTTATTGGTTTGTGATCAGTGTATATTATACATTCTTTCGCCTCGATGAAATGTCGAAAATATTTTACTGATTCATAAATGGCTAATAATTCCCTATCAAAAACCGAGTATTTTAACTGAGCAGTATTCAGTTTTTTTGAAAAAAATGCTATTGGTTTCAACCCTTCTTCAGTCTGCAGACTTAAGGTTGAACCAATGGAGAAATCACTAGCATCAGTGTGTAATGCTAACTGCCCATCCTGCGAGGGAAAGACCAATGCAGCGCCAATCAAACTTTGTTTAGCTTTCTCAAATGCGTCATTCAAAATTGGAGACCATTCAATAGGAGTGCTATCATTCTTTTTACATCCTCTAATTTGATCTGTTAAAGGGGTAAGCAGTCTTGCTGCATGTTTAACAAATCTTCTAAAATAATTTATTAATCCAATGAATCGTCGAAGCTCTGATATTGTTTTTGGCTTAGGATAATTTTGAATGGTTTCAACTTTTGACTTTAAAGGTTTAATTCCTTCAAAAGAAATATCATGTCCTAAAAATGATACTTCAGTTTGAGCAAAAACACTTTTGGAAATATTCACATTTAAACCATATTTGGCAAGCCTACCTAATACAATTTTCATGTGTTCTAAGTGTTCCGTTTCATTTTCGGAAAAAATTAGTATGTCGTCTAAATAAGTAACAGCGAAGTCTACATTTGAAAGTGCCTCGTTAATAAATCTTTGGAACGTATTTGCTGCACATTTTAAACCGAAATTTAAATATAAGAACTCAAAACTACCAAACGGTGTGGTAACTGCAGTTTTTTGAATATCATCTTTGAAAACTGGAATGTGAAAATATGCCCTAACAATATCGAGTTTAGAGAAAATTTTCTTGCCGTGTAAAATGTTCGTTACATCGTATATGTGTGGCACAGGGTAACGGTCAGGCACAGTGACCGAATTTAACCTTCGATAATCACCACAAATACGGTAAGATCCGTCCGCTTTTGGTACCACGTGAATAGGAGATGCCCAAGGAGATTTTGAAGGACGGCATATTCCTTGATCCATAAGGTATTGAAATTCTTTTTTAACTTCGATTAATACCTTTGGATGTAAACGTCGGGGCTTAGAAAATAAAGGCGGTCCTTTTGTTTCTATATTATGGACAGTATCGTGACTGACTGTTTTTTTGAAATTTGGGATAGGATTCAATAACTCGGGAAAATCTTTAAATAATTCTTTGTACACCATATTATCCGAGACTAATTTAATTCCACTATATTGAGTTTTAGTTAACTCTCCCTTCGTTGTCAAACCAGTGACTGAATCAATTAATCTCGACTTCTTTAAATCTACTAGTAGTGAAAAATTTTGTAAAAAATCTGCTCCTAGAATTGGGCAAGAAACATTTGCTACAACAAATGGCCACTGATATATTCTACGCAACCCCATGTTGATATTTAACACCTTGTGGTCGTACACAGCTATTTTTGAATCGTTCGCAGCATACACGTAAGTCATGGGAGTTTTTGCTTTGAATGAAAAATGGGCAGGAATGCAAGAAATATCACTGCCACTATCAACCAAAAAATTTAATCCCGTACTTTTATCCATTATGTGTAATCTACACTGTTTATGTGCTGCTATGTCAGGGTAAATATCGTTATTAGACATAGCAGCTATGGCAAGTTTTTTTGAACTGCATCATAACTGCATGGTTGGCGACATTTAAAAGCTTTATCGCCGAATTTTTCATGATAAAAACAAAACTCAGATGTATTTTGATTATCTGAGGGTGTTGGAACTCGTCTACTCCTAGATTGGGACCTATATCTATGATTACTACGACCTCTTGAAAATGAACGTTTTGATACCATTTTAGTTAATTCAGAAACTCGTATGGTTAAATGCTCAATTTGATTTTGCAAATTTGATATTTGCGTCGTTTGTTCACTATGTTTTAGTGTTTCTGAAATTTTGCAAACTGATGGCTCCCTTTTTATTTCATGAATTTTATCAGCTAAAATGGACAGTTCAGTCAACTCTGAAGTTGATGCTGATAAAATGGCTTGAATATGTGTTGGCAAACGCTCTAACCAAATGGTTTTTAAAAATTCGTCAGTAATTGAATTTCGTGAAAGTTCTTTCATTTGCCGAAGTAAAACAGATGGTTTTTTATCACCTAATGTAAGTTCACACAAAAGTTTCCGTATTTGGCTTGATTGCGAATCGGAAAACTCTTTAACTAATCTATCTTTTAAAGCTTGATATTTATTCCCCTCTGGAGGAGCTATAATTAAATCCGAAACAGCGCTAAGTGTAACTGCGTCAATGGCGGATAACAAGTAGTTATACTTCGTCTCATCATTTGTTATACGTGAAACATTGAAACTAGCCTCCACTTGAATAAACCAAACTGTTATATTGCTTTTCCATAGTGGATGTAATCTGGTTGCAACTCTCAAAACTGAGTCACTTTGTAGATGATGTTGGTAAATTCAACATCATCTAAACTTTCTACCGACATTTTAAAATTTAACTGAGAATTTACAAGTAAAATAAACAAATGCAATCAAATTAAAACAAAGAAAAATTAGTCAAAGATAAAATTTATCTTTACACGAAAATAAAATTTAGGCCAGAGCATTTCCCTTCAAGTGAATGACTTTAAGTGAAGAGCATACCATAGAATAAAGCATTGTCCGTCTTCTTTTTCTTTTCCTTTTTTTCTTGTCCAAAACGTGGGTCACCACTGAGAGTGTTGTGAAGGTTTATAACAACACCCTAATTTTGTATAAGAATTTGACTCCATTATTTTATAAAAATCGACAAAACTTTACTTACATCACATATACTTCAAGAAGTCGTCATTTTTATTTTCTCAAGACCAAATTTGTGGAACACGATCTCGTGCGTCTTTTTCACTTTTTATTAATTACGTGTTGCCATTCGGCAGTTTGTGTTAAATAGAAATAAAATAATTAAATTTAAGAATTAAAAGACATTAAAAATATGGATGAAAATATAATACTAGAGAATTATCATTACGCGGTAATAATTTTGACTGAGAAGGGCACTTCATATATATATATATATATATATATATATATATATATATATATATATATATATATATATATATATATAGTCATTTTTACTAAACACAATGCTTGTTTCAACTAAATTAAAAACCTTGTTTTCAGTTAAACTTAATTTCCTTTAAATAATTAAAGGTTATGCAAAAGAAAAGAAAAAAACATTCTGAAGTTTTACTTTATATTCATTTTGAAGTTGATATATTAAGAAAACGCACTGGATTATACAAGAGAACAAAAATTAAATGCAGATAAAAGAGCTTAACTCCATTCATGGCAGACATTAGACGCTGTTAATGTAAACACATTGCATAGCAATTCTAACAAACATTCCACATTAAATATTTCCAGACTTTAACAACAGTTTATGCATGACAGTGCTTTCTATAAAGAGAACTGCACATCACAACGGAAAGGGAAGATTACGAACGCGTCTCGCCTGTTATTGTGTTTTCCTGAGTAGTCTGCTTCAGGCGTATCTTTTGTTCCACATCAAAGCTCTAAGCAAACTAGGTGGTGATATTCTGCAAGGAATCACACAAGAGGGCGATTTAACATTTAGTTTGTAAGTTAATCTGCGAAGTGTTTGAAATTGTTACACTCTTTTCAGATTGATTTATAAGGAAATAAAAGGGTGAATAGGCAAGTTAGGTGATGCATGTTTTTCATTCAACATTTGAAATAAATATTTTAAGAATTTGTATTAATCTTTTAACACGTTTGCACACTCGTAGGAAAAATACTGTAAATTTTCTTTTGAAACATTAAATCACTTTGAGTTAATTAGGTCGTTAATAAAGTAAATTTTATGAATATAATGACCACACTACCGGAAAATAATGAAAAAATTATACATGAAACACGTAATGTGTATGCATGACTATCCTGATAAATTATCTGGTTTTACGTCACGAAATTTGGTAAAAAGGTTATTAGGTACATGCACACATTATCTTAAGGATCTTTTATTGCTTGATAAACATCCAATCTGAATTAAATTTCATTTTAAAACTAAGAAATTTTTTTTTCAGAACAAATTTATAGCTGTTCAATTTGACTTTGTAAAAATCTAAAGCCAATAGAAAATGATGAGTAAAAAATTTTTCAGAAATAATGTAATGCTAATTATGACACAGTTTTTTTCAATCAAACCTGAAGCCAAGGTTGATAAAGATCAGGAACCATTTTACAGACGATTCTAGAGATTTTGAGGGGAAAAAATATCAACACAAATAATTTATTGAATTGACATATTTTTAAATAATAAATTATTGTCTGCATTTCTAGTTTTACAAAAAATGCATCTTCCTATCATAATAAGCAAGAATTCTTCACATTTGTTCAAGGATTGACAAAATTATTAATATTTCATAATCAATTCGCAAAACTTCTTCTCATACTTACATCAGAGTTACAAGTTTGGCGTTAAAATTGTATTTAAGCTTCCGACTCTAAAAAAGAATATTAAAAAGGCGATTATGCTACTTTTCTGAAATCTAGTAATCAAAAGACAAGAGCGCAACAATGGAATCGGACTCTTTTTCTTTGAAGATTCAAGAAGATCTGCGTTTATATTCTTTGGGTTTGATGTTTAACGTCAGATGCTTGAAACGTGTTCTGCATTAAAAAATGTGCGTGCAATGTATTTGTAAATTCGTGCTAGCATAATGTTGATTTTTCCATTTGTATAAAAATATACTTTAAATATGACTTTTAACTTTCTTCGAATCAAATGAAATTGCGTAAAATTTTAAATAGTTCAAGTTATCGTTTAAAAGTCACTTTCTGTTTAAGTTATATTTCTGTCTTTTTCAAAAACACAGTTGAAAGCAAAAGCTTTTTTGTTTGTGTAGTTGTTGTGAAAATAATATTACTTTTACAGTTAAGCTCCCTTGCAGCGACCACTGATTTAACGAGAACGCGAATAAAATGAAAAAGTCAGATATATTTGGTTAGTACAAAGTTAAACCTATGGGAGCATTTCTCGCTTTTAACGAGCAAATACCGCTTAAAGCGAACAGTATTTCAAGCAGTTATAAAATTTCTACTTACTTGATTGACTATTGACTACTGACTTGTCTACTTAACTACTGAGAGATTTAATTTATTCTTTCTTGGAAAAATTCTTTTATTATTCCAAAGTAAACTTGAAGTTAGTATTGAGTCATAAATCCGCAGAACAAATAATGATTTCCCATTTCTAAAAATTTGTATTATATGGAAGCCCTCAGAAAACTCAATACCTATAAATGTGCAGGAAAAGTTCTAGCTCTTTCTTCGAGACAGGATCGCCAATGACAATGATTTTTGGGTCAGGGGTATTAACGCAAAAAAGAGACACTAAGCCAGTTCAAAGCAAATTAGCCAACTTCTTTGGTTCTGCGCAGAAAAAAAAATATAAACAACGCAAATATGTATGAGTGTTCATAATTTTTTTCTCAATCCCGTTTGTTACGAGTACTTCGTTATAAAGAGTAAATGTTAGGACTCATGTTTGTACTCATTATAAGCAATTTCGGCTGTAACTGGAATTAAAAAAAAATCATTAAAACTGTAATGTTTCTCTAGAATTAAAAAAAAAAAGAATAAGGAGGGATATAAAAAGGGGGGGGGGGGTAAACGAAAGCTGAGTCTTTGTAATTACCCTACACACTTTTTGTTTTTGCATTAAGCATTACATCAACCTAAAATACAACATAACTTGAAAAATTATATATAAAAATTAAGTTACTAGAACATATTGCATTAAACATAGCGTCAACCTATAGCAACAACCAACCTAACTTGAAAAAGTATAAACACATAAAGTTACTAGAAGATATGAAATCAGCATAGGAGATCCTCATGAGAAATAAAATGTGAAGCTTTTTAAGTACAGCATAAGTTCATTTGTGCGTATGATGTTTTATTTGTTTTCATATTTATGCTAAACGAAAACATTTATTTAAAAATCATACCCTAGAAGAAGAGGCCTTACACACACACATACAAATTCAACAAGGATGAAACAGTTAACCAGAGCACCAAAATGAATAACATTATTCGTTTCTGGAAAGAAAAAATGAAGGGGGGGTCGAATCTCGTTAACTTAATGGTATCTTGGAATCTTCTGTCGAATCAGTGAGAAAGTTTCCCTTTGTGAGTCTCGAATCAGTGGGATTTAATCATGACTGTAACTGCAGCTTGCATTCACAAAATAACATTAAGTAAATTAGGAGTATTTGTTAGAAAAAAAAAGTGAGAAGAATTTTACTCTTGGTAATAATTCTGTTTTAGAATTCTTTGCTCAGTATTCGAGAGATAATTTGTTTTTAGTTAGAACGTAAGATAAAGTGAAACATGTTGCAGTTTCTACATATTACATTATACTGTTATTTTTGAAGATAACTTTACTTTATGAAATGTAATTATCTATCTTTCAAATGTTACTCAATTTTACAACAACTGTATTAAGTAAAGAGAAACGTACGGCTGCAAGAATGACTACAGAAGCTGAGGGTAGCTTTGACCGCAGTTCCTTCTAAATTTAACTGCCAACTGCCAAACTTATACATTGATATTTTAATAGTATTTCTAGTCGACTCCACCCTCTGGTCGCTTCGCTTGCAAACCCCAGTTCGCCACATGCGGTGACTCAATGCTGCTTACGGCGGGTGACAATTGATGATTTTAATGTTTTATATTCCTGAATGTACCGCCCCTTATATCTAATTGCTTAAGGTTTAGAGGGGTAAGACAGGGCGGAATGAATTCCCCTGGATGCCCTGCTGACCTAGTAGACGTTGCCAGTCCGGAGCAAATAGGGTTTTACTCACACATACACACACACACACACACAGAGAGATTAATAGAATAGATTGCAGCAAAATGCCGAAAACTACACTAACGAAATTTCGAAATGTCATGAAGTATTTTCAGGAAGCTCAAGAGGGTTTCTACCGATTAATAGTGAAAATCAAGAATCTTTACGAAATGGTTTCCTGGGTTGGTTCTAATTGCATGTGAATTCAGACTTCTCAACAAATTTTTTAACTAGCAGTGTCAAACTGTACTCAGCGTTATTGGTAAGTGATTTGCCTTTAGGATAATTACGGCTAATCCAGAGTGACTGAACATCAAACAATGGCGAAACGTGGCCTCTAGATACTGAAGCTTCGCAAGAATTGTAGGTCATTACTATGCAATACTTACAATTTCGCATACGCGCTAAAATACTTTAAAATGTTTCCTCATTAATTTTGGATGGTGCCAAGCTAGTACTATACTGCCGTGGGAAGTTTAAGTGCATTAGCTGCAATTTTTTCTTTCTTTCTTTTTTTTTTTTTTTTTTTTTTTTTTTTTTTTGCATTTCTGTCATGGGCTTACTTTTATTATTTTTTTTTTCATTAATTGGTTTTCATTAATTGAGAAAATCTGACTGAATTTTATATCTGAATTCTTCAGAAAGATGAATTTCAGGAAGGTTATTGACTTTTATCAGGATACTTCTCTGTTTTTGCCCGATATTATGCTGGAATAAATTAGACATCTGAACTGGCAATTATTTTCCAGTAGCCTCTATAATTTTACATTGTAACGAAAATACCGTTAACACATTTACACAGTCGTCGTAGGTGAATAAATAATAATTACAATCCATTTAAAAATAATTAATTACTTGTAAATTTATTGCAGCGGATGAAAAATATTTTAGTTTATAGTTATAATTTTACCCAGGATTTTAATGTTTAGTTTTAAGTTTTTTTTTTAACTCAACATAAGTAACTATTACGTACCTTAACTCTTTGAGGCTCCGTCGACTCTTTTAAGGCTAGAATTACTTTTTCAGTCAATTGTTAAAGCACTGTGACAGTTGACTAAAAACGGGATCACCTCGCTTTAGAAGATTAGTTCAAATCATCAAATTTCTAAAAATAATTTCGAATTTAAAACATACTAATTTGTACGTGTTTCGGGTGTGAATGTTTACGTCAGATCCGCAATATGTATGAAATGATTATTCTTTCAAATGCAAATAACCATTTCAGATAATTTCTGCTTCATTCAACATAATGTTTACTGAAATATATAAAAATTCGGGAACATCGTGCAAAAATCCTTGATTAAAGAGCAGTTATATGGGCAGAAATGTCACACCAGAAACAATGAATTCACTATTACATAGTTCCCTTTTGAATAACTGTGATGCATATCAGAAATTTTATGTGAAATACATTATTTTAATACAAAAAGAGTAACTTTGAATTAAAATTATAAATTCTAAATGTTTGTCAAGACCCAATTTTTGTACCATAGACCCGCAAGTTTTCTCATATTGCCTATACAGTATTGATATATGATGAAAGTTTTTTGTAACTTTAGATCTGCCTGCAAAAATAGACTGAAAATTCCTAGTAGACATTGAGAACACGATAAGATCACTTAAATTCCCAAAAAAATGTTTCAGTTGACTGAGTGTGCAATAAAATGTGTTCCAAATACGCTCTGTCAGTTTCCAAGATAAAGTGTCGAGTATTATGGAACACCAGGTACTCCTCAATTTCCGACTGAATCCTTGTTCTTTTCAGAGTCAAGTGGTTATCCCTGAAAAGTCAAAAATCATTTTCATCAAAGTCAAAAGTTAAAAATTCATCATATTTTTTTTCCTTACCCTTACACTACTTACCTTAAGATAGAAGTCACATTGAGACAGGAAAACTATATCTTCTCTAATAAATTCCTTCCCCAACAACAAATATTTAAAGGATCAAATGAAAGATAACAAAAATAGAAAGAACCAGCAGCTTCATTTAAAAAAAAAAGAGTTTTCTAAGTATTTACACATTTTAAACTATCAATTTCCCTATGACCTTTTTTTTCAAAACAATAAAATTAATTGTACTTTTCCCCGCAATTGACGGTTCATTACAGAGAATCATAGTCTGCGCTGTTGGAGATTTGGGAATTTTCATCCAACACTGTAAAAAAATTCCGAAACGTTACTGGGTATTTCCGTGTCACGTTTCAGGATTTTAATGGTTTTTATCCACCTCCTGGAAAAATTAAGTATTCTTAACAAAAAGTTTCTTGAATTGCTACAAGTCGCAAGAATGCAGACTTTTCACTGTTGTGGAAAATATTTTTAGCTCCCAGTTTAAAGATTAATTGAGCGTATTTATAAAGTGTATCGGATTTCCTTCAAGTACGGACCGTCCATGCTAATTAAACTCCCAAAGAGAGCGAAAAAGTGTGGACTGCATTGCTTTGCAAGAATTGCAGGCAAGTAAAATTTTCGTAACTTACTTGCAATTCTGGCATAGCTTTGGCCATATTTGCAATAATGCTCTTTTAACTTCCTTGATAAATCAGAATGATGCCAAGATTTTATTTCCACGGACACAACTGGTTTTAAACGGGAAGATTTCTGAAATTTTCAGGAGACTTCCAGGATAATATCAGGAAAGTTACTGAATTTTAGCGGAAAAAGTTCCTGGAATTTGCAAGATATGTTACTGGCAGATATTGGGCACATCAGCTGCCCATTATTTTCCAGGAACGTTTCTGAATCGTTTTTACAGTGAAAGACGAGCTGAGGTATTTATAAAATAAGCTTACTTAATAGTACTACATATTACCTTTCTATCATCTATAAATCTATCTATCTCTCTCTCTCTTTTTCTCTATCTCTATCTCTAAGTATATATATATATATATATATATATATATATATATATATATATATATATATATATATATATATATATATATATATATATATATATATATATATATATATATATATATATACTAGCTGACCCAGCCACGCGTTGCTGTGGCGAAGTAGTTGGATTAAAATATTCTTTTACTCAATATTTTGATACATTCTAATTAATATTTTTAGTGAAGCTTAAAATAGCCTAGCTAATTTTAAAACATATGAGATTGATAATGGGCGTGTTAGGCTGAATTAAGTACGTATTGAATTTAGTAAGTACTAACCAAATTTTCAAAGGCAAGAGAACTATACTTACGCTTAGTAAAGTTTGCAAGTATGACTTCGGCCATAAATCAAAGCAAAATAACTCGAAAGTGCTAGAAAATATCGAAACTGGTTGTAAAATATCGGAACTTAGAAATTAAGCATAAACCCATACACACTTTTAGAATTTACACTACATTTTATTCATCTCAGATTTCTCTATAGTTTGTAATCAATAACTTCTTTACAAAATACATTAACTAAAATAAAAACATATAAAAATTAAATTTATAAATGAGGTAAATAACATTGACTTCGATCTATTGTTTCTATTATTTAAAAACTGAAAGTTATCTAAGCACTAAGTGTGCACAATATTCTTGTTTAAAATGTGTTTTGCTAACGGGAATAGGTGTGATAACTTTCCCACTTGTGAGTAGGTGATAGATAGTTAGTTGCCCATGAGAGAAACATGTATGTTTCAAGTTCAAAACGAAAGTAGACATTATTTGGTCTTGAAATCTCTTTATGGTCTTTTCAAAAGCTAAACAAATCGGAAATTGAAGGCTTCCAAATGTGTTTGAAAACTATATATGGATTACGTGGCAGCACAAAAATTTCTCCTTTAAACTTCTCCGTCAAAATTGTTGAAATTTTGATGAAGAAACGGGTACTGTTACATAATCTAGGTGGGTTGTTAAAAAGAATAATTGGTGAACCAATTTTCAACCGGAAACCGTCTAGTGGCATTCCTGGTGTATCCAGAGAATTTAAAAATTCAGTTGGAGTGTTTACGGCTTTGTTTTTTTTCGACAACTGTATAGCCTTCTTCAGCATGAACGGTCAGCACAATCTGATTATGGTTCTTTTTTCAGCTGTCAGTAATGGCTCATTAGTCACAATAATTGTAGCTAAGACAGCGTCATTGCACTGTTTTTTCTCGTTGTAAATCAGTGTTAACTAAGTCAGTGACCAATCGATCAGGTGATATCACACCATAATGACTAAACAACAAATTAGAAATTGAAATGCATAAATCTTCAATTAACACTAAAACTTCATTATACCTCTTTGGTGTAAAATCTTGATTTGAACATCGGTGTGTTTTTTTAACTCTATGGAGTACATCTTCAAGCATAAAATTTATATAGTTTCCCCTCAAAAATGATGATTGTGTTGGATATTATATCCTCAAAATCATCTTAAACAGTTGACGAATACTGTTTCTCGTTATGCAAAACCTGCATTAGAAAATGCAACTCCCAATGATTGTGTGCTACAAATAATTACAATTCGCGAAATGCATCGTGATATGTATTAAACACTCGACAATTAACGGTCCGCTAATGTTCCCTCTGTTCGGGAATGTTTAACGAAATCAAATGCAAAAACAACATTCGTTTTGTTTTGGATGCAGTTTTGTTTTGGATGGAGTTTTAGTCCTAATGTATTGACTTTAATTTTTAATTATGTCCGAGATTGATGAATGTTGTGTTCTTTGCTTGCGTGACTTCCATGATTTTTTTGATTTTATTCAACATTGTAAAACAATTAAGAAACGTCCTGAAAAATAATAGGCACCGAATACGCCCAATTTCTGCCTGTAACGTATCTTGCAAAAAAAAAAAAAATAGGAACGTATCCCACTAAAAGTGAGAAACGTTCCTAAAATCTTCCGGAAGTCTTTCTGAAGAATTCTGAAACCTCTCCGATTCGAGACAATCATTTCTCTGAAATCTTTAGAGAGAATCGAAGTAAGATTAAAAATAATAGTTTGTCACATTTTTCGACTCACCAAGAAAGTACCAAAAGCGTTATCGCTACCATTGTCACTGTTAAGATGAATTTGCTTGTTACTCTTGGAAAGTTACGGAATCCAGAGACTCACTGCCTCCCATTGGAAGTTACGTCAATCTGAACGGACCACGACGACGGTAGTGAAGTGAGCTCTTCACTAAAGTTCATTAACCTGCCTGAAATTATCCTGGAATCTTTTTCAAGAATTCAGTACGATCCTAGGCTAAAAGCCAATGGTGTCGCTGGACTATCAGGAAAACTTAGGCAAGCTGAATACAAAGCTTGACACCACTCTACAATTTCCAAGAAAGCTCCAACAATATTTCTGCAAGCATGGCGAAAGGTACGACCGACTTGCAAGCAAGTACCGTAAGTCTAACTCGCCTGCGATTCCTGGAAAGCTACGGAATCCAAAGTCTCATTCACTCTCTCTATGAGCTTTTAGGCAATGCAAACGGAAGGTAATTGACTTGAAGCCAATATACTTAATAAATGTGCTCAGTTAATCTTTGAACTGGTAGCTAAAATATTTTTCGCAACAGTGAGAAGTTTGCATTCATGACGTTTGTAGCAATTCAGGAAACGTTTTGACGCAGATACTTGATTTCCAAATAAACTTGTAATGACCTATGAAATCCCAAAATGTTCCACGGAAATAATCAGTGACATTTCCGGGGTTTTTTGCAATGCATGTAAAATAGCGTGGAACATTTCTAAATAATTTTATTTCTGAGAATCGAGCCAAACGCATTAGGTTTTAGACAATGTAAAAAAAAAAAAAATCAGGGTTGTTTTTTGTGGTTGAAATGCTCTTCGTAGAAAATATCTTCGGTAAAATATACTTATTGACCGTTTTCAAGATGAACTCCAATATGCTGTACAGAAAGGTCTATTTCGTATATGGAGAAACTAAATTATGCCAAATAGCTTCGTTGCTGCTTACATATCCACTCATACGCATTACTTCGTCAATTTTGTCCATATCTCGTACTTCAAATGCGACCTTATAAGGATATTGAATAACGTTTTTTACAAAGTATTTAGTGGATTTCATGGAACTGTAAAACTCGACATTTATATGAGCCTCATACGTTTTTAAAAGCAGTGGTGAGTATGGAATTACCCTCTGCTTATCAATTTCAACTTGATTTGTAGAATTTGACGTATGCATTGAAAAGTGTGGCCTCAGTACTCCTCCTTTCCAAGGCGATATTGTTGATAACCATCAATATCCGTAACATAGTATCATTTGTAAGTTTTAATTAACTCAAGAATAAAACTTTTGAGGATGAATTAACTTACAGCGCCATCTATTGAAAATATACAGAACCAAACAATTAATACACATTATTAATGTATAATAAACATTTTATTTGCGATACAAAATTATAAAAACCATCCTATCTTTTAAGTTGGACCAAATTACAGATACGTATGAAATTTGATAAAAATCGGTTCAGTAGTTTCGGAGTTTACCCCGAACAAACATCGTGACACGAGATTTTTATATATATATAGATATATATATATATATATATATATATATATATATATATATATCATACATATATATATATATATATATATATATATATATATCATATATATCATATATATATATATATATATATTACAAAAGAGAAAACATCTTCCTCAAACTCAAGGTATTTTGTACGCAAGTTCGTGTTACCAAATTCAACGCAATTGAAAGTCAACTCTCTTCAACATGAACGGAATAGAAAATTAACTTCCTTCTCACAGTTGAATTTTCTAGGTGTATTAATAAAACTCAAGATAAGGAGCAAAGAAAGTTTGCGGAGACTTTGTTTGCTCTGCGGAAAGAATTCTTCCGGAACTCTTCCCACATTTGTCGATAAAGTTCATCAGTGTGGGGATAAGCTAAGATGCTTGAAATTAATGTTTCGAGCAAATTTACAGGAAATAACTTGAAAACTTTCATAGTTAGTGTTCAATTTTCTGATAGATTTTGCTTTTGAGTTTAAATATTTTCTATAATGCGTGGTTTAAAATGGCTTAAGGTATGTAAGGCTGTTGTCCAATTTTGATGTATTTTATTTTATGTTTCTTTCTCTCTTTTTTTTTCTACGTGTGAAGAAGTAGACTGGTTTGAATGTTTACAGAAGGTCATGAATGAAAAAAAAAAAGATGTAGCAAAAAAATATATAATTCGATTTTATGTTTTAAGCTGAAATTTGTAAATTTCAGCTTGTTCCAATTTTAACCATTTTAGAGAAGATATTTTATTTTTGATCGTATAAATGAGTTTTTACAAAGTTATAGTTGCATAACATTCGGTAAAAAGAACAATTTTCATTCTTTATGGTTATTTAAGAAAAGAACCCTTGCGAGAAAACGGCGTTTTTATTATTTCCGGGGGAAAGTTGCAGGATTGTTATTTTTAAAAGAGAAGGGGTTGTATTCGATAATGCATTTATATTTTTGCACAACCCTGCTATTCACGATGTACCCGCAAGTGAAAATTTACACATAAAAATATACTACCCATTACAAGAAGCACATGACAGAATGGAAAATATTCGTAAGCATTTTAACTAAAAATTAAAAGAGATAAACTGGAATTTCTTTCCGTACTGTAAAAACGATTCAGAAACGTTCCTGGAAAATAATGGGCAGCTGATGTGCCTAATTTCTGCCAGTAACATGATTTCCAAAACCAGGAACGGTTTCCGCAAAAAGACAGTAACCTTTCTGAAGAATTTGGAAATCTTCCCGGATACAGCCAGTCTGGGATATTGGAAAGCTTTAATATAATTGATTAGAACGTTCCTGATTTACTACAACCACTCCAGAGGCACCAATGCAACCATGGCCATAACTAAGGCAAAATTGCATGTATGAACCCAGCATCTCCCTTGGTTTGCAAAGAGCTGCAGCTATCCAAAGACTTGTTCGCTCTCATTGAGATCTTAGCCTATCTAGACGAGCCATAATCGATTTAAAGACGACATACTTATTAAACACACTCAGTCAGTCTTTAAACCGGAAGCTAAAAATATTTTTCACGACAGTGAAAATTCTGCATTTGTGCAACTTGTGGCAGTTCGGGAAACTTTCTGGCATAGATAGGGAACGTTCCTGGAAAATAATGGGCAGCTAATGTGAACAATTTCTTCCAGTAATATATCTTACAAAAGCCTGGAACGTTTTCCGCTAAAATTCAGTAACCATCCTGAAATTTTATTGGAAACTTCCTGAAATCTTCTTGTTTAAACTCAATCGTACCTCTGGAACTTTGAGTAAACTTAGGTAGGTCTAACATAATAGCTTGGAACTTTCCTGCGTTTTCAGGAAAGCCCCAAAAGCAATATTGTAAACATGGCCAAATCTACGACAGATTGCAGGCAAGTATAAAGAATTTTTCTTGCTTGCAATTCTTACACAGCCACGAAGTCCATAGACTGATTTGAGCCTTTTGGACGCCTTATCAGTCTGGACCGGCAGCAGTCGAACTTAAATCGATACGCTTTATAAATACGCTTAGTAAATCTTTTAAACTGAAAACTGAAACTATTTTTTTCAGCAGTGAGAAGTCTGAATTCATGCGACTTGTAGCAATTCAGGAAATTTTTTGACAATGATACTTGATTTTTCCAGAAGGTTGACAAAAACCACTGAAATCCCGGAACGTTACACGGAAATACTCAGGAGCGTTTCGGATTTTTTTTTACAATGAAGTTTACGAAAAAAAGAAAAAAAACGTTACTTCATTAAGACTTTGTGAGACTCAATAAATTAAGAGACAGTAAAATAGAATAAAGTAATTAAGAGTAATGAATCGTCTTACACCCGTATAACAAGATACACGTGTATATAAAATATTATAATGTGCAAAATAATAGCGGGTGTTTACTTATCGTTTCACTTTACGTTGTCAAAAATATAATTTTATAAATCGGATTTGAAAGCGAACCAGCAACTAAACGCTTGGTTGAATAGCCGCACTGCGGTAGTTGAGCGCTTCTAATATTGCTTACTTTATTAGATGCACGCTTTATTTTTCATGTATGAATCTTCTGTTTGCCTGCATTTATCATCACAGGAAAGAAACACTTAATTCTACAAGTATTTGACAGTTTTCATTACGTACCCCTCTCTAAAAACACAAAACTAATACACTTTTTTAAGAGGTTCACATTTTAAAGTTTTAACATCGTTTTCACTCTCTAGTACTTAGCCTCCCCGATGATGTGTAAAATATCGAGTAAAGGGGGAGGGAGGAGGTTAATGTTATTCACTTCAGTTACATTCGAACTGTGATAATTATGTGTAACATCTGATTTGCATTCAACAACGTTTAAAAATCAGACGCCATTAGCAGCATTCAAATTTTTCATAAATTAATCAACAATATTACTGCAGAAAAAAGTCATGTAATTTAAAAATAACTTAGACAATTCATCAGATTTTGTTTTAAATAGCAAAAAGTACGCTCATTTGTTTTTCGAGAACATTATTTAACCATACCTAATAATATAAAAAAACGACGTAAATAAATGATAACACTAAAGAATTTTAAAAACCATTAAACTTATGAATGCTGCACAATGTAATTATCGTAGTCTTGAGACAGTGAAAGGAAACGGAATAAATTTTTTGAAACCAAACATCAATTTATTTGTAATGTAAATTTCATTGTGTCCAAATCTGAAAACAAATTCAGATGAAATAATCGTCTTTATTGCGTTATTCATTAACTGTATGAAATGAAAAGTTTGCATATACGTTACAGTATTTTGCTTCTCTTTGTTGATTAAATAGAGAAATGGTATTTGTTCATTTAACTTAATGATAGTTGGAAATGTCCTTTTTATTGCTTTTCAATAATAAAAGAAAATATATCATCAAACAATTCCTATTATAATTTTTGTTTCGCATAATAAACTTTTTTCAGCTAATATTGAATGCGATATTTATCATTAGCTAATGCGGGATTTTGTGCTTTATATTATAGGTTAGAAAAAATCTTAACCAGTTGGACGAATTAGTATTTCTCTTCATTCTGATTAAAAAAATCCTAGCTAATATAAGTTATTAGTTTATGTTCTGATTTTGTGATGAATATCCACATACCCGCATTTTTATTTATTTATTTATTTATTGCAGAATACTATGCAACGGTAGTAATTGAATGTATTTGTTCCCAACGGATTATTCTTTTGATTGGAAAAATAGTCAATGTGCCTGTCTTTTTTTTAAATTTCTATCTCGTTGCGTAATGGTTTAATAATAGCACCCCCTCATCCTTTTACTTTACCAGCCGAGCAAAGCTTTTAATTTCGTTTACCTGTTTTATTATTATTATTATTATTTTACATTTTAAGCAAGTTACTCATCTGCTATATGTTTACTTTACTTACTTTAGAGATTTGCTTATAATATCTTCGTGTCTTATATAAGGATTTTATGTAAACTTTGAAAAGTTTTCCTAAAACTTTATTCAACGTTTGGGAATATGGGACCAAGTGAAATGGTGGCAAAAAGTGAAATAGTGAAACATTTATTTTGCTTTTACCATTACCTGTCTTATGTTACTTTCACTATGTAGTAAGACATGTACTATATTCCAGTCAGGAAAAAATTACCTCCGAAAATTATTGTATGTGATATTACATGCAGTTTTTAAAAAATGAACCCATATTGCAGTATTTTGTCAAAAACTATTTTCAACTTTATAAAATGATATAGTTCTTGCTATTAATATTTTAAATATTTATTGATACTTACCTATAATCAATGCAATGCCTGCATTTTCACATCAAACTTACACTGTAAAAAAAATCCGAAACGTTACTGAGTATTTCCGTGTAACGTCTCGGGATTTCTATGGTTTTTGTCCACTTCCTGAAAAAAATCAAGTATCCTTGTCAAACATATTCCTGAATTGCTAGAAGTCGTACGAATGCAGACTTTTCACTGTTGCAAAAAATATTTTTAGCTTCCAGTTAAAAGATTAACTGAGCATATTTATAAAGAGTATCCGCTGCAGTTTTTATTGCAACTCGTCCGGACTGAAAAAGCGTCCAAAGCGGCGCAAATCGGTCTATGAACTGTGCAGTTTTCAAGAATTGCATGCGAGTAAAATGCTCGATACTTACTTGCAACTCTGCCTCAGCTTTGGTCATTTTTGCAATACTACTTTTGGAGCTTTACTCGAAACGCAGTAAGATGCCAAACTACTGTAGGTACACCCACCTAAGGTTATTTTAAGATATTAGAGATACGACTGGCTTTAAACGGAAATAGTTCTGAATATTTTAGGAAGCTTCCAGGTTAATTTCAGTAAGGTAACTGAATTTTAGTGGAAAACGTTCTTGGTTTTTGTAAAATATGTTACAGGAAGAAATTGGGCACATCAGCTGCCTATTATTTTCCAGAAACGTTTCTAAATCGTTTTTAAAGTGTATTTTAAAAGCAATATTTTTTACAATTAGCAAATTCATGTGGAGCAAAGTGAATGGGACGATGTGAGATAGTTCATCTCGTTTAATATATCAATCTTTTATAAAATCTTTTACGTATTTATTTATTAGTTTATTCACATACATGCCTTCAGTAAATAATTCACTCATTTATACATTCAGTCACTTTTTTTGTTTCTTATTCACTATTGTAACCTCTCGTACCTTTTCTCATATATAAAGTAGCTAATTAATTTTTGGTTCATTTATTGTATGATTATTTATTTATTCGTCAATCAATTTTTCAAGTTATTCATTAATTTGATTAAAAACATTTTATATAATAAAATAGAAAATATTTCTTTTCAAAAATAATTTACTTTTCTCTTTGTTCCATTAAAAAAAAATTGACTTTTTTTTTCTTTTTTTTTAAATTGAAAAAACAAATTTACTGCCAAAAACCAAAAGTTCTGTTTCAAAGCAAGCATCTTTATTACTTCTTTCATTCATTCTATTCTTTATTTTATTGTAATTTTTGCATTTACTGCAATTCTCAAAACAAATTTACAGTTTGCTCATTTTGAAAAAGGAAAACTATCTTAAATACTTCACTATGTTCCACAATCCCCTATATTACACAGCAAAAGCTTTGTTTTTAATTTTCTGTAATATTCCATCTGTTTTTAATTTTTATGCAAAGTTTTATAATGTTCGTTATCCACGAACAGCATTCCTTTAAGTGAAATAGTATCTGCAACCTTTGTGCAAACATAGGTTTATAGTTTATGTGATGTTTGATATTTAACTAGGTATTTACATTCGACCATCGTGGATTTTCAAAAATAAGTATCAAAATACTT
Source organism: Uloborus diversus (assembly GCF_026930045.1). NCBI lineage: Eukaryota > Metazoa > Arthropoda > Arachnida > Araneae > Uloboridae > Uloborus > Uloborus diversus. The sequence goes on from NC_072738.1 coordinate 115,283,961, forward strand.
TAAATACTTTTAAACCACTCTTCGGATCCAAAAAAATATTGCATAAAAACTTAAAAGACAAAATCGACAATAAGATTGAACGAAAGTAAAGATGTTTTTTTTCTTTTTTTAAGTTGAAGAGTATAAGAGAGCAAACACAAAAAGAAAAAAAGAAGAAGAAGATGACGATGATGATGATGATGGTGAAAATAGAAGAAAAAATAAAGAAAGAAAAAAAGGAGAGTGGTAAATAAGGTAAAATACTCAAGAATAATTACATACACACATTCCAGAGACAATAGAGTTAAAGAGTCTTATTGTCACTCGGAAGAAATATCTTTATCGGTATTTTTATGCGCATAAAAATATAATTTATTTAGTTAGTTAATCTTAATTTATGAATGAGATAAAATTTATTTATTTATTTATTTGTACGTATGTACATAAGTGCCATACTTGCACCGAGAAGCTATCTCCATACTGCTGATATTATGTTTTTAAAAGTGCCATATTTTTATAGCTTCAGTATGCATGTTTAAATTGCAGTTTTATTCATGGACGGCCATCTCCATGGGAAAAGGGATGCCATTGACTACTCGCTAATTTTTTTTCGTTATTATTTTTATCATGTTTTATTAATATATATTTGTATTTATTTATGTGTTTATATATTTATTTTTTGACTTGTGTTTAGGTAAACGATTTGGACTGAAAATAGGGATTTACAATTGGCTAGAACATATGTCCTAATTATAACGAGTTTGAATTTTTAATTTTTCACTCAAATTAATTTTATTTAAAAGCACCTAAAGCTGTTTTCAAACAGTGACTGGCATTAAAAATCATTTATAAGAAAAGCAATTACATTGAATTTCCAAAGAATCGAAAACAAATAAAATTAAATGTTATTTGTTTTGATTGTACTTAGATGAATTTTCTCTAAAGGCACATTTCAATCGTACATTTCAGAATCGAATTTCAATAAGGCTAAATAAATGATAAAAAGCTCGATGAATAAAATGCTTTCTGCGTTCAGCGGATCGATTTGTGTAGTTCTTTTTCAAAATACGAACGACGGTAATACAACTTTTTCAATGATTTTGGAGGAAATTGCGTCCTAGGGAATCATTAAAGGCTGAAGAATTTACATTAAGTCTTTCTGTCCAAGTAGTTAGATTTGTTTCTGAAATTGAAATTTTCAAAAAAAAAAAAAAAAAAAATCTGACAAATGCTTTTATTTTTTGTTTCGTTTCGAAATGTTTGAAATGATAAATATTAACATTTGTATTGGGTTTTTAATGTTTGTATATTTTATTTAACCACAAATAGAAAACGCTTTTTATATTTCTGTGAAAATATTAAAGCAATTGCGTAAACTTGAAAAGGAATAATAAAACAAAATTCGTACAAAAACTTTAAAATTGCATGTATATCAATAAGATTTGCATACCCGTGTATCGGGATTTGTAAGGTTCTTTAAACGCAAAAAGAGGCTTAGAAGAGATTCGAGATTATGGATGAAACAAGGTTACAATTCACTGTAAAAACGATTCAGAAACGTTCCTGGAAAATAATGGGCAGCTCATGTGCCCAATTTCTGCCAGTAACATATCTTGCAGAAACCAGGAAAGTTTTCCGCTAATATTCAGTATTTTTTCTGAAACTATCCCGGAAGCTTCCTGAAAAATTCAGAAATCTCCCCGTTTGAACCCAGACGTGTCTCTGTAACTTCAGAGTAAACTTAGGTAGGTAAAATATAAAAGCTAGGACCCTTCCTGAGGTTCCATAAGCAGCATTGCAATCATGGCCAAAGCTAAGCAAGAATTGCAAGTACGAAACGAGTATTTTACTCGCCTGCCATTCTTGCAAAGCAACGTAGTCCATACTTATTCGCTCCCTTAGGAAGCTTAACCAGCATGGACAGGCCATATCTGAGTTTATGCCGATACACTTTATAAATACGTTCTGTTAATCTTTTAACTCGGAGCTAAAAATATTTTTCACAACAGTGAGAAGTCTGCTTTCGGGAAACTTGTAGCAATTCAGGAACCTTTTTGACAATGATAATTGATTTTTCCAGGAAGTGGGTAAAAACCATTGAAATCCCGAAACGTTACACGGAAATACTCAGTAACGTTTCGGAAATGTTTTACAGTGTTGAAAAGGTCATTGCTAAACATCCAAATGATATAGAACTGAATTACCTCTTCTGAAAGTAATATATACAGCGTAATACTTCGCTTCTACCTCGTTTCCTTTCAGAGTCACATCGCAGAACAGATTCATTAATAATGTATAACACCCAATTGTATCAAGTCGTGGTGTTTACAGTACCCTCGCCGAATAGGAGTTTCACTAAGCTAAAAGGCATACATATTCCCATATCGCTTTCTTTCAGGGAGCTTATCTATAATAATACGGACGAAAAGTTCCTGTATGGTTAAAGGATGATACAGGAGGCAATTTGTGAGATATGTTTTGTTCCACTTCGATTGATGTCTTTGTTAGAACAATGTCATAATCTTTTGAGCGAGTTCAATATTTTCCTTCCACATAGACCAAAAATGTATATGGTATAGGAAAGTTAACTAAATCTTGCAGTTTTGCAGAGGATATCAGGGGCAAAGGGTGGTAAGTGGACGTTTAAATATTTTGAGAAAAAGTGGCCTAAAGTTCAGATCTTAAGTAGGCATTCATTGAATCATTTTCTAAACACTAATCTAGTCTGCTAGAAAGAGAGTGAGGACAAAGTGAGTAGTTAACATAGTTAACCTTTTTTTAAAATGAGAAAAATGGGAATTTTTCTTGAAAATAAATAAATTTTTTTAAAAACAAATTTGTAATAAAAAACAAGGTATTTTAAAACAAAATTTGCATTAAAACTTTATTTTTTATTTTGGTAGTAGTTTCCCACCTTACAAAAAATAGTAGAATTGTTTCCTTTTTCCCATGTGTTAAAGTGAAAAATAAAATACATTTCGAAAAAAATATTCTCTATTAGATTATTAAAAGTATTTTTTATAAAATGACGGATCACATTAATTAATGAATGAATAAGTGAATATATAATAAAACAATAAACGAATAAATTCCAAAATAAATAAATAAGTTAGCACAAGAAATAAAATCAAGAACTGAATAAACAAAGAAAAATAGAGTAAACTAAAGAAAAATAGGTGTGTGGATCTACAAATAAGTGAATTATTAAATAAAAGAATATAAATAGTTTAATCAATCAATGAATACGTAAGCAATTTAATAAATGATTGAATAAGTAAACGAAATGAATTATTTAAAATTGTCCCATTTATTTTGCTCATCATGCACTTGATAAATTGCACAACACATTTTAAATAAAAATAAGCAATACGCCGAACAGTAATAGGTCCTAATCTTATATTTTTAAAACTCTAAAAACATGAACTTTATCTCTTTATAATTACAAAAAAAAAAAAAAAAAATACATTCAACAAAATTTAACAATATGAGTATAAATTTTTTAAAGTTGCTTGTATTATCATATTTTTTCATCTTCAGAGTTAATTTTTTTTCTGACTGCAATTGTCAATATATGTTATCATATAGTTAAACTTTTCCCAGACAGGTGGCGTTGAAAACAGTAAGTACTCCACCATTTTACTTTGCCTTGATGTTTCACTGTACCCCTCACTCCACTACTATCTCTTGCCTCAAAACCAGAGGAGAGGTCCTCCTACCATTTCTACTGGTTTGCTCCGAATTTTTAATTTTGGGATTTATACACCTTTGCTTCTCACGGCCACAACCCAGGATGCATGTTTTCATAATGTTGCAGATTTGTCCATTTCCCCAATCCTATGTGCTTGCTATTTTGGAAACTGGTTCCTGTTTTAGATCAGAGATGGCAAGGGAAATTCGCATCATATATATTGTTTTAATAGATTTATCAATAAAAACGTTTTCAGTGCTTAAAATGTTTAAAAAGAAATCTATAATAAATGAAATACAATCTAACGAAATTGCAAACAGTAATGTTGACATGACAAACAGTAATATTAACTTAATCATTTTTTTTTTACATTTATCACTGGTATTTTAAAATATTGCATTTCCATGATGGCGCTACTTGCGTTTTTTTTTTTTTTTTTTTTTTTTTTATGTATTGATTATTACAGGACAAGATTTGATTTTAAATTTCAATTATGTGCTAATCACAGTTGAATGAAAAAAAATTCAATAAAAATATAAATTAAAGGAATCGTAACTCTTATCTGTATACAACTACTTTTTTTGGCTCATTTAAACCGATGAAATAATTTCCTATAACTCTAGAATGACTATTATCTTAAAATTCACTAAGAAAATGTATTGTAAACTATGAAAAAAACCTATATCATTTATATTGCATGATCTTTCGGAAAAAGAAAAATTTTATTTTGTAAATTCACAAAAAGTAGAAGATGAAGAAGAAGAAAATTTACTCTTATTTTTTCACCCTCCCATAAAAAGAAATATTCCTCATTTTTTAAATTTTATTTTAAGTAAAGTTCATTCACAAGCATAATGCCTGAATGAAGAAAAACAGTAAGGCATTCTTGAAATGTGAATGCTTAAAACTTAATATGAAAAGGCAGTTCCTTTCTCTTTTCATTTCATGCAAATTTTATTTCCTTCTGCTATTGTCTAAAAAGTTTCTGCTTCTTAAAGTGTCTTCGAAACGTCTACTTTTATTTAAGGTTCCAATATTGAACCCAGGAAATGATTATTCCTTAAATTAGCATAGAATATCAATATATGAAACGGTTTCGATTCCGTGCAATTGGGAAAGAAAATGAAAGAATACATTTTCAAATAAAGGGATTGCTACCCGCAACGCTTTGCTTAGCGTTCTTGACAGTTTAGGCTTTTTTATTCTTATATATGTACTATCACATGTATCAATACTAATTTAGATATATGTATGTAAATACATTTGTATAATTTTACCACAATTTGTTAGCATATATACGAAACCGTTATAACCTATAAGTGTAATTACACTGTAAAAAAATTCCGAAACGTTACTGAGTATTTCTGTGTAACGTTTTTGGATTTCAATGGTTTTTACCCACTTCCTGGAAAAATCAAGTATCATTATCAAAGAGTTTTCTAAATTGTCACAAGTCGCACGAATGCAGTCTTCCAACTGCTTTGAAAAATATTTTCATCTTCCAGTTTAAAGTTTAACTGAGCGTATTTATAAAGTGCCTTGAGCTCGACTGCGGCCCGTCCAGTCTCATAAGGCGTCCAAAGGCGAAAATCAGTCCATGGAATACGTAGCTTTGCAAGAATTGCAGGCGAGTGGAAGTCGTGATACTTACTTGTAATTTGGTCTTAGTAAGGCTCCTATGTAAGGGGAGCTGACTTATCCGACATTTTGGTTCCAAAATTGTCGGGCGAAAAAAATAAACATTTGTACAAAAGCCTCATTGCAGAAAACTAGGGTCAAAGCTTTAGGTGTGTTGCCCGAAAGATGTTTGATTATTTTAATCTGTAGATGAATGCAATTTAATGAATACAAATTAAAAACAAATAAGGTGTGAAAATGAGGTTTATTACCGTAAACATTTCCCGATACGTTTTAGCTGAATTTGTAAACGAAGTTATCTTTCTAAATTTACCTTAAGTGACATTTTACTCAACTTATCATCAATTATTTTACGACATAGCAACCAGCGAATATTATAACGTATTTATAAATACTAGAAACGAGGTTGGATCCAATTCTGTTTTGGAACCAAAATGTCGGATAAGTCAGCCTGTCTTTTTCAAGGGGCTCTAGGTCTTAGCTTTGGCCATGTTTGCATTTTGAGCTTTCCTGGAAACGCAGGAAGGTGCCAAGCTATTGTATTAGACCTACCTAGGTTTAATCTAAAGTTCCGCAGACACGACTGGCATTAAACGGAGAGATTTCTGAATATTTCAGGAAGCTTCCAGGATAATTTCAGAAAAATTACTGAATTTTAGCGGAAAACGTTACTTGTTTTTGCAAGATATGTTACTGGAAGAAATTGGGCACATCAGCTGCCCATTATTTTCCAGGAACGTTTCTGAATCGTTTTTGCATTGTATGCCCCGGAAATTTGTTAAACTCCAACGATATTATCTTTTTCTTTAAATTGTCAGATTTAAGAAAGTTAATCGTAACTCTTTTTATATTTTCTTTCAGAAAAAAAAAAAAAAAACAAGGTGGCTGCATAGCGAGTTCCACCACCCACCCTGTATCTTCAAACATTTAATTTACTTTTCTTCCAGAAAAATTTCGCAATATCGAGTTTTAGTTTCAAATTTTAATAAGAAAGGCCTTCCTTGATTTTCTTAAGTCGTCATTGCCCCAAATGGCTTATAATGCATCAAGGTTCAGTCTATCATCAGAAGTAGATTTCATAGCTGGTGGCTTAGTAAATGCAACTGAAACCCACTTAACTAAATCCATATAGTTATCTATTGACTGAACTCTTGAACATTGATATCGATTTAGCTCTCACGTGCTTTTTGATCTGCAGCCACCATTGACAATTGAATATTTTCTGGATGCTCGAAGCATCCTCTGCAGTGTTTTTTTTTTTTTTTCTATTATCTTCTGCCTCAAAAGCAATTAGCTTTTGAGGCAGAAATCAAGAATTTTATAGTATGTTGTAAAAGGCTTAGCTGACATAACGATGTGTTGGTTAAGAATTAATATCAGGCCTACTTATATTCTAATATCATTCTGTTGTCACACTTTCAAGTTTTCAGACATGCTCTTTTTTTTTTGAAATATATAACCGCAACATTCTTTTTACACTCGTTTAACAGCTAGAATGACCAATCTTTCCTGGTTTTAATAATCCTTTTAAATAATTCATTTTGACGAAAAATAAAGAAAATTTGTGCAATAATGTAAAATATAGCAATTATTTACATTATTGTTTCTACGCTAAAGCAAATAAAACGTTAACTTAAAGGACAATATCTCTTTAGTTTCGAAACACCCTAAAAATTGTTTTGCTGCTTAAAAAAAAAAGCCGAATTCATGCACAGTTAAGATCTGGTAACATAAGTAGCTCAAAAAAAGAAAGTTCTTTTAATTGAAATTCAGAACTAGAATTCCTTGGAAAGGAAGCTTTAATTTTTCAATTTCATGGCTGTTACATTCTAAATTCCATTTAGTTTCTGTTTCCTTTTTACGGCGAAGGTTTAGATTACTTTTATAAAAAATCCAATTACGTGAATCCTAATTTGTTAATTTTTGAAACAAGTAATGATAAATGCACGGTTCAGTGGAATTTTCCTAACTAAGCTATTTCTGTCAAAGGAGGAAACATTTATAACATCGAAAAAACAGAAATTTTTTTCATAAAAGAAATATGTAGGGGCATAATTGAAGAAACCACTAATTAGTTTATGAACCGCCTATTAACTTGCTTTAAGTCTTATTGCTGTGTTTGGTATAAATGGCAGTAGCTGATATGTAAAAAAACTTTTCAGTTTAGTTTAGTTTTAATGAAGCGTTTACCAGCTTACACAGGGTTTGTCTTCCAAGTAAATCAACACTTTAGCACAATTTCACTTTTTGAAATTTATAATAGCATTGAAAACCCGTAGTATTTTGTACATAACATTTAAAGTATTTTTAAAGATATGTGTAATTAATGTTTTATAAAGTTGAGATAACTTTTAAGGGCTTAAGTGACAAATAGTCCAGCAACCCAGCAAAGGAACATCTCTACTAATCAGTAGACAAACACAAGCAATTTCTAATCGTTTCCATTTTGAAATAGTGAAACCTGTGTATGTTGACCACTTGCGGTGCCCTAATTTTGTGGTCAACTTAAACAGGTGGTTAACTTACAGAGGTTGAATTGTATGATGTGGATCTAATTATGTGCCTAAAAATAGCGGTCAACTTAGCCAGGTGGTCAGCTTACAAGGGTGGTCAACTTTACAGGTTTTACTGTAGTAAGAAATGAAGTAACTGTTGACATTCATCTCAGAAAATACGTTTAAAACCTTGTTTAAAAAGCAATTGTGAACTATTAACTCATTGATCCAAAAGCTCTACGTCATGAAACTATTTAGAAAATAATAGGCAGATAATATGCCTAATTTCTTCTAGTAACAGGTCAGTAAACGTTTTGAAAATAGCCTGGAACCTTGCTAAACGATTCAGAAACGTTTCCAAAAAAAAAAAAAAAAACAGTTACATTTCTGCAATTAAGCTATAACTTTCTAAGAAAACTTATAAATATTTTTCGTAAGATCTCGGCACCTTCCTAATTTACCAGAAACACTTGTAGATCACTTCAGCAAGTATCGCCGAAGCTAAGGCATAATTGCAAGACAACCTGCTTTTTTAAAAGGAATATCTTACACAGCTGCGCTATCTAGAGACTACATTTCAACTCTGTTTGGAGTTCAGTCAGTCTGGAAGTGCCGAAAACAAGCTGAAGGCAATAAACTTAATAAAGATGATAGGCATACCATCAGTGTCAAAACTTTAGTCGGTTGTCTGCATTTCTGAATCTTGTAGCAATTTAGGAAACTTTTAGCAAATGTACTTCTTTTTCATAAGAAACTGGTGAAAACCTGTGAAATCCCGGAACGTTAATTTGAGAAATCTTTATCGTTTCAAAATTTTCTTACATTGTATAGTTCTTTAAAAAAAATTCCATTAATAATTTTAGAAACATTGACTTAATGCATAAAATACACCGCCAGCTCAGTCATTCCATCTGAGGAGTGCAGTTTCGTGCTTATTAGAACTCATTAGCCGGGAATAGGAAGTGGCTCATCTTGAGGTGGAAAACCTCTTGAGGAAGCCAAGAAAGCCAATTCTCTAAGAGGTTTTCCACCTCCAGCTCAGTCACTTCCTATTCCGGGCTGATGAATGCTAATAAGCACGAAACTACAGTCCTCGGATGAAATGACTAAGCTGGCGGTGTATTTTATGTATTTCTGCCTTATCCCTGGCTATAGGGTGGTTACTTACTGAAAATCGACTTAATGCTTTACTCAGTGGATCTAGAGAAGTGTGCAACTTTTCAAAAAATGATCCTTCAGAGTTATTTTATAGGTATAGGTAGTTTGTTCAAACATAAAAGGAAAAAATAAACTAAATAAAGATATAATACATACATTCCATGAAGGCGGGGTTACTTAAGAAAAATACTTTTTCGCATATCCTACATGTTTATTTTATTGCCACGAAGCAGTATTTTGAGAACATGGAATTGTTATAAAAAATATTCGTCTCAACGACAAAAAAATTTCGTCTCAACAACAAAGAAAAAAAAAAGCGATGCAATACAGGAAAAAGTAGATTAGACCAAGTGTGACTATATGCGACTTTAATATCGAGAGAGGAATAGTTTAAAATAATCAGCAGGATTTATTCTAGCGTCAAAACTTGTAAGTTCGAGTTTTTCACATTTTGATTTTAAGAAGAGCTAATTATTTATTTTTATTATCTTAGCTAGACTAATTTAGATGATTTTTAATTTGTAAAAAAATGAATTTTAATTAATTTTAATTATTGTAATAGTTTGAAATTTTATAAATTATGCTTAAATAATAACCAATAACTTAAACCTGATTTCTCTTTATGGGGGTTTTTTTTTTATAACGCTTATGGATTTATAGAATAATTATGAAGTACAGTGAAACCTGTGTAAGTTGACCACCTGCGGTGCACTACTTTAGTGGTCAACTTAAACAGGTGGTCAACTTACAGAAGTTGATTTATATGATAAGGGCTAATTCCGAGCCTGAAAAAAAGCGATCAACTTAGACAGGTGGTCAACTTACAAGGGTGGTCAACTTTACAGGTTTTACTGTATTTACACTGATTTAAAAATAAAAAAAATTATTATTTCAGTTTTAGGCATCATTACATTTTTGTTTTGATATTGTATTAATTAAAAACTGAGCGTATCTATGTATGTATGTGTTTAGATACGATTTACTTTTCCTGACCATCCAACCAGGTATCGATAGATTCATAATTTTTCCGTCCCTATAATTGGCTATTTAACATGAGTCTCCGATTATAATTAGTGAAGATATCAGTTAATAAATATTAATTATGATGCTTAGAATTTCAACATAAAATCCTTATTTTTCGAACGCTTTCCTCCATTCAAATTATTATTCAGTGCTTCATCTCAACTTTCCGAGTCATTGTTGAGCAATGCTTTTATTAAAATTTGTAGCGTGAAGAAAATCATTGAGGAAAAAGATCTGTATTGCCACTTTTTTTTCATGAATATGGACAAATAAAATTCTGGCAACATGTTTTGAACAAATAAAATTCTCGCAACATGTTTTGAGGTTTTTCCTATAATCGAGAAATTTAAAATTGTTTCCTTTTTGGTTATTTTTTCGTAATCTGTTGGAAAATTGTAGGTTTTTTTTTTTTTTTTGTTCTAGCGTGATTTATGAACAGGCGTCACTTGACATAACTTTTATTTTCGAGGTAGATCGTGAAAAGCGGGGCAATGCAGCTAGTAATATTTTAAAATCCAATCAATGATTCTTAATAACGTGGCTACATTTTCAACTTCCGTAGTTCGGAGTTTCTAGTTCACGACAGGTCCTAGCTCAACCTCTTAACAGATGAGAGTTTGGTTATAACAGTCCCTACAAGATACTATTAATGCATAAACTATGTATGTATATTGTACTTGCATAAGATTTCCAATTAGGATTGGCAATATGTAAAAAAACATGGGTAAGGGCGGTGACTCTCAACTCCTTCCCTCCACCCCGTTGCTGCTCCCCTAGATCCAGGTGTTAGCTGAAATATCTAGTGTAACCCCATTTCATCGCGTCCATTATTGTTTCCTTTCACTGTAAAAAAAAAATCCGACACGTTACTAGTAATTTCCGTGGAGCGTTTCAGGATTTCAGAGGTTTTCACCTATTTCCCTGTAAAATCAAGTATTCTCGCAAAAAAGTTTCCTGAATTGCTAAAAGATGCAAGAATGTAGACATTTCACGGGTGTGAAAAATATTTTTTGCTACCAGTTTAAAGATTGACTGAGCGTGTTTATTAAGTGTGTCGGCTCTAATTTAATTGCGGTTAATCCGGATTGATTAAGCTCCCAATGGGAGCAAATAAATCACTGGATAGCTGCAGCTTCGAGAGTTGCATGCAAGGAGCATGTTTGCAATGCTCGCGCAGCCTTGGCCAAGGGTGCGCCAATGCTTCGGGAACTTTCGTAGTAAATCAGAAGGTTTTAATCAATCGCATTAAACCTAAGTAATTTTTCCAGAAGATTCCCGAGACGCCACTGGCTTTATCAAAGGAGATTTCCAAATATTTCTGAAAGTTTGAAGAATAATTTCAGAAAGGTTACTGACTTTGAGCGTAAAACGTTCCTGGTTTTTGCAAGACGTGTTACTGGCTGAAATTGGGTACATCAGCTGCCTATTATTTTCCAGGAATGTTTCTGAATCGTTTTTACAGTGTTTAATGTGTCAATATTGGAGGATTAGAACAAAGAAAAAGTGAATATTTAATAAATCCATTCATGAAATTTAATGAAGCTACTCATTTACACACATTTTCTCTTATTTCGTGTCAATTTGTGTCGTTTCCAGGGAAAAAAAACATAATTTGTCAAAAATATAATTATAAAATGTATGTTGCTATAAAAGAGAATAAGAGTGCGAAAGAAAAAGCACATTGATATTTATCAAAGATGTATTAAAAATCATCCCATTGTTAAGTAAAAGATGGAAAAGCTAACTTTTAAGAATGAAAGTATTTTACGCTGGAACTTTGCCTCCGGTAATGGAGAAACTTCATGTTAAAAAAACATATACGGAATTTCGAATCTGAAGTCTTTTTTTCTGCATATAATTTTTTTTTCTATTGTTCCTACTTTCCTTTCTTTCTGCCTTTTTTTCTTTTTATTTTCTTTGAATGATATGAGCACTTCTGTAGTGAGCTACTCGTTCGGGGAGAATACTTGAACATTTGTTTTTACTCGGATTGTAGTTCTTCTGTTTGAATGGAAAATTAAGATGGGAATCCTAACTAATAAAAATATTTATAAATTTCAAAGAAAATGATTGAAAAAATATTAAACGATATCTATCGAGTTTTATCTGCGGAATTATCTAATCTATTATGGGATTTTAGGCGTTGTACATAGCCAGAACACAAGGAATCAATTTTAAATCAGCTTAATACAGGGTGGTGCAGAAAACACATGAGCTATCGTTGCGGAAAAAGAACACCAGGTAAGAACATGAATCTTATTTTGTTGAATAAAGATATGCACTGTAAAAAAAACTGAGTATTTACGTGTAACGTTTTAGGATTTCAAAGGTTTTTATCCACTGCCTGGAAAATTCAAGTTTCATTGACAAAAAATTTCCTGAATTGCTACAAGTTGTGCGAATGCAGACTTCTCACTGTTGTTAAAAATTGTTTTAGCTCCCAGTTTAAAGATTAACTGAGCGTATTTATAAAGTGTTTTCGCTTCCAGTCAATTACGGTCTGTCCGGGGTGATAACGCTCCCAAAGGGAGTGGGTACGTCCGCGGACTACGTGCAGTCCAGACTGGTTATGCTCCCACAGGGAGCGGGTAAGCATGCGGAACTTCCTTGGTTAATCAGGAAAGTGCCAAGCTATTTTATTATACTTCCTTAAATTAACTCTAAAGTTCCAGAGACACTGCTTGTTTTAAACGGGAAGCTTTCTGAATTTTTCAGTAGTCTTCCATTATAATTTCAGTAAAGTTACTGACTTTTAGTGGAAAACGTTCCTAGTTTTTGCAAGATAAGTTACTGGAAAAAATTGGGCACATCAGCTGCCCATTATTTTCCAGGAACGTTTCTGAATCGTTTTTACAGTGTGGTTGACTTTTAATATATAACTAGAAAATCGCCTGTCAAGGTATGACGGGTGAAAATTGTTTCTACTCTTCTACATTTTAACGAAGCAAATGCTTGTTTGGTGATATTTTGATAATTGAAATTGTAACTCTAACTCCAGTGGATTAACCCTGAACTCAAGTAGGTAGCGTTCATTCTTGACCATTTTTTCGTTTCTTCATTCCCCTGAAAAGTTTTACAAGTAACACGATTAAGTTACCGGATTGACAATAAAATCTTTCCCTGTATGTTAAACATTACCAAAACATATTATCAAATTATCATGCCATGGCGGGAGATCATTGTTGAAACTCGCGGGTTACTCGATCATCAGCTATTGATTATATGAGGATATGCTCAAAACATTAACCGTCCCCAACTATTTCCACTAATAATAAAGAAGAATGATTAGAAGTCCGGATGTCTGGATGTATGTCTGTAATGCGCATAGGGCCTAGACCGTTTAGTCAATATTCATGAAATTTGACTTAAATTTAGTTTGAGCATGATGTGCATCTCGAAGCGAATTTTAAAAAACTCAATTTTTGTTAATTTTCTAATCCAGTTTTTATTTTTATTTTGCTTTTAAATTTCAAAATATGTAGGAGAAATATTTCATGTCAAAATGTTTCTGCTTCAACATTTATTTAAACAAATTATAACTGAGATTTTCTTCGGGTAAATTAGTTTTCATGCTCTTAAAACTAATGGCGTTTTTTCAATAAATTTATTCCACCACTTTAATTTGCCTAGTCTATGCAATGGAATTGGACATCAATTAAAAACACTACGGATCAATTTGATTTATATTAAGAGTATTGTTCTTACAGCAACCGTTGCAGTTCATTTGGTTAATATTCCTTGCGTTTCCATGATCCATGCATTGTTGAGTGGAAATTTTATGTTGGTATCTCTTGATCATGCACGGAGGAAAATCAATCTATTTCAAACCTCATAGAGACGGAATAAAAAATTTTATTTACCATGAAATTTTAAAGCAAAAAAGTAGCTGCATAATATTTTTAAAATATGACGATTTTTTAATCCATTACAAGGTCGGTATAGACTGCTAGTGCCAAATGAAACTGTGACTTTCTTTATAAATTTCTTATTAATTTATTTTTTTTCTTATTAGATGAATTAGAAAATGTATTACTTGTTTTTTTAAGCTAGAAAGAAAATGTCATTCATCTTTTAAAACTTTTTTAAGATTTCACTGAATTCTGTGAACAGCAAGTTTTGTTTTGTTGCTTTTTTCTCTCTTACTTTTATACTTTTAGCGAATAATTGTTCAATTATAACTGTAATTGAACATTCTTTAATTGTTCAATATCGATTCATTTCCACTCATCGAGATTTAAAACCTTAACATTTATTTTAAATAAAGATAACATTTTTAATATAAGCTTATTCCTGTAGGAAATGCTTAGTACTTTTTCTTTTGTTTAGAGTTTATGCAGTTTACAGTTTGGTGTTTGTTTTAATTGAATGTATTTTCCTTTTAACGAACTATTCTAAGGAATTTTAATTCAATGTATACAAAACAATCGTTTTTAAAGTTCTCAAATCTTAATTTTAACTTACGTTGGTAGTAAAAGTACAGAAGTAATGAAACGAGAGTGACGTCATAAATGGCATTTTTCGCAACAAAAATAGAGTTGCTCACGTAATAGAGGCAACTCTATAGGTAGTCGCGGTACTGGTATATGGTAACTTTTCAAATCTGCTCAAAATACACACAGGTTTTGAAGAAAAAAATCTATTACTACACGCATAGCAGAAGTTAGCTGGAAGTATACAGGCAATTTTATCAGAAAGCAAAGTAGATATAATTTTAATTATATTTTTCGTGCAAGAATTTTTTTATCATCATTTGCAATTGAATGAATTTTTCTCGAAAGCGATATTAAAAAGTCAACGAACACTTCTGAAAATTTAAAGAGCGAAGCCTTAAGCACTCGTTCATTAGAGACAATCAACAAGAGAAAATGCGTGGTTGTTTGCTCGACGCTCCAAAAGAGCTGATTAAATCATTAAAAAGACATTTGTGCACTGAAGCGTGGGATAATTATATATTTCGCCGCATTGGATTTTCTAAACCTAGAGAAAATCAATGCATTTAATGCATTAAGTATAAAGAGAAACATTGTTAGGTTTCTTTTACTAGAAAATATTTACTTTTCATAATTGATTTTAATAAGTAAATGTTTATGTTTTTGAAATTAATTCTCTTACAGTTTGCTGTTTTAAAGGAGAACGCAGAAAGCATAGAGACAAATAAATCTTTCAAGTATGTTGATGTTGTTTTTTTAGTTAGTTTAAGAATCTGAAGGAAACAATTTGTTGAGTTAAAAAGTTCAAAGGAACTTCGAAATATCTTTACAATCATCAAAATGTTTAAGATCTTGTTTATCAATTGAATATGGTTTGAGTTTTGGGAGAAAGGATATTTATACTAAATTTTTGTATGGTTTGCTTTTGTATGGTACACTGTAAAAAAATCAAAAACGTTCCTGGAAAATAGTGGGCAGCTGATGTGCGCAATTACTGCAAGTAACACATCTTGCAAAACCCAAAAATGTTTTCCGCTAAACTTCAGTAACCTTCCTAAAATTATCATCGAATCTTTACGAAGAATTCAGCAATCTACCCGGTAAGGCTCGTAAACTTATCTCGAACCTTCAGAAAAAACTTAGGTGGGCTAAATATAATAACTTGGCACCTTCCTGCTTTGCCAAGAGAACTCCAAAAGCCTTATTGCAATCATAGCCAATGCTGAGATAGAATTGCAGATCCATGAACCTAATTTGCCTGCAATTATTGCAAAACTATGGAATGCAGAGACTTTTATTCGCTCTCATTAGGAGCATAGTCAATCTAGACGGGCCGCAAACGAGCTGATGCCGATACATTTATTTACTACGCTCAAGTAAATTTTTTACTGGTAGCTAAAAATATTTTTCACAACAGTAAGAAGTCTGCATTTGTGAAACCTGTAGCAATTCAGGAAACTTTTTGACAAAGTCAGATGATTTTCTCAGGAAGTGTATAAAAAACTGTGAAATCTCGAAACATTCCACGGAAATAATCAGTAACGCTCCAAATTTTTTTTTTCAACATACTCTTAAAATAGCATTTTTTGACTTAAAGAACTGAAACTCTGAATAAACTATCTTTGTTGTTAAACTTCCTGGCCATTATTAGATCAGAATTTATTGAACAACTAATCTAAAAGCTGTTAATCCCCAAGTGCAAAGCAAACGCAAATCAAGAAAGAAGATATGCAAGTAGCAAGAATGTGAAATTGAACACCACCCTATCAGAAATCAGTCTAAAACCTTTTCAAAAGAATAATGAAGGGAGTGGGATTTCCACATGATACTTCATAAAGAATATGTTGCAAAACAAACCAGTCTCTAATCAAACTGCTGCTGTGGTGTTGAATATTAATTATGAATATACTTGTAACAATACCGTATCATTATATTTTCAATACACATACTCATTGCAGTTGTTTTGCAATAACCATATGTTTAAGAAGCGTTAATGATTGAACTGTAAGGATTTTTAAATTACTTTCCTGAAAAATTCATACCACAACTTCCTGACTGTTTATATTACATCTGTATGATAACGATGTTCACAAATTTATTACAAATGTTTGACTCTCGCCACCATCGTTATAGGTAAATGCATGTTATGGATTTGCTGTATGTGTGTGTGTTTGGGTGTGTGCAAAAGTATAAATGTCGTAGTTTATTGATCAGTATAACTAATTGAATATGCACGTAAAATCTTTACTATTAATAAAGCTGAAAGTCTAGACGTCTGTCTGGATCTCTGTCAGAATGTCTGTCTGGATCTCTGTGACGCGCATACCGTAGGCAGATTTTCATGATTTTTTTCACAAAATTAGTTCGAACCGATTTTTCTAAAATTCGATTTTGTTCTTTTTCTATTCCAATTTTAAGCCCATTAATATGGGCTTAAAAATATAAAAAATAAATGGGGATGAAAAATGAGATGAAATATTTTCTTCACAGCTTTTAGTTTTAGGTCAATCAAAAGCTTCGAATTTTCTGCACAAGAAGAAATTTGTTTGAAGTTTCTACAATCAATAAGAGAGCTGTATGAATTGTTTAGAGGGAACCAAAACCCAAGGTTTACCTTAAGCAAGCCAATCGATTCTAAATGATTTAGCTTGATAAAAAAAATCAAAAATTAAAGATAAATGTAATTTATTTTCGAAACCAAAGTTAACTTTTGTATGTTACCATGATGATTACGTTTTTAGTCACTTTGTTTGTTTTGTTGCTTTTTTTCTTCTTCTTTTTAAACACTTTTAGGACGTGCCTTTTTTTGTGATCCAAACCTTTTTCTTTTATTGAAAAGGATTTTAATTAAAATATTTTAACTGTAAAGAAAAAGTCGTCTGATTTTAATTTCTTAGTTTTTATTGAATTATGTTCAATACATTACTAAAATATTGAATTAAGAAGCTATTTCTATAATGTTTAATTTTGAACATTTTTTTTTTTAATTTTGCGTTTTAAAGCCGAAAATGATGTGCCAAATTTGGTGACTCGCGTGCAACGTATATCACCACTTGCAACCATGTTTTCGATTTTTTTGTTTGTTTTTTTTTCTAAAAATCAACAGTTATTGTCATGCGACTAATAAACTGATTGTTGTTTTGGAATTTTTTCAAATCTGCCAACAATATGAAGGGATCCTGGAAAAAAAAAAAAAAAAAAAAAAAACTTAAAGCATAGTAGACATTAACAATAAGTATACATGCGAACCAAATAACTTTTCAATTTTCTTCTACGGGTAGGGCCGTGCGGATGCTGCTAGCTTTTATAATCAAATCTTTGCAGAGTTCTTATCAAAAATTGTCAAAAAAACCGCGAAAGGGAGAGAAAAAGAAATAAAGTTCAAAAAGCAGTAAAGTATGCATTTCCACAAATTTATATATTGCGTTTTCAACTGTTTAAACAAACATAAAGCTAAGTACTTTATCCAATTTTAGTCCATATTTCGTATAACTACTACACAAAGCCGAAGAGAAAAGATACCAATTTCCTTTTTTTTTTCAATCTTCTTTCTCGAAAACTTTGGCCCCAATAGCAACCTTGAATGTACACCTTTGCCTCTTTGAGTAACAGCTGTGACGTGCCTGGCTTTCAGAAGCCTATTGATTTTTGAACATGCCATTTCCATGATGGAATAACCTTTTAGATAACGCCTTGCAGTCCTGAAACGTTGACTTCAGCAAAAATGAAGACAATTTTTTTCTTTCTGAAAACATTATATGGATATAATAAGAATAGCAATATTTTTTGTAAAGTTCTGCAGCATTAATGCTCATCAAGAGCAATAAATTTTTCTCTACATAGCTAGAACGTAATTTAAGTATCCTTTTATTTTTCAACGCAAAACTGCAAATAGGTTTTGGGTAAAAACCAATAAAAAGTGGGAATTTTCCCAAACATAAATAATCTTCTATAATAAGGTACATGTAAGGTACTGTCATAGAAAAAAAAAACGAAACACTTTTAATTATTTGGCCATTATACATGCTAGAAAGGAAAAAAAGGTGTCATTCGACTTGGTTTAAAGTCTTCTTTAAAACTACGTAGGTAAAATTTTGATAAGGGACCATATACAAAGCAAAATGAGCACCAACTCTTGATTTTCAAATAGGAACCTCTATTTTTTTGCTACATAATTACGTTTAGATCGCAAAATTCAGCCAGGGTACGAAATTTCACTGCATTCCGTGCAGAAGAACAGGAGTTATTAACGAAAAACATTTTAGGGACCTTCACCACATTGAAAACGCTACTTTCAAGGTCACGGCTTATCAAGTAACGGAATGTAAACAAAGAAAAGATCGAGATTATCCAGCTCAATTCATGATTTTTTGAAGTTCTCTTTTTTTCCGTAATTCGATACTTTTTGGCCGATAATGTTGCGCCAAAAAGCGATTTATGGTCGAAAACTTTTTTTTTGAAAAAAAAAAGTTAAAATATTTACTGATTTTTGTCTATCTGGATTAACCTAAGAAAGACGAATGGGGTTTGGCTGGTACATCGTATAGATCGTTGTTCAGTAAATCGAATAATGACAAATTAAAAGTAATGGAACTTTTTGCCTTTTTTAATATGAACCTATTGGATTGCTTATACAATCATTCAGCAAATTAGCCTCATAGAAATGCAAATATCCAAATTTATATCTAGAAACATGATGTGAATATGTTTGATAAATGTATTGCACCTATATTACAGGTTTATTTTGGAATGAATAGAACGTCTTTTGATGTAAAATGGAATTGCGCGTTTTTGATTTCGCAGAACATCGACAGAAGTTTGGGTCATCGAACACAAAAATATAAAAAATATACCGCTTTACGTGGGAAGACACAGCATTAAATAGATTGGAGACTCCAGCGAAGCAAGGTCAATTTATTCCTTGAAAATTTGCTTTAAATACATAAAATGAACGAAGTATCAATCTAAAAATAAAACAGAAACAGGAGAATATAAATACCCGTTAATAAGCAAACCGTTCATACTCGAACTTTATTTGGGAAAAATTTGGTTATTTGAATTAACACAGTGAACAAACACAGTAATTGTTTTAGCGGCTTTTTTGTAATCAAAAAAATATAATTTGTTTCATATCTTAATTTATGCGAAAGATCATAATGCGTGGTATTATTAAAAAGGCATAACACAATCGGCGGTTTTAGTTGAACATGTAAGGGCTCTTAAAAGCAATTTAGGAAAGTAATTTCCCAATGCTGTTTCTGGCAACGAGATTCGAAACGGTCCAACAAGTAATTTAAAAAGACAAAAGTTATTTTAGCTTAACCCAAGGTGAACCGAAATCTGACTTCTTGTCATTTCTCTGATTTTATAATCAAAACTTAGCAATATATGACTTTGTTTCGCGCACTATATACCTGCAAACTAACATTTTCTATAGCATCAGGCTAGTGCACCTGCAGCAATACTATACGCAGCATACCCGACAAGCGGGTTGATCGATCCAGAGGCTACAATGTTGTCCTTGCTGTGAAAATCGCAGACTGGAATCGTAACTGAACGTGCAGGATGAAGAAGTCACCTTATTGAAGCTGAGAGTCCGAATAAACTGGTAGGTAAAGTAAATTTATCTGCTGTATGTTTACGGCATCTCACTGGTGAGATAAAGTTTCTTCATCCACCAGTTTTTAGGCACTCTCAGCTTCAATGACATGACACCTGCTTCATTGTTCGGTTAAATCTAGTTCAGTGTTGTTGTGCTCATTATTACGAACTGAAGCAGCCATCGAATGGGATGGGATAATCAAACCGCAATTACATCGCAGTGAAGACGCGGGCCACATCCAGTCCTTGAAGCTGGTGCTGGGATTTCCACATGATACTTCATAAAGAATATGTTGCAAAACAAACCAGTCTCTAATCAAACTGCTGCTGTGGTGTTGAATATTAATTATGAATATACTTGTAACAATACCGTATCATTATATTTTCAATATACGTACTCATTGCAGTTGTTTTGCAATAACCATATGTTTAAGAAGCGTTAATGATTGAACTGTAAGGATTTTTAAATTACTTTCCTGAAAAATTCATACCACAACTTCCTGACTGTTTATATTACATCTGTATGATAACGATGTTCACAAATTTATTACAAATGTTTGACTCTCGCCACCATCGTTATAGGTAAATGCATGTTATGGATTTGCTGTATGTGTGTGTGTTTGGGTGTGTGCAAAAGTATAAATGTCGTAGTTTATTGATCAGTATAACTAATTGAATATGCACGTAAAATCTTTACTATTAATTAAGCTGAAAGTCTAGACGTCTGTCTGGATCTCTGTCAGAATGTCTGTCTGGATCTCTGTGACGCGCATAGTGCCTATACCGTAGGCAGATTTTCATGAAATTTTTCACAAAATTAGTTCGAACCGATTTTTCTAAAATTCGATTTTGTTCTTTTTCTATCCCAATTTTAAACCCATTTTACACATAAATTTGATAAAATGGGATGAAATATTTTCTTCACAGCTTTTAGTTTTAGGTCATTCAAAAGCTTCGAATTTTCTGCACAAGAAGAAATTTGTTTGAAGTTTCTACAATCAATAAGAGAGCCGTAAGAATTGTTTAGATTGAACCAAAACCCAAGGTTTACCTAAAACAAGCCAATCGATTCTAAATTATTTAGCTTGAGAAAAAAATCAAAAATTAAAGATAAATGTAATTTATTTTCGAAACCAAAGTTAACTTTTGTATGTTACCATGATGATTACGTTTTTAGTCACTTTGTTTGTTTTGTTGCTTTTTTTCTTCTTCTTTTTAAACACTTTTAGGACGTGCCTTTTTTTGTGATCCAAACCTTTTTCTTTTATTGAAAAGGATTTTAATTAAAATATTTTAACTGTAAAGAAAAAGTCGGCTGGTTTTAATTTCTTAGTTTTTATTGAATTATGTTCAATAAATTACTAAAATATTGAATTAAGAAGCTATTTCTATAATGTTTAATTTTGAACTTTTTTTTTTTTTAATTTTGCGTTTTAAAGCCGAAAATGATGTGCCAAATTTGGTGACTCGCGTACAACGTATATCACCACTTGCAACCATGTTTTCGTTTTTTTTGTTTGTTTTTTTCTAAAAATCAACAGTTATTGTCATGCGACTAATAAACTGATCGTTGTTTTGGAATTTTTTCAAATCTGTCAAAAATATGAAGGGATTCTGAAAAAAAAAAACAAACAAACAAAAAAAAACTTAAAGCATAGTAGACATTAACAATAAGTATACATGCGAACCAAATAACTTTTCAATTTTCTTCTACAGGTAGGGCCGTGCGGATGCTGCTAGCTTTTATAATCAAATCTTTGCAGAGTTCTTATCAAAAAATTTCAAAAAAAAAAGCCGCGAAAGGGAGAGAAAAGGAATTAAAGTTCAAAAAGCAGTGAAGTATGCATTTCCACAAATTTATATATTGCGTTTTCAACTGTTTAAACAAACATAAAGCTAAGTACTTTATCCAATTTTAGTCCATATGTCGTATAACTACTACACAAAACCGAAGAGAAAAGATACCAATTTCCTTTTTTTCAATCTTCTTTCTCGAAAACTTTGGCCCCAATAGCAACCTTGAATGTACACCTTTGCCTCTTTGAGTAACAGCTGTGACGTGCCTGGCTTTCAGAAGCCTATTGATTTTTGAACATGCCATTTCCATGATGGAATAACCTTTTAGATAACGCCTTGCAGTCCTGAAACGTTGACTTCATCAAAAATGAAGACAATTTTCTTCTTTCTGAAAACATTATTTGGATGTAATGAGAATAGCAATATTTTTTGTAACGTTCTGCAGCATTAATGCTCATCAAGAGCAATAATTTTTTCTCTACATAGCTAGAACGTAATTTAAGTATCCTTTTATTTTTCAACGCAAAACTGCAAATAGGTTACGGGTAAAAACCAATAAAAAGTGGGAATTTTCCCAAACATAAATAATCTTCTATAATAAGGTACATGTAAGGTACATGGTTATATATAATGTACTATTTTTTGCATTATTTGCCAACCAAGGACTGTATTTAAAAACAGTTTCTAAACATACATTTGTATCAATTTTCCAAGACATGTTACGTTAAAAGCAATAAAAAAAAACACTTAATTCATTTAATACCTTATTTTTATAACACACAAAGATGAAAAGGGAATTCTGAATGCTAGATTTGATCTTTTTAGCCTACTTTCCCAGTAAAAGTCAGACAAAGAAGAAAAAAGCATGAAAGTTGGCTTAATGCATCTTAAAAATATCCCGAAAAACAAAAAAAAAATGTCAAAAATAAATAAAATAGATAAATATTGAAAAATTAAGAAATGGAAAGTAGGGTATTGAAATGGGGAAAAATGTCTGTCGGTCTGTCTGTCTGTCTGCCCCCCCCCCCAATAACTTTTGAATGAATAGTCCGGTTCGAACATTTTTTTTTTTGTTAGAAAGATCTCGGCGATTACATCTCATTCCCATAATTCATTTTTTGATTTGAACAATTTTTCGTTCATTTTTGAACGGTTCAAAAAAAATTAACAATAGCGCCAACGGGGAAATTCAAATCAAAAATAAATCTTGAACTTAGAGACGAAGTGGCTCCAAACAAACTTTGTAGGGAAAAGCTTTTAATGAAAAACATGTATCGAAAATGTCTTTTTGATTTGAACAAGTTTTCGTTCAATTTTGAACAGTTCAAATCTTTTAACATTAGCGAATATGGGGAAACTGAAAGTCAATATCGATTCCGAACTTAAAGGCGGATTTACTTCAGACAAACTTTTTTGTTGGAAATAGCTCTTGACGACCTACTCCCGACTCCGACAATTTTGGCGCTTCGGACTCTGACTCCTGTGCCCGAAAATTACTCGGACTCCGACTTCCCGACTTTGAATTGACTTCGTAGCTTTGGCAAAAATTTTTGCACGGAGGAAAAATGGCCAACTTTGCAGACTTGCGGACTTTTCGGGGAAATGACCGATTTCAACTCCGAATCTTTGAATTTAAAACTTTCGGCTCTCGAATCTAACTCTTTCGTCCCAAAATCAGATAGACTCCGACTCTGACTCCACAGCCATGGTTTTTACTGTGAAATAATTGTTTTGAATACGTTTTGATTTTATTTTCAAGCTAAAGTTTTAATTTATGTATTCAGTTTTTGGCGGAGAAACTCGGAGTCCTTTGTTTCTTTTTTTTTTCTTTTGACAAAAAAAAAATTCTTTAATTTGTCATTTTATTGTTTTTATTTATTTTTGAAAGACCATTAATTGATTCTTAAATTTTTTTTAGCAACAGGGGAAAAACAAACGATTTTTTTTTGATATGATTATTTTAATGAGCTTTTAATTTGAATTCTTTTTTTTTTCCTTTTTGGAAGCGGTTGAGGATTTTTTTGATGAAAAAAATGTATTTAGCTGCTTTGTTTAAAAGGTGCTGCTATTTTATTTGTTCTTTTATTTACTTTTTACGTATCTACTTCTTTAGATGAGTGAGGCATACTTGAGTTCTCGAAATCAGCTTAAAATATCTAAAAAATATTTTTGAAATAATTTACGATTTCAGCTAATTTTGAGAATACAGATCAGATACTAGAAAGTCGATATTGGTATATGGGAAAGTAGGCTCGTTTAGTTCTAGACAGAGCTTCTTGTTAATGATACTTTTTTGTAAGTTTTGCAGATTACCGTACGCGACAACACTTTTACATAAAAATTAAAAAAAAACATCATATATTTCCGGGAGTTACTGTACAAATGAATTCTAAACTTCATTAAAATTTCTCTGACATTTTACAGTTCAAAATTATTTAACATAATGCTTTCTAACATTCTTTGCTTTGAATAGTTAACGGTTCAAAATCGTTACCGTTTAATCAAATATGAAACATCTAAATATAGACTTCTTTTTCCAATATTTTTTTATTTAAATATCTTAAGGATAAATAACATTGTTTACTTTTAAGATCGTTTAATGAGTACTACTTAGGTAAGAATAGTTTAAAATAGTGACGAAACTGTTCACATTTTCTTTTCTATAGTTTTTCTGCTCAAGTATTTTGAAGTTTACTGCAGTTAAGTAAATCCTAATCTTGATAATGCTGCGGTTGAAAACCTGTAAAGAGGTTTAAAAAAATACTGAAATAATATAACTTAAAATAATTACCATATTTTGAAGTAAAGTGAAATAACAAAATGACCAATAGGATAGTGCAGACATGTTCAAAGAACGCAGACTATATATATGTAGTATAGTCCAACCAATAACCCTTGTCAAAATGAGAGAAGAAGTTCATTCCTTAAAAAGAACGAGTACCACATTTTGGATTTTAACAACATTTTGGCAATAGGAAAATAAAAATTACTCCTTGTATTTTTTCGTTACGTGATTATTTACACTTGAAAGGAATGAGTTGCAGCAGTCACTGGATTGAGTTGACCAAAGAGTAAAAATGACAAGCTTTGCATTCTTTATTGCAACCCTACTCTCGCCAATTGACATTTATTATAGGAGGTGTTCTTATCTCCGACCAATGGCTGCAGCAAGAAGAAAAACCAAGACCAACCCACTTTACGTATGATATGACCTGTTCAATGAGACATTTTCCTTGGCCGCACAAAATTTAAATGTTTTACAACTTTGACTATTTTTTAAAATTTCAACGTGACGTATTCAAGGTCTAGAACCAAAGACGCACGTGTAAATTCAGTTTCAATTTTCCTCTTCATTAAAATGGAAAATTCTGAAACAAGGCGAAGCCAAGGGTCAACTCTTCGCAGTCACACTTTAGTATTTAACAAATGAAATGATAGATTGAGCAATCAAAGTTCAAGCGCATGATCACAAAAAGGTTAAGAAAGGTTACAAAAGGTTAAGAAAACAGTACAGTAGAGCATCATGAATCAGGACTAATAGGGAATCCATGACCTCCGGTTTAATGAAAGTTCGAATTAAAAAAAAAAAAAACCTATAAATTGAGCCAAGGGACATAAACAAACTATTGCACACAGCAAAAGTGAGGTTTTTTATTCAAGGGACTGAAATTTAAAACTACATAGGAAAAAATTGCAAAAATATGTACATTACAAAAATACAAAATACGGCCTATAAAAAAAAGCCAGCCTTTTATTTTTTTTTAGTATGTACACATGAATGACTTTCCAAAGTAAGCGAAGTACGGTAAAATGGGGTCGGCTTGATGAAGGTTTCCTGTATTTAGAACGAAAAAATTTAATAGTGATGCATTTGAAAGCTGTACTGTAGTCACATTTTTAAGAAAATATAAAAGCTTTATATTTTACAATGTGAGTAGATGAATGTACGATGGTGGATAAATTTTCCACGAAACGTCATTTTGTTTAATGAGATCTATCGGTGCAAAAATCACACTCTTTTCTGAACACTTTTAATGACAGTATCGACATTGCAGCCAGTTAAGCTAGCAAGTAAACCAGCACATTCAGAACACTTCTGCACCCAGAGCTAACGTCCACCATCAGATTCTCAGCCCATCTGGAATTGCGAAATCGATATTTACCTCGACCATTGGAAGCGGAAGAATACAAGAAGAGGTTAGAAGTTAACGGCGTTTTCTTCGTTTAACGGTTACACAGACTGGTGTCCGATAAGATTCATGATTGGCGGAATGGCTTTAGATGTATCGGAATGCATTTGTAGATAATGGAGCGCACAATGTTCGAGATAATGACCGTAAATTTCTTTTCCCACGACTTGTCTGAAAAGAGACTTCGAAATTACCCGAAAGTATTTACGAGATAATAAAGCAAACAAAATCCGGAAATGGGCTTTTTGTGTACTTTCGTGTAAGCACATGAGAACGATCACCAAAATTAGAAAGGATAAATAATTAAAATATTGCAATAAGCAATAAAAGTAAGTTAATTTTCCAATGAATAATACAGAATAATCGAAAATTGCTTGACGCATTTTAAAAGATCATAGAAAAGCAATAAATCGTAGGATGAATACGCGGTTTGCGCTATTATGCTTCACAGGTTCACGATTTTTATTTATTACTAGTGGTACCCGCAAGGCTACGCACGTAGTTCAAAATTAAAAGGTCATTTGGTTCGCCTTTATATCTGCAAATAATGGATGACGAATTTCTCACCAATTCGCTTCATTTGCTCGCCAATATTACAGTTCCACGTAATGATATTTTCGTAATTTACTCTTTCACGTTGTGATAATTTCGTAATTTACTCTTCCACGTTGTGATAATTTGCTCGGAAAAAATGTCTTAAAATTGGAATAGAAAAAGAACAAAATCAAACTTTCGAAAAAATCGCTTTGAGATGCACACCCCCTGCTACGAACTAACTTTGTGCCAAATTTCATGAAAAGAGGCCGAACGGTCAAGGTACTGTGCGCGTCACAGAGATCCTGATATCCAGACAGATTTTCAGCATTATTATTAGCAAAGTTTTTTTTTCTTTTTTCGTGCTTCTTTGTGTCAAATTGTGTAGCATTCCTAGCATTGAAGACATGAAAATGTGAATTACCCAAGTAGGCTTAACTATATTATTAAGCTGTTAAGAACATGGAATAAACCATGGCCCCACTAGATGGCGCTGGCGCTTAACGGGCCTTGGCAATTTATGACTTTTCTCTGTTAAACCGATGCAGCTCATGCATCCACCAATCAATTTTAACGTTTCAAACTTCGTTTATTTTTGATTGGACGTCTTACATTTTGACCCGAAGAGGTGCTGAACGGAAACCCTGCATCCACCAATCAATGGCAACGTAATGGAAACAGGAATTTCATGTACCGTCCTCTTTGTTGCCATGAGCTTCAGCGATTGCCACGGCCTATAAGATTTAAGATGGGTCATGCTAGAACATAGGATGAGCTTGAGTACCGTTGAAATGTGGTTTGAGCAACGAACGACGCACACATTTAACTCTAGCACTGAAAAATATTGATTTCTTTTCGGACACCCTGAATTGAACTCCCTGTAGCACACTCTTTGTTTCCATGGGTTTCAACGATTGCCACGGCCTATCAGATTTAAGATGGGTCATGCTAAGAACATGGGATGAGCTTGAGAACCGTTGAAATGTGGTTTGAGCAACGAAAGACGCACACATTTAACTCTAGCACTGAAAAAAAAAGATTTCTTTTCGGGCACCCTGCATTGAACCCCCTGTAGCACCCTCTTTGCTGCCATGAGTATCAGCGATTGCCACGGCCTATAAGATTTAAGTGGGGCCATGCTATAACATGGGATGATCTTGAGTACCGTTGAAATGTGGTTTGAGCAACGAACGACGCACACATTTAACTCTAGCACTGAAAAATATTGATTTCTTTTCGGATACCCTGCATTGCATGTAGTCAAATCTAAATTATTCTGACAATATGGTTATTCCAGAAAAGAAATGTAAAACATACTCTTCTAACAGACAAAAGTATTTAAATCAGTATGTATAACTGTTTGCATGACAAATCTTATATTTGATAAATCTATGTATTTTTCCAACACAGATATAAAATAAGATATTAAAAACTTTTACAGTGTGGGCATCATTACAATGCAATAAAAAATAAATACCGGTATTCAGAAAATGAGCATACATTTGAAAAACTAATAATACATCGAGTAATGTACTTATGTAGGTAAAAAATGACACGTGCTTGAAATGACATTTAATTTTATTGTGACCCCATGTAATTTCAGGTCCTCAGATCTTTGTGTGATTATTCTCCCTGGAGACAACTGAAATCAACAGTCTACCGTTTTCTTCCACTCCTGGTATTTTGCTTTTATTTTATGAACTGCTGAAATTCAGAACTCTCATTGATTTTTTTTATGAGTGTAGTAAAGGACTTTCTAGCAGATTAAATAAAAATAAATAAATAATATTTTTCAAACGTAAATGGATTTCTTTAGTTTCATGCTTTTCTTTACTTTCAAGAGGATATAGTCGAGCCCACTCATAGGAATATCGGTTTAAATACTATCCTGCTTAGTATAACAAATTATCTATATACACTGTAAAAACGATTCAGAAACGTTCCTGGAAAATAATAGGCAGGTGATGTGCCCAATCTATGCCACTAACATGCCCCGCAAAACCCAGGAACGTTTTCCGTTAAAACTCAGTAACTTTCCTGAAAAATCCAGAAATCTTCCAGTTTAAGAGCCATTATTTTGAAGTTCAGACAAGGTGTGGCAGTGACCATTTTTGATTTTTATAATTTTTTTAATTGTCAAAGTAGGTCATGAGAAGTGAACATTCTGAAATTTTTAGCCTTCCAAAAAATTTTTTTCGCTCGTTAAAAATTCCCAAAGTTTGATGTTTTGCAGCGCTTTTTAGAAAAATTCTAAAAGTCGCGTTTCAGTGCGCTTTAGCTCTTTACAGAAACACCACCCCACGGTTATGTTTATATTTATTGTTTGTACTGTATCTAGTAATGACGACTTCATAGTTATTTTGGTTGGGGGTTGTTGATTTCTTCAGATAAGGGGTCGCAAAGTATGGATTTTATCCGTTTTCGCGCAGGTTGAACCTGTGTTATTTCCCCCAAAAAGCCACCCCCCGAAAAAAATACTGAAAGTTTATACTATGAAGAGAGTAAATGGCACACAATTTGTTTGAGGTTTAATTTTTTTTAGGAGAAAAATATCCTGATATTTTTCAAATTATCAAAAATTGTGCTTTTTTGATCGCAATTAACTCAAAACAGCATCACTAGGGAAAAAAACCTTTTATATATTATGGTACCTGGCTATGTGTCAAACATCATGAAAAAGAAAGCAGCATGGGATCTCTTCTTGTTTTCCAGAAAATAATTTTTTTTGTAGCTCATTTTATGCGTTTTCTCGTACGTAAAACATGTGTCCAGTATGCAGAATCAAAGTTTCCAAATTTATTGCATTTAATACTTTTCGTCTAACTACGCCCCACCCTCCTCTACCTTCATTTTACGAGTCGAACAGCACCATTGCCTGAAGATTCTCTCTGGTTGTGCTAAATTAATTTTAGCTTAGAGTTTGAAGGTAATCTTACCTTCAGTGCGAGAGCATCCTTCCAGCTCGATCACTGACTATTTTAGACTGAGGGCCATAAACTGCAGTCTCTGCTTGTCATAATCGGTTTGATCATAAGTGAAACATGTAGTGTAGTAGGAGCAAGTAGGATTTAAGGTAAACAAGGTTTAACAATAAAGTTTGAGAAAAAACATGGGAAAAAAGTCAGTTTTAGTGTAATATTAAAATATGTAGAATAAAGTTGCTCCTCAATACTTAGAGACATAGTAATAAACAGAATACATGTACAAAGCGTAGTGCAAGGCACAATTTTGCACACTTCATGGTTTATTTGCGTAGGTTTTAATGGCTAAGGGCCTAGTGCAACTCTTTATATCCGTTCGGGTTCAGAAAAACAAAATAAAAATTTTTGAAAAATGTTTTGAGGGAGAGTTAAGAAGAACTAGACTGGAACTCAAACAGGCCGACAAAGACAGACCTCGTTTATACACTGTTAAAAATTTCATACACGTTACTGAGTATTTCCGTGTAACGTTTCGGGATTTTAATGGTTTTCAGCCACTTCCTGGAAATATCAAGTTTCCTTGTCAAAACGTTTCCTGAATGGATACAAGTTGCAGGAATGCAAACTTCTCTCTGTTGTAAAAAATATTTATAGCTCCCAGTTTAAAGATTAACTGAGAGTATTTATAAGGTGTATCGACTTTAATTCAATTACGGCTCGTCCTAACTGATTACGCTCCCAAAGGGAGCGAATAAGTCTTTGGACTACTGAGCTTTGCAAGAATTGCAATTCCGGCTTAATACTGCTTCTGGACGGAGCATTGCAAGAATTGCAATCATGACTTGCAATTCCGGCTTAATACTACTTCTGGAGCTGTTATGTTAATCCTATCTCAGATTTCTCTGAATTCTGGAGGTACGACTGGCTCTAAACGTCAAGGCTTCAGGATAATTTCAAAAAGGTTACTGAGTTCAAGGGGGAAACTTTCCTGGTTTTTGAGAGATATGTTACTGGCTGAAAATGGGCACATCAGCTGCCTATTATTTTTCAGGAACGTTTCTGAATCGTTTTTACAGTGTAAGGAAATAAATAATAAAAACAGTTATTGCTTATAGGTTTTGTAACTTTAGACTCTTGTAACGATCTACTAGACAAACCAGAAATAATTTAACCTACCTTTTTTTAAATCAATTAATTACACAAATAGTATTGGCAGTTTATTTGACAAGTGTCACAACTAACCCCAGTCGCCATTGCCACTATAGGTTGAATTTTTAGAAAAGATCGATAAATTTTGCGTTGCTATAAAATGGCACAAAATATATAGTAAGACAGTTAATGTAGTATTTTATCATATTCTTAAACTAAATTTATTTAAGGAAGACATTTTTCCTCCACAGCAGTCAGTTTGACATAAAACTAATACTTTTATTTATCAAAACAACAGAATTTCTCGTATATATTACCAAAAATTATCTTCTGAACTTTATTGACATGATTCGTTTTCCAATCATATTGATTATAAAGCTACTTTTCAACTTTAATTATTCTAACGAATATTAAAGTCCAACAAATTACTTTCAATTATTTTATCATCAATAAAGTTTCCGCGTTCCGTTTCTTCTAACTCTAACCAACGATTCCATCTCCCTAACGGAAACAATTCCCAAAAGATCAAAGAGAAGCCCAAACTTTTCAAAAGACCTAGTCGCTCATTAAGGCGAAGTCGAAGGATAATTCCTGCTTGCGTTGAAGCTATTCCACCTAACAAACTGACACAAACTCGAACAAGCTTCCACCACGATCAATTCTCTCTAATGAATGTTTGTGTTCCGATGTCCCTCTAACAATCACTCTCTCCGCAACATTGAATTCGCTTGTCTTTGATCAAAGTACTGAAAGTATACCGTTACATCATTGATGTTTTCAATATTTCGGATTTCTAACACACTTTTAAGGTGAGGGTAAAGATTTCTCACAGGATATTTAATTTGTGTGTTAAAAAGGGCAAAAAAGAGTTAATCTTTAAAAATAATTCAATATAAATTATAGGAATTGAACCTTGAACTATTGCTATTAGAAAGATCCTACTCACTTTTATCATCAACTCCGCAAATAACTTTTTTTCAAACGATTTTTTAAAAACGTATGGTGATTATAAACTTTGCAAAAGAATTACGCACTCGCTCTTCATAATCTTAATTTTTTAATTTACTAGATTTTTTTCTTTATAAGGATGAAAATTATGTAAATTAAGGATATTACAATTGACAAACTGACACAAACTCGAACAAGCTTCCACCACGATCAATTCTCTCTAATGAATGTTTGTGTTCCGATGTCCCTCGAACAATCACTCTCTCCGCAACATTGAATTCCCTTGTCTTTGATCAAAGTACTGAAAGTATACCGTTACATCATTGATGTTTTCATTATTTCGGTTTTATAACACACTTTTAGGGGAAGGGATAGTATTTTTCACAGAATACTTAATTTGTGTATTGAGAAGAGCAAAAAAGTGTTAATCTTTAAGAATAATTTACTGTAAATTATAGGAATTGCACCTTGGACTATTGCTATTAGAAAGACACCCAACTCATTTTTATCATAAACTCTGCAAATAACGTTTAATTTTTTTTAAAAAACGTATGGCGATTATGAACTTTGCAACAGAATTACTCACTTGCTCTTTATAATCTTAATTTTTTAATTTATTAGATTTGTTTTTGCCTTATAAGAATGAAAATTATGGATATTACAAATGACGAACTAACACAAACTCGAACAAACTTCCACCACTATCAGTTCTCTCTAATGATTGTTTATGTCCCGATGTCCCTCTAACAATCACTCTCTCCACAACATTGAATCCGCTTGTCTTTTATTAAAATACAGAATGTATACTGTTACATCATTGATATTTTCAATATTTTGGTTTTATAACACACTTTGAAGGAGAGGATAAAGATTGTTTACAGAATACTTAATTTGTGTGTTAAAAGAGCAAAAAAGTTTTAATCTTTTAGAATACTTTGATGTAAGGTAAACACACCAGTAGTCGCCAGTGCTTCAGTGGTGGTTATTTCAAGGTTACTTATCCATACAATTAAAATCTGTTCGCATCCGTCTGTCTGTCCATCTGAAGATCGATCTTCTCGAGACCGCTGCGAATCGAGATTCGAACGAGATACCGATCAATTTGAAATTTTCCAAAGAAAGCAATAGGACCAATATCGTATTTGTACGACTTTAATTAGCGGATATATTAATAAAAGCTTTAATTAACATTACGTTATTCAGGAATTTTTATTTCTTTCCTGTTGCCATTTTGCATATGGGTGAGCATATAAAATTCTAATAATTGTTTTAAAAGAGATTTTTCGGCTGCTGTCCAAATCTTAAAACAATGTTTCCATTTAGAATTTCATTTTAAATTACTTTAAAATCGGTTGCTCTATTCGGACATAGCCTTTATTTTATCATATGTCCTTTTTTTTTAATTTTTTACAGCCAAGGTTCCTAACTCTTTTCAGCATTTGAAAATTGTTTCTTTAGTTATGTTTATTTATTGTACTCTTAAGTTTATCACTGACCGGCCTCATATTTTCATAAATTTAAATTAAGATTCTTTGGATTTCTTTAAGTGTAACAGAGTTGAACAAAAAAGATTGTTTTTAAAGATTTTAACTAAAGCTTAATTGGAATCTGATGCCAACCAAACCAATTGGAACCAAACAATGTGTCATTTTATGTAAAAAGCAGATTGTAATTGTACATAAATATTTCAGATATAGTCTATCAGATGTAATTCAGTTTAACGTGAGCACAGATTATTGTTGATAATGCATATACTTTCATCTTTTGTGCTAATGGAAAACACTCATAACTTGTATCATTGATAACAGGGATTAATGTTAATGAGATTTTTGCCAAAAAAATGCTCTACTGGTGTTTTGTAAACCTTGTATTACGCGCATTTATTTTTTCCTTAACGCGTTAGAAAGTGATGTTAGAGTAATACAAAAACATCAACTGGACATCTTATTTTTTAGGTAGCCATGCTACGCCGAGCACGCATCTAGTATACTTTAAAGAAAGAAATGAACAATGATAAAGTGATTAATATTTTGGTACTTGATGTACACTGTTAAAAAAACCCTGAAAGTTCAGGTAGTTTTCTGACTGATTTTAACAGAATATTTCCGTAATGCTTCAAAACATATTTTTTCCTTACAACAACGTAAACATCCCGACGAAAACGGAATTTTTCCATTTCTAGAGTTGCCGCTGTGCTGTACTTTGCTCTGATTAGTCTTCAAGTCATGATAAACATCCCTTATTGATAGTGCTTATTAATCGCACTGTTACATTTTGCTAATTAAAAGCATATTTAGAATAACAACTCGGATGCTGTAGACAAAATAGATAGCTTGCTATTTCATGTCTGGAGAGTAATATACTCGTTATGTCGAAATTATTTATACGCCTTTGAGCTTTGTATGTTTGGAAAAATGTTCGCGCCATTTTTAGACTGGCAGATGTGTTATTATCGCTCTGATGATTTGATGTGGGTTTTACTGAGTCAGTATTAGAATATTATTGCGGTGTATTATTTTGCTCAATACTTCGAACAATTCTATTCGTTAGTCATATTGTGTGTTCTAGCGGTGAGAATAGTTTTAGGATCCCGTGTTATCCATTTAAAATAAAGGCTATTGGATTACTTGTATCCAGATGCAATGGAGACACTTAAATTTAGCACCGCTGGTCACATGTAAGTATTGTTGAATATCTTTGTACATCTTAAAATACAAATGTATTTTTCTTGTTAATGTGCATTTGATAGAATTCCGATGGTAGTTGATTTAAAATTTATAGAAGTATTATAAAGTTACTGTTTTTGCTCTAACGCGTTGTATTCTTGAAAATCATTAAAACGTTAAATGCCAACATTTCGTATCAACCGGAGATTATCGTAGTGTGCGAGCAAGACAGAAAAAAATCACTAAGTTTTTTTTTGACAGATTGAAAGTAAACATTTTGAATCTCTAAATAAAAGTATTTCTTGCTGTTATATTTTTTGCGAAAAGGCATAGGAGATTGTTGATCTTTGAAAATACAATTTTGACAAGAATAAGTTTTCTTGACTACGTACTTAGAAATCTGGAAACATTCATTACTCCTTTCGAAATTTCATTTATAATAAAAAATATAAATTATTTAATTTATTTTCTTAGGATCTCATCCAACAACTTATTTGAGATTATTGCAAGTTTCTTGTAAAAACATTTTGGGTAAAACGAACTGATTGATATGTTTAGCCTAAGTATAATGCTTATGCACTAAAAATCTATGTTGCTATTCCAATGAGTGAAAAATGCGGAAATCAGCGGGGGGGGGGGGGTATACATCATCTGAGCAAAAAATTCTTCACGTGTATGTCAATGATTCTGTTTTTAAACACAGTAAATCGGTATGCGGTACCCTCCATCAGGTATATTATTCCATGATAAAGTCAACCGGTTTTTAATGGTATTTTATTCGACTCATTCTGCAAATAAAAATATTCTATTTTTCATGTATGCTTTTCCATGCCACGCCATAATATGTACACGGAGAAGTCGAAGAAAATATCGAGCAGTATCAGCATCAAAAATTGGTGTTATATTCAAATCCACTAATTTCCTTGTTGGTACTTTTCGATTATTTTTATTCATCTGAAGGTGCGAATTTCCAGATAAATGCTTGAAAGGTAAGTTATCAAGCAAAAATTTCACTTAAAATATATTTTACTAATAAATACAAATTAAAAAAAATAATAGTTTTTGAATAGTTAAACTATTTTTCTATTATATATCATTTTAAACATAGGATAGAAAAACGAGAATGAAATTTCAGTAAAATATGTGAAAATGAGAAACGAAAAAATAGCGCAACGAAAAATCAAGAATCGAAAGTTCTGTACAGACACAGAAAGTTTAAAAACGGAAAAATAGATAAACGGAAAATTTAAAAACGGAAAAATAGATCAACGGAAAGAAGAGAAATGGAATTTTCGTTAAATCACGGAAAATTTATAAATGAAAGAACAGAACTAAACGGAGAAATGAGAAATGGAACTTCTGTTAAATCACGGAAAATAATTTAACGGAAACGTAATATTTACAGCAACTTTGCTGCCGGTACTTTATCCGTTATTTTCAGGAAATTTTTTTAACAGTGTAACTACAATATTGAATCAATTTTATTGTTCAGTTATTTGAATTTAAAGTAAAATAGTGTAGTTTCTTCGGATGGGAGAATGTCAAATGCCCACTACTGAAATTTTCAGATTTTGGAGTGGCCACTACTGAATCAAATTTGAGGTTTGGGGAAAAAGGATTAAAAAAAATTAAACAAATTGAAATTCTGGCATTTTTCGAAAATGGGACGATTAAGGAAGAGTCGGGCTATAATACGCTCATTGAGTTTCAAGAGAGGTAATTAATATTGTAGAACCACATTTAAAAAATATAATTCACTGTGGCCACTTCTAGTGCGTTTTAAACATCGAAGTGTCCACTACTGAAGCACTTGTCACTACTGGAGTGTTTACCTTAAATTCTATTTATTCCAAAATTCATCCAGCTCACTTTTATCATAAACTCTGAAAATAATGTTTCTAACTGTTTTTTTAAAATTTATGGCAATTAGAAACTTTGCTACAGAATAACGAACTCGCTCCTTAAAATCATAATTTAAATCTGCTAGTTTTTTTTTTTTTTTTACTGCTTTATAAGGATGAAAGTTATGTAAACTATGCATATAACAAATGTCTAACTGACAAAAAGTTAAACAAACATCCACCAGGATCAATCCTCAGTAATAAATGTTAGTGCTCCGATATCATTCTAGCAATCACTCTTCCGCAATATTGAACTTGCTTGTCTTTGATCAAAACATTAAAAGTATAGCTTACATTATTGTTGTTTTCAATATTGCGAGTGTTTAACATATTTTAACGAAAAGGTTAAGATTTTTCATAGAGTTTTTTAATTTTTTTTAAAGAGAAAAAAATTTGATTTTTAAGAATAATTTTGGTATGAATTATAGGAATTGCAACGACACGTAACTAATTTTTGACATAAACTTTGAAAACGATGCTTAAACTTTTGGAAAAAAGTATGTCGATCATAGAGTTGGCAAAAAAGAATAATAATAATCAAAAATTTAGTATATAAGTAGATATTTCCATTTTTAGGACATAAAACATGTAAATTATGGATATTACAAAAGACAATCTAACTGATACAATTTCGAACAAATTTCCAACTAGATCTATTCGATCTAGTGGAAGTTTTTAATCACTCTCTCTGCAATGTTTGCTTGTCTTTGGTAACAACATTGAAATTATAGTTATATCATTGGTGTTCTTAACATTTCGGTTTTATAACAAACTTTTTAGGCGAGGGTAGAAATTTTTCAAAGAATCTTTCATTTTTATTTCAAAACAAAAGAAAGTTTTTATTTTTAAGAACAATTCAGATGGTATTGCACAAGGTGGTGCAAAAGTAAGATCATAATTTGAATTAACTGCCATTTGGTTATAAAAAAAAAGAGCTCTGTTTTCATCAAAAGTTTATTTGAAAGTGTAAAAAACTAGGTGACATTTCTTGGAAAAGATTATACCGCTCAAATTGCTACCTCCCTAGTTGATGCATAATTGCTCTCAATTTATGGCATTTTCAAATGTTGATCGCAAAACATCTCTCTCCAAATTGGCGATTTCTTTTTCAATGTTAGGTTTCAAGAATTCCAAGGTTCGTGGTTTGTTGTGGTACCCCTTTATTGTTCAAACACATGGAACACGACAAAAAAAAAAAAAAAGGACGTCTATATGGGGAAAATGACAACAATCCACGTTGCGTTAAAACAAGACTTAAAATTTTTCAAATAAGCTGTAACAATTAATCACGTTCTTGAGGTGTGTATCGCTCCATGGCTTATTGACAACTAATTCATCATGTATCTACATCATAAGTATCAAGGTGCATTGACATTTGGCGCCATCTGCAAAAATGGTGGTAATACAAAGTATGGCATTTCTTTTGCGTCACTCTGTAAGTATTGCAAGACGAAAAAAGGACACTCACAAACACACACACACACTCATTTTACGTGTGAAATCTACATAACTGTAACAAAACTAGATGAAGTAACAAATATAACAAAATAAAACATAGATGATCTTTTATGCGTTTTTTTTTCTTCTATTTTTATTGTATAATATCATAAAAGGTAAAAATCATATTGAAGCAAATTATTAAATTTCTAGAAGCATAGTGCAAAATTTTTATATAAAATTCAAGCACATTTGATGATTATTTACACTAAGCATTTGTCCTCAAATAATCAGTTAATTTGCTCTTTGAATTGCGTAATGACCCATATGTTGTAAATTACGCGCATTTTCTTAAAAGAAAAAATAACTTCCTACTGCGAAACAATATAATGTCTCGGACTTAAGCTGTTCCTCTTCAAAACTAAACATTAGCACGGTAGAATAAAAATATCAATTATAAAAATGAAAGCAGATTGCACAAAAGCACACACTAATTACATTTACTTCATTTATAACACCTTAGATTTCTTTTGGATAAAGAACTTCATTGTGTAACTGCCAGTCCCCCCCCCCTCCTCCCCCTTTCTCGGAAGGAAAAACTTCCATTAAGACCACGTACATACACTAATACAATTAAAATAAAATATTGCTTAAAATAAACACACTAAGATGCTTTTAATTGGATACTTGTTTTTCTGAGTAATTTCGAGCTGATCTACTTGCGAAACATATTATTCAGTCGTGAATGGTAATTCCCACGAAGAAGAAAAATGTGACAAATATTTTACTTAGAGAAAATATTCTTAAGTTTAATTCGCATTTAATGAATGAATTCTTTATCTTTAGTGTTTCATTCAAAAAGAAAAACTTCCTAGCTCATAATGGAATTTCTAGTAAGCAAGAGGAATAAGCGTTTTGAAATTTTTGGTGCCGAATATTTCGGATTATGTTTCCTCGAGGTATGGTTTTTTGAGATAAGTCTATTTGGAGGTATGCTTTTTATTCTGTTAAATAATTGAACTTTAATTTGTGTTTAATGTAGTCCTCAAATGTTTAATGAACTCAGAAATAGTTTCTCTTTTTTCTTACTTTTACTGAAAATAGGACACTCGTTTCAAAATGTATGGTCTTATTTGAACCCCCACCCCCCTTTTTACCCGGGGAGCAAGTCAATGCTTTTAATTATAAGTAATTCTGTCGAGGGTAGATAAAAGGCAGTAACTGCAAATTTTTCATTTATTTATTTATTTATTTATTGCATTTTTGTCATCTACGCTGGCTTCATTGCACAAGCTTTCTTATTTTATTTCTAAAAAAAAGCGCGAAAAAAAAGTCTGACTCCAACATTCCCAAATAGTAGTAGAGCCATTCCATTTCAGATCAGGCAGGGTCTGTCACATGACCATCACCGATTTTTTTGAAAAAAATACAGTAATTACAACTAAGGGACATATGAAATATCTCAAAAGGATTTTGCAAGAAAATTTTTTTTTCTTCAGTTACAGCCTATTAAAATTCTGCACAAAATCCGCCATTTTGGAAAAAACCGGCAAAACACTCCATTTGAAATGGACACTATTTCAAAAGTATTAAACCTATTTGAATAATTCTTTTTTCTAAAAATGAATAAGGAACCATATACCTTCTAGACATCGTTTTTGAAAGTTTAGTTAGGTTTTTTGATAAAGAAAAAAATTCATTTTTGCCGCGAAAAAACTGCATTTTTACCGATTTTCTGATTTTTTTTCTCCATGAAAAAAAAGTTTTTTTTACTAAACGGAGATGGCAGTCTAAAGCCCTTATATGATAGTTTCATAACATATTTTATTATAATCCTTGGATGCATACAGTCTCGGAAATAAAATTTGAAATTTTGGAAATTTTCAAAAATTAGCGATTTTTGAAGTGATTTTACTCAAAAAAACCCATTTTTTTTAAATCTAAAAATTGGCTCATTTGAACCCCATATAATGTTTAACAAGTGGATAGACACCGCATCCCGTATTTTTTCCCATAAAATGTTTTATGATTTTTTGAAAGTGACCTTATCGCCCATGGTATGCATGTAAAATAAAAATTTCTAATAATTTCAGTCACTGAAAATCTGATTATATTAATGCCTAATAGCTACAATAATGGTTCACTTTATCAGCAACAAGTAAAATTTTACCGACTTTTTAAAATAGCAGTATAAAACCGCTTCTGATGACCCAGTCAATTCGTCTTTTTGTACTTCGTTATATAAATATATTTTTCTGCTGATCAGCGCCTAATTGTTATAAGAGCTGAGCTCCCATACTTCCTTATTTGTTTCACTCAAATTTTTGTCAGGCCACTTAAGCATTAAAATAAGTTCTGAAGACTATAGGAATCCTGCACTTCTTTTGTTAGAAATTGGATCCCTGGCTACCTTTGGTGATAGGTTTAAATACCTCAACTTAAACCATGTTCAATTGATTACTTCTCTCATAAAACAGGTGAGTTTTTTCAATTCTTAAACTACAAGTGAGTTTTGTGGTTTGAATTTAATATACATATTCTTACGTATAAAAGTAATCATACGAGGTAGGATCCAAAAATTATGTAACAACATTCGCCAATGACAACCAAAGTACGAAATTAAAATTAATCGTTTTAAATGCATTGTATTGTTCTTCCCATTGATGGTTTCCCCTGTCGCGTAATTTAGTTGAAGAGAAAGAGAATTGAAAGAGAAAAAATATGATTCGTTGCTGCATATGAAAGTAACGGTGAATGCATAGCTTTGGAGACAAAATAAACTAATATTTATAAAAAAAAAAGGAAATATTTTAACTGTTAGTGATAAAGTAAATCATTATCGTAGCTATTAGTCATTAATATAATCACCAAAGGCTCTTCTATCTAAAGGCTACACACAGAGTCTTATAAAAAGACGAATTGACTGGGTCATCAAAAACGGTTTGTTGGTGATATATTATTAAAAGTCAGTAAGATTTTAGTTGTTCCTGATAAAGTGCACTGTTATTGTAGCTATTGGGCATTAATATAATCAGAATTTCAGTTACTGAAATTAGAAATTTTTATTTTCCATGCATGCCATGGGCGATAAGGTCACTTTCAAAAAATCATAAAACATTTTATGGGAAAAAATACGGGATGCAGTGTCTATCCACTTGTTAAACATTATATGGGGTTCAAATGAGCCAATTTTTAGATTTTTAAAAAATGAGTTTTTTGAGTAAAATCACTTCAAAAATCGCTAATTTTTGAAAATTTCCAAAATTTCAAATTTTATTTCCGAGACTGTATGCATCCAAGGATTATAATAAAATATGTTATGAAACTATCATATAAGAGCTTTAGACTGCCATCTCCGTTTAGTAAAAAAGACTTTTTTTTCATGGAGAAAAAAAATCATAAAATCGGTAAAAATGCAGTTTTTTCGCGGCAAAAATGAATTTTTTTCTTTATCAAAAAACCTAACTAAACTTTCAAAAACGATGTCTAGAAGGTATATGGTTCCTTATTCATTTTTAGAAAAAAGAATTATTCAAATAGGTTTAATACTTTTGAAATAGTGTCCATTTCAAATGGAGTGTTTTGCCGGTTTTTTCCAAAATGGCGGATTTTGTGCAGAATTTTAATAGGCTGTAACTGAAGAAAAAAAAATTTTCTTGCAAAATCCTTTGAGATATTTCATATGTCCCTTAGTTGTAACTACTGTATTTTTTTCAAAAAAATCGGTGATGGTCATATGACACTTTTCATACCTGCCTGCCTGATTTGAAATGGAATGACTCAGTATTGAAACCAATGTATTGGTTTTAATACCAATGAAGAAACGCGGCGTTTCTTTAAATATCTTGAAAACTCTTTTCTGAAGATGCAGCAGTTTACCTGCCCTCGACAGATTATACTTTAACTTATTGTATTCCTTAAATGTGTAGTCTTTCAGAACTTTTTGTCCTTTTTCTTTCATTTTTGTTAAAAGAAAGATATTTGCTCCAAAATTTATGGTCGTATTTAAATAATCCAACCAAGGGACCAAAAGCGTTTTTTGAGATATCTGTCTATAATGCAGTCATTCGATCTGTCGTTTCTTAAGTACCTCGAAGCAGTCAGATCCGACTAGGCAGCATTTTAGCAATCAAAATTCTGAAGTTTACATTGAGGTTCTATAGGAGTTTTTACTCGGTTTAAAAGGCAAAATCTTTTCTTGTTTTCAGCTGAACATGAAAATGTTTTCACGAATTCGTAGGATGACTAAGGGTATTATTAAAATTTTACAAAGTATTGAATCTTATACAGTAAGTTAGAAGAACCAACCAGCAAAAGTAAATTAAAACTAAAGCTCAAATGCATAACAAGTACGTCTTGCTGCTGTTTGTAATAATAATGACCTACTAAAAAATTTGCAAATATTTCATAATTCAAACAAACTAGGTTCAAGCAGTAAAAAATAAGTGGTAACGTTTAATTGCACAAATTGCAGATTAGAGCAGACATTGTCTCGGTGCTACAAGGAACCCCTTTTTCAATGCAAAATAAGTGAGCTTATGGATGAAAAGATATCTGACAAAAGCCTAACTTTCATCAGCTTTAGTTTGTTTTCCAAGCTTTACCTTCTTCTTTGTTTGGTTACTTTTGAAGCACAAAGGCATTTTTTCAACTTAAAGTATAAGCAGGCTGTATATACACCAGCAGCCATAGAACTCATCCTTGGATATTTTTGTATTTCACTTATGTGAGTATTTTTCTCATTCGTCCGCATCACTGTACTTAATTGTTACTGTTTTTAAGTATATTTCTTACATTCAATAATTATACAAAATATAACTATGAATACATGTTTTTTGTAATTTATACTATGGAAAGTTTTCTTCCCATTATAGGGTAGACCGGGACACGTTTACGCATGGGTCACCTTTACACACTGCCCTTTTTTCAAAACGAATTATAACTGGAAGGGCAACAGTCATAACAGATAACAGATTGATGCTGAGCAGAACTCACAAGTTTTTGAGCATCAATTAAGCTTCGGTCTAGCATACAGAAATAATAATCTGCGTTCTACCAAGTTGAGTAAGTTTTGTGTACGTTTTGAAGCTAATTATGAATAAATAATACTTAGTTAAGAAAGAACAAATACATAAAAATTAAGAATTTTATCTTTTTTTTTTTTTTTTTTTTGAGAATTGTAGTGTATGAACTGTTAATGTTATGTTAAAAAATTTCACGTTACACTGTTAAAAATTTCAGACACGTTACTGAGTATTTCCGTGTAACGTTTCGGGATTTTAATGGTTTTCATCCACTTCCTGGAAATATCAAGTATCACTGTCAAAACGTTTCCTGAATGGCTACAAGTTGCAGGAATGCAAACTTCTCTCTGTTGTAAAAAATATTTATAGCTCCCAGTTTAAAGATTAACTGAGAGTATTTACAAGGTGTATTGACTTTAATTCAATTACAGCTCGTCCTGACTGATTACGCTCCCAAAGGGAGCGAATAAGTCTTTGGACTACTGAGCTTTGCAAGAATTGCAATTCCGGCTTAATACTGCTTCTGGACGGAGCGTTGCAAAAATTGCAATCATGACTTGCAATTCCGGCTTAATACTACTTCTGGAGCTGTTATGTTAATCCTATCTCAGATTTCTTTGATTTCTAGAGGTACGACTGGCTCTAAACGTCAAGGCTTCAGGATAATTTCAAGAAGGGAAACTTTCCTGGTTTTTGCGAGATATGTAACTGGCTGAAAATGGGCACATCAGCTGCCTATTATTTTTCAGGAACGTTTCTGAATCGTTTTTACAGTGTAAAAATAAAACCAAACTTGACGATGGGGCAAGTTTACGCGTTGACGTCGGAGCACCTTTACGCACGTTCTTACGGCGTCTTACTTCTAAACGTACCGTGACACTTTTTTTGCATCGAATTGTCTCAAACCTTTTCAGTATTTTCAGGCTATTTATTTTTGAAAATCACCATTTATTTTTTTAATTAAGTTAAAAATTTGTATATTATAGGTTGCAGTCATGTAGCGCTGTCTTCGTGCCCATTCCGCTTTTACTTTATATACTATTCCGTCTATAATGAATTTGTTTATTTTAACGATGGTAAGACATTATGTTCAAAACACTAACAGAGTCACGTTAGGTATCCAAAATAAGTATGTGTAAACGTTCCCCGCTTAAGGGTCAAGTTTACTCAACCGATTTGGACTCAAAAATAGTTTTTTTCAACGGTTAAAAACACAA
This sequence comes from Uloborus diversus, assembly GCF_026930045.1. Classification (NCBI taxonomy): domain Eukaryota; kingdom Metazoa; phylum Arthropoda; class Arachnida; order Araneae; family Uloboridae; genus Uloborus; species Uloborus diversus. Next base: position 115,327,757 of record NC_072738.1, read on the forward strand.
ACTGAGCAACAACTGACTAAACCAGTTTTGACTCCATTAACTGCTTTATAAAATCGTCATATCTAAAAATAAGTTAAAACATAAAAATTAGAAAATTCATCGAAAAAAAAATCCGCTTAAACGTGCCCCGGTATACCCTGTATTAATATTGCAATTTGTCAATGGCGTTCTAAAAACGGATGTTACCCCAGGCGGTAATGTGTGGTGTCGCAGCCACTTCCCTCAAAATAATAATAATAATAATAATGCTTCGTATTCATGAGATTTATACTAAAAAAAAGTGTGATGCAACGAAAGCTTACATTAAAAGACACGTATAAATTAGGAACTAATTTTAAGCAAAATTTGCCTAAAAAACACATGTAATTGCCCCATATCGCAATTTTATGCTCAAATTATTCTCTGATAGTTCTAAGAAGAATAATGACGTCATTTCCTCGAATTCCACATTAACAACAACCATTTACAAACAACGATAATTGGCAAATCAAAAAATCCGAATTAGATTAAACGCAACATTAAAAGTATTCATTAATACAATTAAAATAGTTAAATACCTTCTGCAGCAGTACAACAGAAAATGATAAATAGCGAAAACAATATTGAAAGGAGAATAGTTTTAATTTTCACCGTTACAGCAAAAGTCTGAAAGCTAAAGCAAGAATTTTTTTTTGTTTACACTCAAGCAAAATATGTAACAGCTATTTTTCTCAATGATTTATTCCCGCTAATTTCAACCCAGCTCGTACAGGCGACAAATGTCAGTTTAAAATGGTACTTACTTAAATTACTTACTTAAAAATGCTAAAAACATTTTCCTGGTTAATTTAGACTTTTAGAGCATTTGAAATCCATTGGAAGAAAATTCTAGGAATCTAAAATGGTAACTTTCACGAAATTTTCAAGAAAATCAAAATCGAGACAGTATGATGATTATTTCGTGTAGAAAGAGGGTCAATCTCAAAGTTAAAATTTTATTTAAAATTAGAATTTTTTTTAATTAAATGTAACTTTTGATTCATTTTTCCTCCCTGACAACGTTTATGCAAAATTTCAAGATGATTAGTTAAATAGTTAAGGCTTAAAACGTAACAAACGAACAAACAAATAAAACTGCTCACTTTCGCAGTTAGAATATTAGTAAGGACAGTAGCTCTCCCGTGCAGGACAGAATGCCGGCTTTTCTGTAAAATGAAGCTTTATCCTTTTTTTTTTTACTATTTATTTATTTATTTTTAGCTGTGCCACTATTTTCACCAGTGATTGATAATTTGCGTTTCAAGAATATGAGCCTTGATTCACATATCGCACCCCGACAAGACAAGTGACACAACTCCCAATTTGGAGGAAAAAAAAAAGTACTAGCTCAGGAGTTTCCAAACGTTTTCGATTCACGGACGGAACCCTTTGACGAATTAGAATTTTCCCGCGGCATCCTAGTCCATCTCTATTGTACAAGGTAAATGCGCTAAATAAGGCCAAATAGCCAAATACCACGCTCGTTTATGGTTGAAATGGCATCAGGTTTTGCATATTCATCAGATGGCTTTATTGGGCTACAATCTACTTTTCTAGGTTATCAAATCATAGGAAAAAATGATAGTACATCATAAAGTTATTTTTCTCTTTGAATTCGTCAACTACAAAAATTAGGCTTCAAGAACAATAAATAACATTTCTTATGCCAGTAAACTGCAGTGAACCAAGTAGAAACTAAACCTACCGTAAAATAAGATAACATAGTTTTTACATCTCTCTTCTGGAATAACTTTTGCTACATTGCTGCCTAATAGTCAAAAACTGATAGTTGAAAAGACTTTTATCTTCAGTGAGACTTTATGATGACGATGAAGACACGACATAGCGAAATTTTAGTATGCTACATGAAAAAAATAGGGGGAAGGGAAAGGCAACATTTGTCTACATGGCCTTATTTGGCACACCCACCTAACATGTATATGGATGCCATCAATACTTCGCGACACCCTTGCCTCTTCCTACGGCACCTTTGGGTGCCGCGACACCCAGTTTGATAACCCCTGTCCTAGTTATTGATTTAAAATTTAAATTGAATGATCTTTCCCGCCACAAAGCTCGCTTGAAGTTAGCTTACATAACACACCGTTAAAATATCACAATTTAAAAGAAAAATTTTCGCACTTTAAATACGCAAAAATAATTTAAACAGCAAAAATCTTACCAGTAAACATCAAATTATCAATTGTTTGCTTCTATTGTAATTTCCGTCGCTTTAAACTACTATTTCGTAAAACGTTGATTTTCTCCAAGGCTGTTTTTTTTTCTCTCTCTCTTTTTTAGTTGTGTCACTTTCTTTGCCCGGGTGAGATACATATATCCAAGCATAAATCAAGCTGTATGCTGTAAGATAGAATGGAGAGAGAGTCATGTGGGCATTTAAAAGAGAAAAGTTCCAAACTGAATATCTTTTCTCCAACTAGTATAATAAAAAAGATATGCCTTTTAAGTTTTAGCATGTCATTTGTACCGACCCCAGCTCACTCGCATATAAAAAGCAAACAGTTGGAGTTTACAAAAGAGCATAAACTAATTACGGGTGGTTCAATTAAACCGTCGCAGATTTCTTCTAAAAATGAAAATTAGTTTTTTTCCTTTTATAATTTAATCTATGTTCAAGAGAAAAGCGTTCGTTAAGGAAATGTTCTAGGAGCTAATGCATTTATCGTTACCAGGTACAAAAACGGGTAAATTAGCATGTTCTTAATTGGATTACCTTTCCTTTGTGAAATGCGAACAGTTTAAGAGTAAAGAAAGCCCCCACTAAGCACAACATTAAAAGTAGCACCCAAGAGATTGAAAAATGATACCAAGAAATTTTAATTTTTTAACGAAATTCTGTACTCTAATTAAGGAATATATTGTTCGTATATGGGAACATATCATGTAGGGGAGCATCTCGTGTTTCGTAAGATATCCGTGATTTTAACCAAGCTTATTTAAACAAGATGGATGATTTATTTAAAGTTTCTGAGTATATTTCCGTTACTGTTTGGATAATATGTTTCTAAATTTAAAGATCTTAAGTACAAAGTGAACAAAAATGCAATTTAAAAAATGAAAAGGCTGTAATCTTAGACACCGAACTTATTTTTTTTTCTTTTTTAAATGCTGCAATAATAGGCGATTTTTTTTTTTTTTTTTTTTTTTTTGAAATCGTAAAAGGGAACCATATTCTGGGTTAAATATCTGCACGCATACCCAACGCTTGAAGCATCTTTGATAAGTTTCGAACATATCACTAAATTTTCTTGTACTCTCTGTACTCGTGATGGCATATGCGTTTACATTTATGGCTTTATACCTATATGTGTGTCATGTAAAGTTATGTTTCAGTCTCAATTGAGTAAGCAAATAATGTAAAAATCATTCGAGATTTTCCTATCTTAATTGGTTAAATGTTGTAGAATGTACAAGAAACATAATGTTGGGGATATATTACATATCAACTCTCCACTTGCGGTTAAAAAAGCCTCATCAGTCAAGTGTTTTGAAAAAAATGCATTAAAATACAAATTAAATAAATTCATGGGTGTATTACATGACTTCTTATCACACAGTTTTTTAGTTAAAAAAATAAAAGAATAAATAAATACATTAAAAAATCGATAATTGTGCTCAGAAAAACTCTTGGATTTCATAATGTTGTAAAATGATAACCTAACTATTTTCCTGAACCGATATTAATATCTAGTATTATTAGCTGCACATGCACACATTTGTAGTTAGTGTAATCAAGGCAATGTGACACGTAACCTATGTTAATCACAATATTTATAACTAGCTACCCAAAAAACAGACTCACAACGATTAACGATACAGAATATATGTTTAGTTCTTTTTACATAATAAAGGAAGTATTGTAATACAGTGTCTGTCATTTTAGGTAACTAGATATATTTTTTTGTGGTTATCAGAGGTTACTTGCCATATTCAATACAAGTTTACACTCAATACTGTTTTTTTTTTTTTTTTTTTTTTTTTTGTAGCGCGATGGTTTAAATATGTAACATATAAGAGTACTATGAATAAAATTTCTTTGTTTCACTGATGTGTACATTTTAAACAACCTATTTTAGTTATTTGACAATAAAAAACCATTTGAATCAATGAGTGACATGAATTTATGCTCTTATTTATTTATTTTTATCTTTTTCCTTATTAAATGTTTATTTGTTTATTTATTTTCGCAAGGGAAATAGAAATGGTCAAATGTTATAACCCGTCTCATTCACCGGGATAATAAATGACACGTTGTTTATTTCCTTAACAACTTTTGTGGCTCAGGTGTTTTATAGCAGTTGTAAAACTTTCCCGTTCCTCTTCAACTACCGTAAGGTGGACGGGAAAATGCATTTGCTTTTAGTTATCGCAAGCATAAAACTTTGACCATTTTTTCCAAATATCGATTTTTTAAGCTTTGCTTTTGATACCAGTTACGGTACTTTTATCGCTTTTTCCTTGCCTATGTCAAGGTCAATTTCAAAATCAAAACTATTTATTTTCCTAACACATCTTCAAAAAGATAAATCTTCTTGTTCAGTGCGCTGTTGGATATTGCGTCGAAAAAAAAAGGAAGGCAACCTACCTGTGACAGTGCGAAAAGAATCACACTTCCACACTTTTTCATATAATTCTATTCCTGCCATTCCCGAATCTCTTTTTTCAAGTTTTCATATATTGCTAGCATGTCTCTACAACAGTCTTCCAACAAGCGGAGAAATTCCTGCACTTTCCCCTCCGCGCCAACTAGATTCATTGACCGCGCATGAATATACTCTAAACACTCGGAGAGCGTCACTGCCTCATCTAACGTTATAATAATACGCCGCAGTAGGAAGGCATTCTATTGTTTTCTTTCACATACAATATATATAATTTAGCCCAATTTTAACTTTGGCATTGATTTTTCTCATGGATGGCAGATGTATAAATAAATAGAACCGAGGAGATCTGGAACTCTTTCTTAACGCGTACAAATTTCCAGTACTGTGAATCGAAAGAGGAAGCGCCATTCGAATGAAGTCAGGAATCCAAGAGGTGATTGTTTTATGAGTTCAAAGCGTAGTTTGCCACAGTCTGACTGTATTTGCGTTGTTCTCCCTGAATAAGAAGTTATATAGGGACACCCCTACCGGTTTTAGTGACAGAATTCAAAATCGTCAGTTGAAACGTAGTGGTGCAGTTTTTACTACCCGGGGCTGGACATGCTGTCCACGCCTGGGTATGAAAGAAATGAACTTTGTAAAGAAAATTAGATATCGTCATGTCTTCAGTAATACAACAGATACCAGAAGTAAATTACATCTGTATAGTATTCAAGAATGAATCCGTGAAAGTTTATATAGATGTTTGAATCTCCAACCTAACAATATGAAAATTTATCAAAGCTATTCCTGCGGCAGTTGTTAAATTACGGATAAAGGAAGACTGCAGACAAGAAATGCCCCTGCAAATCAATCATCATCTACACAATGTGAACTGAATATATATATGCGCCACATCTGCACTTAAGTATTTGGATCATCTCTACATATGGACTCTTACAAAAAATGAAGACGTCAAACAAATAGTGAACTAATGTTCAATTTACATTTCCCAGCGCTGCAGCGGGCCCGCAAATCCGGTATCGTTAGTAATTCATGTTTTACAATTAATATTTGGGTACCCAGTAATTATATAAAGATAATTTACATCATCATTTATGTTTTATATCAGAATTAATAAAATTTTAAAAAGATGAAAAGTATTTAAAATCAAATTTGATGCATATGTTAACTGTATTTATGTTTACATTTTCAATCGGCCAATAACGTAAATGTTTCCACTATACGATTAATAGAATATATAATATCGACTCGGCCTTACATAATGTATTGATAATTATATGTTTATATTAAATATTTGTCTGTACTTTATGCATTATCTATATATATAAAAATCTCGTGTCACGATGTTTGTTCGGGGTAAACTCCGAAACTACTCAACCGATTTTTCTCAAATTTCATATCTACGTGTCATTTGGTCCAACTTAAAAGATAGGATAGTTTTCATAATTTTTTATTGCAACTTTCATATTAATTATGCAATAATAGTGTGAATTAATTGTTTAGTTCTAAAAATTCTTAATAGATGGCGGTGTAATTTAATTAATCGATATAACTCTAACATCGTATGACTTACTGCTAAAAACACCATGATAAAAAAGCTCAGAAATGTTATTTAGAATTTCCATATAACATTTCGGGATATTACAGGTTATTATTCACTTCCTGAGAAAATCAACTATATTTTTCAAAACGTTTCCTTGAATTGCTACAAATTGCAAATTTCACAACGTTGTGAAAAATATTTTTCTCCACCAGTATCAGGATTAACTAAACGTATTTAATAGGTGTATCGGTTTCGGAGCGATTAAGGTTCGCCCAGATTGACTCAACACGCAATGAGTGCGAATTCGCCCAGATTGACTCAACACGCAATGAGTGCGAAAAGATTAAGGTTCGCCCAGATTGACTCAACACGCAATGAGTGCGAAAACAGATCTGGATCACGAAGCTTTGTAAGAAGTGCAGAGGAGTTACGTCCGAGCTACTTGCTTGAGAGTCTGCCTTCGCGTTGGCAATGCGTGCATTAATGCTTTGAGAGCTGTCTTAGAAAAGTAGAAAGGTTCCATGCTATTATATTAAACCTGCGTCAGGCTTCTCTAAAGGTGCCAGAATCGTAACTGCCTTTAACCAAGAAGACTACTGAATTCTTCAGAAATATTCCAGCCTAATTTCAGGAAGGTTAATGAATTTAAGCGGAAAACAATTATTTTCTTTATTTTGTTCCCCAAAGAAATTTTTAATATCATTAATTCTTGCAAAGATACGTTCGCAACAGAAAATTGCAGTGACAATTGCATCGTCAGGCATTGCTGCTACTTTTTTTAGATGGTAGACGAACAGCACATTCAGCTTTAAAGTTGCCTATTAGATATTCATAACAAACAAAACGCAATGTGTAACATTAAAGAAAAAAAAATGGCTGTAGTGTTGCAAGAGAGTGAAATTAAAATATGGGATAAGTGTACTATGGCTCATGAGTAAAAGCATTCATTAGAAGCACATCATAGGATTGTGCAAGATTTGAACGGCAACGATAAACTTTTAGACCAAATTGTCTGAATACTGTCTGGGGACTTCCGGCAGATGTTACCAGTTATTCCGATGAAATCAACGCATGTTTAAAATAATCGTTTTTATAGCGTAATGTCGAGATAATGCGATTGGCCATGAACATGCGAGTATAAACGCAAAATAATCTAATCGCACAAGTATTTTCTAAGCAATTGCTTGGTATCGGAAACGGTGAAATTGCACTGTATCAAAATATACAGTACAACAAAGAGCCAGACAATTTCTACACTGCCATTGAGACGAAAAGTGAACTAATTGAGAGTCTATTCCCAGATAAATTTAATTTTTTAAAAATCATATTTGCCTCTGTAATCGCGCTGGTTTTGTAGCAGTTTTGTTTTCGGTAAACATTCCCGAAGAGACGGGAATATTTGTGGATCGTCAATTGTCAACTGTCAAATACATATCCCGATACATGTCGCAAATTTTATTTATTGGTCGCACAAAGTCATTGGGAGTTGACACTTTCTAATGCAGGTTTGACATATGGAGAAACAGTATTCGTCAACTGTTTAAAACAATTTTGACGACATACTATCCAACACAATCATCATTTTTCAAGGAGAAACTATATAACTTTCACGTTTGAAGACGTATTTCATAAAGTTTAACAAACACACAAATGTCCAAATCCAGATTTTACACCAGAGATGAATATGAAGCTTTAGTTTTAACTGAAGGTTTTTGCGTTTTAATTTCAAATTTGAAACTTAATTATTATGATATGCCGTCACTTGATAGTTGGGCCACCGACTTAGTTAACACTGATTTGCAACGTATAACAACAGAGCAATGACGCTGTCTTAGCTACAATTATTGCGAATAATGAGCCATTACTGACGGTTGGAAAAAAGCTCCTCATTGATGCTGAACAAGCCTATACAGTTGTCGATGAAAACAAAGCAGTAAACATTCCAACTGAGTTTTTAAATGCCCTGGATACACCAGGAATGCGACTACACGATTTCCGGTTGAAAATTGGCTCAACAATTTATTTTTTTCGCGATTTAAACCCACCTAAATTACGCAACGGTACACGTTTCTTCATCAAAAGTCAACAATTTTGACGGGAAAGTTTAAAGGAGAAATGTTTGTGTTGCCACGTAATCCATTAATAGAGTCAAAATTTTCAAACAGATTTGAAAGACTTCAATTTTTGATTCGTTTAGCTTTTGCAAAGACCATAAATAGATGTCAAGAACAAACAATGTCTTCTTTCGGTTTGGACTTGAAACATAAATATTTCTCTCATGTGCAACCATATATCGCCTACTCACAAGTGGAAAGTTATCGTACTTTTCGTATTACTAAAAGACTGGTTAAGCAAGAACATAGTGCACAACTTAGTGCTTAGACAGTTTTCAGTTTTCAAAAAATAGAAACAATAGTTCGAAGTCAATGTTATCTATTTCATTGAAAAAATTTAATTTTTATATGTTTTTAATTTAGTTAGTGTATTTTGTAAAGAAGTTATTGATTACAAACTATAGAGAAAGCTGAGGTGAATAAAATGTAGTGTAGAATCTAAAAGTGTATGGTGGTTTACGCTTAGTTTCTACATTCGGTTATTTTACAATCAGTTTCGATATTTACTGTCACTATCAAGTTATTTTTGGTTTTTTTTTTTGACCGAAGTCATACTTACAAAATTTACTAAGCGTAAGTATAGTGCTTTTTCTATAGAAAATTTAGTTAGTACTTACTGGATTCAATAAGTACTTTCTTCAGCCTCGACTGTTAAAAAAAAAAAAAAAAAAAAAAAAAAAACGAATCGTTACTGAGTAAAAATTTTCGATACTTGCTTGCAGTTCTGGTTAAGATTTGGCTATATTTGCATTACTGCTTACAGAAGTTCCTTCATAAATCAGAAGGGTGCTAAGCTTTTTTTTTATCCCTTCCTAAGTTTACACTAAAGTTCCAGAAACACGACTAGCTTCAAACGGGAAGATCTTCGAATTTTTCAGACTACAATGGAATAATTTTTGTTCAGATAAAAATCGTATACTAAAATGTAGATCTTCTAATGACAGTTTTTGACTCTTTGGACAAAAGAAAAAAAAATACAACCCCAAATTGAAATTACGCTTTTCATTTAGTTAACCTAATGAATATTTATTAGAATACGAAGAAAACATTAAAATTACTAACAACTTGATGGGTAAAATATCCTTTTTTTTCTTTTTTCGGCAAAAAACAAATAGCCAGTCACATTTTTAACTACATTCAAAAAAGCTGCGCTTAAAAAACGAACATAGTTCAACTGATTTTGTATCTTAACCGATCGTTTAAATGATGAACACGTACTGCCATCTAAGCCATAACGATTCAAGCAACCTGCGATAACAAATTGTATAAATTTTCAAAAACAAAAACACTTCTCTTCAATATCTTATCTTATATACTACTTCTGTGGATTATTTTTCTGTCGGTATGCGAGATCCTTATATTTTATTTCTGTAGCCTGTTTTTTGTTCCTACGCGAGACCTTCCTCAATTCTTGATCGATTTCTTTGATTTACCCCTCATTTTAAAGCTTATCGAACTGGCTAATGACAAAAATCAGACCTACGGTCGAAAAATCAATTTTTTCGGAAACGCCCCTTGCTCTTGCATAACCTTGATGTGGCCTGTAGTTCTTATGCAGATTTTCTTTTTTTTATTTAAAATTCTAATAAAATTTCCAACTTTTTGCACCGCTTTCGGCAAAAAAAAAAAAAAAAAAAAATCATAATTAAGCCTTTTTTTTTAAATAAAGCTTAAAAGCACTGGGCTTAGTTGTTCGGTTTCATTGATAAGTCTTTTTTTTTTTTTTTGGTAGAGCGTTCGGCTATAAATTAGCTGAACTTCGGGTCCGCCGTAGCTAATTTAGATTAGTATTACGCATTACAGATTAAAATTACGCATTATATGTAGAGTGCAGCTCTGGTTAGTTGAGCTGTCACCTTGACTATGTTGACCTGTTTTAGGGGAGTTTAGTGAAAAATAGACGTGTTATTGGCTCGGATTTTAGTTAGAATATTTTTGAAAACTACTAAGAAAGTTTCTCAACTCAATTTAGCACCAATTACCGCTCCCTATTTACCGAAACAAAGGTAAACATTGTCAGATTCGGAGCTCAAATTTCAGAGCCTCACAAAACTCATTACAACAGATAACACACTTAAGGCAATAACATAAATGCGACGGGAATGCTCCTTGGCATTTCAACTCTTTTATGCAGGCTGCAGTTATTATTCAGATGAATTGACTATTAATCAAATGGTGTTCTTTCTTTTTTTTCTTCAAAGCTTTAACTCCGTTCAGATTACTGAATATAATGTAAGCATAAAAAAATATTAGATTAAAAAATTCAGACCTCAAGGGAATCCTTTTTGCGCAGAAAAACTCTTCATTGTATGCTGAAATGTAGTTTTTGCTCTTAGCAGTGTTCGACCTTTTGTATAAATAAAACACCACTATACCAAATTGAAATTACAAGTCTCATCCAGTAAACCTTTAACTATTTATTCGAATACGATGAAAAAACATTAAATTTGTTATCAACTTCAAAAATAAGAAATCCTTTTCTTATCCTCTGCTTTCGGCGAGAAAAAAAATTGCAATTTTTCTACGTTCGAAAAATTACACATAAAAAACGCATTCAGTTAAACTGGTTTCGGTTTTGAATTTTAAGTGTTCGATTACAAGAAAAACATTTGCTGGCCTTCAAGGCGTAGCGGTTAAAGCAGCCTGCTATGGGAAATTGTATTAATTTTCAAAAATAAAAACATTTATTTTCAATCTAATATGTTATTTCTCTAGAATGTTTGTTTCAATCGCTACGTGAGATCTTCCTCATTCCTTAAAAAAATTCCATGTTTTACAAATAATTTTAAAGCGTATCAGCTGGCTAATGACAAAACATAGACGCACGGTCTTTTTTTTTTTTTTTGGCAAAAAGCTTTTTGGCTGTTTTTATTACATATTGCTTCAATGAATAGCACTCGAAAACGAAAACGAAATTGCTCGGTTGGTTGGAGTGTCATGCTGACAATCAGAATGGCGCCAGTTCGAACCCGTGCCAATACATATATCTTTTATGCCTCTTTTTTTCCGTTACAAGCTCACATAGGCAGGATTGTATTTGCCACAACCCGTTTTTTCACATGCACAACTACTGATTTTCACTTGTCATTCAGTCACACTTTTAATGATATTTATGTTTGTATTGAAAATACGTACAACCAAAAAGTGAGCGATCATTACATCATCACATCGTTGTATTTAACGACATTTTGTCGCTGATGTCTTTAAATTACATTCCTTCTTTTGTGCCTTTATTTTTTTTTCCGTTTACTTAAATCCGTGTACTTTTTTCAATTCTTCTTCATTATGTTCTTCTTTGAAATTTTTAATGAGAGAAATGCCGCATGAAACGATTCGAAGCAGAGTGCGGAGTTCCGCACGGGTCGTCTAGTGTGTTATTATTTCTGTAGCCTGATTTTGGTTTCTACGCCAGATTTTCCTCAATTCTTGATCGATTTCTTTGATTTACGCCTTATTTTAAAGTTTATGGTGCTGGCTACTGACGAAAAATAGACCCACGGTCTAAAAATTGTTTTTTTTTTCAGCCGAAAAACCTGTTTAAAGAACCAGAATGAGGTTTTCGGTTAAACTTAATTTGCGCTATGACCGACAGAGCTGAATAGCTTGATCGGCAGAGCGTTCTCTTCGTAACCAGGAGAATGCGCGTTCGGGCCCGCGTCCGGACAATCTGCAACAAAAAATTAGAGCAATATCGCGCGTTACATGAACACTTAATTAAGTGAATAACGACTATGAAAGAATAGAATAAATGAGAAGGAAACGCCTCTTGCTGATATGGAAAATTGAAGTGACTTTCACTAAATTACTTCGGAATTGCACGTTTTTTTTTCTTTTTCTTTTTAAGCTTTGGCTCTGGTAAGAAAAATAAAGCATAATATAAGCGAAAATATAAGTAACAGGTTTAAGATTTCATACTACAATAGAATTGTTTTTTGTTCAGAAAAAAATAATAAATCGTATATTGAAATATATAATCTTCTAATGAGTTTTTGACTCTTTGTACAAATAAAAAAATTACTACCTTAATTTGAAGGGTAAAATATATATTTTTTCTTCTTTTTGCAAGAAAACAAATAGCTTATCACATTTTTACAGCATTCGAAAAGCTACGCTTAAAAAAGAGCATAGTTCAATTTATTTTGTATTTTAACCGTGCTGTTAAATGATGAAAACGTGCTGCCATCTAAGTTATAACGGCTCAAGCAGCCTGCGGTAACAAATTGTAAAAATTTTCAAAAATAAAAAAATGTTTCTTCAATATCTTATCTTATATATTATTCCCTTCTCATTTTAAAACTTATCAGGCTGGCTAATGAAGAAAAATAGACTTACGGTCGAAAAATCAAGTTTTCGAAAACGCCCCTTGTTGTTTCAAAACCTTGATGCTGCCTGTAGTTCTTATTTATTTTTAAAAGCAAAGTTCTAATGCAGTTTTCCATTTTTTACGTCGCTTTCAGCAAAAAAAAAAAAAAAAAAAAGCCTGTGTGTGTGTTCATATTTTAATAAAGCTTAAAAGCACTGGACTTAGTTGTTCGGTTAAATTGATAAGTTTTTTTCGGTAGAGCGTTCGGCTATAAACTATTCGAACTTCGGGCAAGTTTGGGCTGTCCGAAAGAATATCAATTTTTTTTTTTAGTATTACGCATTACATGTACTCATAACATACAAACGTAATAAAATAAATGCAGTGAGATTGCTACTTGGTGTTTCGACTCCTTTATGCAGGCTACAGTTATCATTCGGATAAGTTGACTGTTAATCGAAGAGTGTTCTTCCTTTTTTTAAGCTTTGACTACATCCAGATCACTCAGCATAATGTAAGCATAAAAAAGTACTAGATTTACCAAAAGGAAATCGTTTTTGTGCAAAAAAACATTTTCGTTGTATGCTGAAATGTAGATGTTTCTAATAGCAGTGTTCGACCTTTTATACAAATGAAAAAATACTACGCCAAATTAAAACTACGAGTTTCACCCAGTAAACCTTTAATTTTTTATTCTCGCGAATACGATAGAAAGCATTAAAATTATTATCAACTTCATTAGCAAGAAATCATTTTCTACTCCTCTGCTTTCTGATGGAAAAAAAAAACATTTTGTCTACGTTCGAAAAATTACACTTAAAAAACGGACTCAGTTCAACTGGTTTTGGTTTTGAATTTTAAGTGTTTGATTAAAAGAGAAACATGCGCGGGCATTTAAGCCGTAACTGTTAAAGCAATCTTCTATGTGAAATAGTTCAATATTCAAAGATAAAAACGCTTATTTTCAATCTAATTTATTACTTCTCTAGAATGTTCGTTTCAATCGCTACGTGAGATCTTCGTCATTCTTTAATCAAATTGCATGCTTTTCGAATCTTTATATATTATTTCTGTAACCTGTTTTTTGTTTCTACGCCAGATTTTCCTCAATTCTTGATCGATTTCTTTGATCCTTATATATTATTTCTGTAGCCTGTTTTTTGTTTCTACGCCAGATTTTCCTCAATTCTTGATCGATTTCTTTGATTTACACCTTATTTTAAAGCTTGTGGTGCTGGCTACTGATGAAAAATAGACCCACGGTCTAAAAATTGTTTTTTTTTTTTTTTAGCCGAAAAACCTGTTTTAAAGAACCAAAATGAGGTTTTCGGTTAAACTTATAACTTTAACTTGCACTGTGATCGGCAGAGCTGAATAGCTTGATCGGCAGAGCGTTCTCCTCGTAATCAGGAGAATGAGTGTTCGGGCCCACGTCCGGACAATCTGCATCAAAAAATTGGAGAAATATCGCGCATTGCATGAAAACTTAATTAAGTGAATAACAAAAATGAGGGAATAGAATAAATCAGAATGACGCTCTCCTTGCTGTTATGAGAACTAGATGTGACTTTGTGCTGAATTACTTCTGAATTGTACGTTTTTTTTTTTCTTTCTTAAAGCTTTGGCTCCAGTAAGAAAATTAAATCATAATGTAAGCAAAAATATAAGTAACAGGTTTAAGATTTCAGACTACAATAAAATTGTTTTTTGTTCCAAAAAAAATAATAAATCGTATATTGAAATATATATTCTTCTAATGAGTTTTAGACTCTTTGTACAAATAAAAAAATTACTACCTCAATTTGAAGGGAAAAATATATTTTTTTCTTCTTTTTGCAAAAAAAAAAAGCTTATCACATTTTTACTACATTCGAAAAGCTACACTTAAAATAGAGCATAGTTCAATTTATTTTGTATTTTAACCGTGGTGTTAAATGATGAACACGTGCTGCCATCTAAGTCATAACGGTTCAAGCAGCCTGCGGTAACGAATTGTAAAAATTTTCAAAAATAAAAACATTTCTCTTCAATATCTTAAATTATATATTATTCCCTTCTCATTTTAAAACTTATCAGGCTGGATAATGACGAAAAATAGTTTTACGGTCGAAAAATGGAGTTTCCGAAAACGCACCTTGCTGTTTGAAAACCTTGATGCAGCCGGTAGTTCTTATGTTTTTTTTTTTTTTTTTTTGCAAAGTTCTAATGCAGTTTTCCAATTTTTAAAGTCGCTTTCGGCAAAAAAAAAAAAAAAAAGTCTGTGTGTGTGTGTGTGTGTGTTCATATTTTAATAAAGCTTAAAAGCACTGGAATTAGTTGTTTGGTTAAATTGATAAGTGTTTTTCGCTAGAGCGTTCTGCTATAAACTATCTGAACTTCGGGCAAGCTTGGGCTGTCCGACATAAAATCAAATTTATATTAGTATTACGCATTACATGTACTCATAACATACGCACGTAATAAAATAAATGCAGTGGGAATGCTACTTGGTGTTTCGACTCCTTTATGCAGGCTACAGTTATCATTCAGATAGTTTGACTGTTAATCGAAGGGTGTTCTTTCTTTTTTTTAAGCTCTGACTACATCCACATCACTCAGCATTGCATAATATAAGCATAAAAAAGTATTAGATTTACCTAAAGGAAATAATTTTTGTGCAGAAAAACATTTTCATTGTATGCTGAAATGTAGATGTTTCTAATAGCAGTGTTCAACCTTTTGTACAAATGAAAAAATACTACGCCAAATTAAAACTATGAGTTTCACCCAGTAAACCTTTAATTTTTTAATCGCACAAATACGATATAAAGCATTAAAATTATTATCAACTTCATTAGCAAAAAATCATTTTCTACCCCTCTGCTTTCTGCTGAAAAAAAAAAAATACATTTTTGTACGTTCGAAAAATTACACTTAAAAAACGGACTCAGTTCAACTGGTTTAGGTTTTGAATTTTAAGTGTTCGATTAAAAGAGAAACATGTGCGGGCATTTAAGCCGTATCGGTTAAAGCACTCTTCTATGTGAAATAGTACAATAATTCAAGGATAAAACACTTATTTTCAATCTAAATTATTACTTCTCTAGAATGCTTATTTCAATCGCTACGTGAGATCTTCGTCATTCTTTAATCAAATTCCATGCTTTACGAATAATTTTAAATCGTATCATGCTGGTTAATGACAAAATATAGAAGCATGATCTTATTATTATTATTATTTTTTTTTTTTTTTGGCAAAAAGCTTTTTTGCTGTTTTTTACTACGCATTCCTTCACTGAATAGCTTTCGAAAAGGAAGGCGCAATAGCTAGGTTTGTTGGGGCGTTGGGCTGTTAATGAGAATGGCGCCAATTCGAATCCGTGCCAATAAATATCTCTTTAATGTTTCTTTTTTTTTTCCTGTCAGATGCTCACATGGGCAGGACTGTATTTGCCACAATCTGTTTTTTCACATGCACAATTATTGCTTTTTCACGAGTCACTACTCAGCCACTTTTAATGATATTTATGTTTGCATTGAAAATATGTACGGCGAAAAGGTGAGCGATGATCAAATTATCACAACGTTGTATTTAACGAGGTTTTGTTACTGATGTCTTTAAATTACATGCCTTCTCTTATGCGCTTACTTTTTTTTCGGTTCTTCTTCATAATGTTCTTCCTTTGAAATTTTTAAAGAGCGAAATGCCTTATGAAACGATTCGAAGCACAGTGCGGAGTTCCGCAGGGTCGGCTAGTTATGTGTTATTTTAGTACATGTAGTATTTCTTTAACCAACCAAATTCTATTATAGAGCAAAATATTAATATTATATATTTACATTTTAATATTTTCCAAACAACCAGTAACCATTTTTTCTCAACCTTCCACGGTATACCATTACACTACCCATTGTGAATCTTTCATTCTTTCACATCGAATAGTTATGTAAAAAGATTAAAACATTTGCTAAATGTTAATAATAGCGATAATGATGATTATGACAATTGAAGTATAATAATCATATTAAAAATAACTGTTTAACCAGTGCAAAGCATTTGCTCTTTACAGAAGAAGATACGAAACCCGACTTTTTGAGCGTAGGTTTCTGTTTAACAGTCAAAATGTGTTTATAAGATGGGAGAGATTTTGTTTATAAGAGGGATTTTTTAAAAAAAATATTGTCTTATTTTTGAAATTGTGTTGAATAATTAAGAAAAGTATGGGCATATCCACAAAAAACACCTATGGGAAATAATACACCATATGATACTGCTACTTACGATGTTAAAGTATCACTTTCTTAACAACGCAAGTGTGCTTCAGAATTATGTCCCCGATGAGATTAGGTCATGGAAATTTTGAACAGAATTCAGTTAAGGGAAAATAGTCGTTCAAAAACATTTATGGACCACAGGAGAATTGATGGACGTGCTTACATCTGAGCTAATGGGTCTTGACTTCGGGAGCCTATACACTGAAGCAATGTGTAATAAAATTACAAAACGAATTGAAATGTCTGCCTCAATTTTTTTTTAATATTGAAAAAACTTTAAACTACACTTTACCATGCTTAAATTAATGCTTCGTTTCCTCATTTTAGCAATATAAGAACTGTAGTACAGAATCTTGCAATAATTTTAGATTATATGTTCGAAGAAATTTTTATCGGAATTCTGCTGAAGAAAATAAGTCATTAAAACGACATTTTTTGGTCAAATGGGGATTCAAACTCAAGACCTTTATATTCATAGCACGGTCATCTAACCAACTGAACCAGTGGGCCACTATTTCGGAACGCTATGCATTAAAGCAATGCGCAAATGCGCAATACTAAAACAGAATAACTTTTCCTTTTCGGAAGAACAACCAAAACGTGAGCTATCTGTTTTATTTGAGCTGAAAACGGTGAGAAAAAATCTTTACAATGATGCCTTAATTTTAAAATTTGATAAAGCATTAAGGAAATAATGGTGTTTCCACAAAAAGAAACCCCCTTTGAAAAGTAATGTATAATAATAATAATAATAATAATAATAACAGCACCAATAATCTAATAATAAGTAGAAGCAGAAGAAGAATAAATAAAATGAAAGTGAAAAACTCTATATTACCACCGTTGACACATTTCTAAATAGTATACTTCTGCTTTCATACTTTCATGTTTAATATTTCAGTACAAAGTTTCAAAATCTAGTCTAAAGGGATGTTCAAAAATCTTGTAAAAAAAAGGGATTAAAACTATTTTTGTAGACCTCACTTTTTTCGGAACCAAAAAAGGCTAAATTTAACTTAAAATTTTGGCCAATTTCAGCGACAACATCCTGCATATTATCGATTTCAGTTCACCATACCTAAGCAAAAGTTTATTTCACCTTTGAAACTGTCATCTCAGTTTTGTCCTTACCGTTTAGTGGGATCTTGAAATTGTTCTATATATTGAATTTCTATGCTAATTTTAGAGATAATCATTTCCTATGTTCAATATTGGAAACTTCAATAATATAAGACGGTTGAAACAGTTTTTAAGACAAAGAATCACCGTGAATGAAAAAGAGAAATAAAATTTGCATGAAATGGAGGCAGAAAGGAAACACCTTTTCATAATAAGCTCTAAATATTCCCATTTCCAGGACTACGTTTCTTTCTCGATGTCACGTTTTCAAATAACACTTTAATAAAAAATATGTAAATTGCGTTCTGGTTTTTGAATTTGTTAAAAATTTATCTTTGCCTTATTTTTCTAGGGTTAGGGTGTTTTTTCTTTAAAATACTTAATTGCTATGCTAAGAACTATATATTTTAAATGAGATTAAAAATGCACATTGTGCTCAAGTGTTTGATTTTGTAACCCGGACAATTTTGAATGCATAAAACACTAATCTTTAAACGGCTCTCTTTTTAGAACAAAGTATTTTATTAGGTGTACAAAGCAATTGTTTTTGAAATAACAAGTTTTTTTTAATAGATATACATTACTGGTAAAAAGCATTTTCAAGAATAAAGCAAAGAAAAAAGCATTAATCTTCTTTATACTCAACTACTTTTAATGTCAATATGTTACATTTATTTAAAGATCAGACATTATTAACTCATTAAACAAAAAAATAATTTATTTAACAAAAAGAAAAAAATAAAAAATAAAAAGGGTAAAAAAAAGAACAACAACAACAACAGAATTTTGAACTTATTTCGGTTTTCTCAAAATAAATTTAAAGTGCTTTTAATAAGAAAAGACAATAAATAAGCGCTATTGAGTCAAAAAGTATTCAATGTTAGTTTAATCTACTTCTGCTTTTGAGCATAACAACCTTACTTTAAGGCATAGTTTCACACTTATTTCTGACTACTGAAATTTAGTTATAGTTTTCATAAATGTATCTATACATTTACACATCCAGAAGAACAGTTTAGTTGAAAAAGTACTATAGTATCGCCTTATCTTGTAAAATTGTTAGATTTCTCAAACTTGCAATAGTGTAGACTAGTAGTGTAGGAGCAGAACTTCCAACTAAATCTTCAATTCATGTCCATAGCAAGCTATTTTTTAACCCTTTAATACAAGTATTAAATTCGCGAAAATAAGGAGCTTTGCCAAAGTTGACACAAGAAAGGAAATCTGTAATATATGTCTCGTCTTTAGCTAATTCACCAGCAAAATATTTTGAATTGGAACTTCAGATATATTAACGGTAAAACTATCATTTACTAAAATAGAATAAACTGTCCCAAGAAAATTAGATAAAAATATTGACTCTTTAAAAATATATAAAATAATTTTCAAAAGAAACACTTAATGTAGGAAAATATACTATACTTATCACTATTGGTAGAAATAATTAAAGCAACAATTTACCCCGATCTGTGTAACAGCATACCCGATTGTTTTGAAAGTTATTACAAATGATGAAAATGTATACAAACTTTCACAGGTGGAATAAACGTTAAAATATCATTTTGAAAAAAAAAAAGGTTCAGCAATACTTAAAGCAAACCGTGTTCTACGAAAAAAATTTTAAAAATATTTTTTATAAAAAATATTTTGAATTTTATAACAACTACACCCAATCTCTCATACTTACCCATGAGGTTTTAATTGTGAATGCAAGGAAAGGGGTAGCAAAATGAAAATTATCTTTTTTTGAATGATCTTAAGAAAAACTGTTTTTATTACATTTAAGGTAGACCGGACACTTTTACACGGTGTCTTCTTTTCAAAACGAGTTATAACTGGAGAGCCAATAGTCATAACAGATTGATGCTGCTCCCTAGCAAATATTCTCAAAAGTTTTTGAGCATCAGTCGAGCTTCGGTTTAGCATGCAGAAAGGATAATCTGTTTTCCACCAAGTCGAGTATATTCTGAGTTGAACGTTTTGAAGCTTATTGTGAATACATAATACTTAGTAAACAAAGAACAAATGTAAAAAAATAGCAGAATTTTATCCTTTTTTGAGAATTGTACTTGTATGAACTAAAATGTTATTAAGTTTTTTTGCACGTTGAAAATAAATCCAAACTTGGCGACGAGGCAAGTTTACGCACTGACGTGTGGAGCACCTTTACGCACGTTCTTACCGCGTCTTACTTATAAACGCAGCCTGGCGCTTTTTTCGCTCGGAACTGTCTCAAAACTTTTAAGTATTTTTAGACTATTTAGTTTTGTAAATCATCATTTAATTTTTAATTGAGTTTAAAATTCGTATCGTATAGCTTACAGTCATGTAGTGCTGTCCTCGTACCCGTTCAGCTTTTATTTTATATACCATTCAGTCTGTAATAAATTTGCTTTATTTTGACGATGGTAAGACATTATGCTCACAATGAATATGCCTAAACGTGCCCCGTGTCCGGGGCACGTTTCTGCAACCGACTTGGACCCAAAAATTTTTTTTTTCAACGGTTAAAAACACAAACTAAGTAACAACTGAATAAACCATTTGCTAGTAACTGCTCTATTAACTGCTCTATTCTAACTAAAACTCTATTAACAGCTTCATAAAATCGTTATGTTTAAAATTTCCTAAGTAAAAAATAAAAAATTAGAAAATTCATTGAAAAAAATCCGCGTTAACGTGCCCCGGTCTACCCTACTCAATGGAATTTAAAGAGCTACAATTTGCAGTAAAAATGAGTCAGGCTAGAAAAAGCCATAAATATTATATCCACTTATGGAGGTGAGGGCACGTGCATTTACGAATGCATGGCAGAGACAAAAAAATAAATAAATAATAATAATAATTCAACACACGTCTTACTACACACCAGTCATTTGAACTCGATTTTTAACGAATGCAAGAACACTTTCACTTTCTTCATATCGTTTCGTGAATGTGCGTAATAACAGTCAAATTTCAATAACTTTAATTCCAAAGAGACCGAATGAAACTTTTGAGTAATTAGTAGTTCGAAGACTTTGGAAGATTCCAAAGCCTTTTCAAGAGTTTGGGGACCAACGAAAACGTCAAGATAATGGAATACTGAAGTTGAATTAATGCTTCGAGTTATCGAGAGTTGACTGTATTAGATTCCATTCATGTAGTTTTCAGCTCAAAGAAATAAAAATTGTACGCTATTCGAATAGAAAACATCCTCAAGTATATAATAGTCAATGATCGAGTAACGTTCCTGACATCATCAACAATGAAACTCGCGCTACAGCATGATCATTTGATACTTTGTTTTTGTAATGTTTAACATGCAGGGAAAGAGTTTATTATGACAAGTCAGAACTAAATCTGGCAATTTATCTGTTTTACTGGTAAGACTGTCTCATTTCAGAAAAATGAAGAAACGAAAAAGTGGTCAATAATCAACGCTGTTTACTGGAGTTAGGGTTAAAATGTCAACTATCAAAATATCACGAAACAAGCAATTGCTTCTTTCAAATGTAGAAGCAATTTTCACCCGTCATATGTTAACGGGCGATTTTGTAGTATTTAAGAAATATCAAGACAAAGAGAAAAGCAGCACATAGTTGATCAAATAATGAGTTCAATACTATAACGCTCTTGATAAATTAAAATGTTAATAATATTTTACTTGGAAAGTAAAATGAAATTTTATGCAATACACATTTTAATAATATTTACACACATTTTAATAAAATTGTTTACAATGTTACCACATGAGTGACACTTTAACCTTCAAAGCTTGGATCCAACTAACAACTGAGCGTCTTTTAGTTTGTAAGGATAAACAAAAATATTTACTCATCATAATAAAAATGGAAGACTCAAAGCTGTTTCTGTTTTAAACAAATGAACTAACCAAAAAATTATAGTTTCGGAGCGAAAACAGGATTAATGTGTATTTGTACAATGTTCAACCAACAGCTAACTGGTTTTCCTTTTAGACACTTTTAAGTGTCTAAAAGGATAATATTTAAGCCTCTTTCGAATGTTTAAAAAGGAAAAAAATACGTTTAAACTATGTAAAAGTTTTCACATTTGACATGACTTTTGATGAAAAAAAAATTTGTATGTAGCTTTTACCACACTGTGTTTTTTTCGAATCTTTATCAGTAAATAAAACATATAATACGGAACAAGGAAAAAGAAATTGTCTGTTTTACTTTTTAAAAATATATCCAGGAAATCCACCGTATATGAGAAATAAGAAAACTCCATTCTCCATCCCCAATAACATCCTGATACGATAGCCTCATTGGACATATTCGTTCTTTTCTCAGTTCTATTCTTTTGCAGAATCCCTAGAGTGTCTGTTCGAATCCTATTCATGAGATGACTTTGGAAGAGAGTTCTGCCCAGAAAAAGAATTTATTCTTTCGAAATAAAGAGAATATTTACGCTCTTTTATGACAGATATTATTTACTTCAAAATGGCGAAGTACTTTTTGGTAGAAATATAATAGTATTATATTTCATACAATATTGCTGATACGAAATAGAAATATCAGATACATTTTAACCGCAGGCAATGGTATTTCAATATCTATTTTAAATATTATCTTAATTATATTGCTATAAGCGATACTGACAATACGTTTTATGGGGAAGTTCTAGTAGAATTTTAAATGTAATTGTTAAAGAACTTAGATTATTGCGTTGTGTGAAATATGTATGTATAACCCATTCGTATCACGATTCTCCCCAGTTTGTGCACGTGCATAGAAAAGGTAATGTATCCATGGTGACTTATCATCTGAGATTGGAGATATAAAAAAGGTACCTGGAGAAACGAGGACACAAATTGTAGATAAAAAGACGATTCATTTACTGTTACTTTGGGAACATGACTGGTTGGTGCGGATGCCGGCGATCTCCTTCCACTAACTCCACAAATATCCTGACTCCCGAAGAAAAGGACGATCACACAATGGAACGCTTCATATACATCACTTTGGGCATAGTTCAGTTCATATGGCTCAATTCGGATCCCTGTGAGCAGCGGGCAGCCCTGCCCGATCCATTCCTAGAGGACATCTCTATCATTCACGAAGCGCAGTTGAAGAGTCCACGCAAAATTCCACACTCGCGGATCATTTTTATCACTATTCAGGACCGTAGTGGAGCGTTCAAGCGATTCTTACATGTCCGCAGGTCATCTGATGTAGAACTTATTTTATAGATGTTCCATTTTTGTAAAAAGACACGGGTGATGATAATGGTTGAAGAAGATAAAAAGAGACACGACGATACAGGCAACAGATGTGGCTCAACTGACCTTTTCCCACGTGCGCCACACCCGAGCTCAACTCTGTGTTGCCATACACATTTTTAAAACATTTCGACCGAAGTGCTTCTTCTTCTGTCCGAGAGCAATGGAGGTCAGCGTTGCGTACATAGAGATCAAGGATAGTGGAGAAAGAGAGGAGATCCGTAAAATATATGTCGAGCTTCACGACATATTCTCCCCCCTGACACAGTTAAGAAAAATTTAAAGCCAAACAAACAAAAAACGAAAACCCCCAAAAAAATTTTTTGTATATGAAACCCTATCACTAACCAACATCTCGCATTAACCAGTCACTTACATGGGTGCTTACATAAACCAGTACCTCAGACGGTACCTTTGAAAAAGCTTGACTAAACAATCATAAAAATATACATGATATACAAAAAGGAAGTATCTAGAAATTCATACATACTTATATGCATCAGAACAGTATGTCAGAAAATAATTTGTTGATGACAAATTATTATTATTATTATTATTCCACAAGCATATACCCTCAAGTGATAACTCGAGTACTTCATTCAAGAAGGTTCAACTCGTTGTACTTAATCTTAATCCTGATTTTTTTTTTTTTTTTTTTTTTTTTTTGATACTTCAACAGAAAAAACAAATTAGTTTCAATTTTTAAAAAACATGAGAAAATTTTTTTTTTTGAAATCTTCACAACCAAACATTTTCAAATGGTTAAAATAGTACGTAAAATGGTGTATAAGTTTAACTAACATTTAATCAAAGTATATTCGACTATGCTTCACAATTGTTATGAATGTATACTCCTCCTTTGTATTCATTTTAATTGCAAAATTTGCATTAGTGGCAAACACTATCTTGACAGTTCACCAAAAAAAGTTCTTAGTTTCAGTCACTAAATTTTTTTTTTTTTTTTTTTGAAGAAAACAAATTTTTTTGAAAAGTTCATTTGACTTTGATGTTGAAAGATGATTGTCACAATTGCTCATAATTAAACTGTCATCTGATTGTAAATTACCAATTTTTTTTATACACACTGTACTTCAATCAAATTTTGTAAAGACACATTAAAAATTATAAACAAACAATGCAAATTAAAATATTGAAAAAAACTATGTACAAAATATTCGAAGACACCAGTTTTCAGATCACTCCAACACAGCCATGTGTATTTGTAAGTTCAAACTGATTATGTGCGAACACAAATCACTTCAATCCTTTGGAAAACATCACAATATCCTCCCCTTAAAAATTTTGCAAAAGAGGTAAACTAAAGTGTATGAAACAAATATTAAACCAAATAAAAACCAAGAAATTACCTTCATAATGAAAATTTAAGCTGCCATCACCAGAGGGAATTTTTTTTTTTTAGATAAAAAAAACAAGCAAAATTCAAAACAAACAAGATCTGTAAACAAAACAAATATGATGCCAGCATCAAAATAACAAACGTAAACAAATAAAGTTTGAATTGAAGAGAAAACCTTAACCTGATCAGTGTGCACCCTGACTCAAGAAAAGTGAAAAAAAAAATATTGACAACTTCTTAAGTAATACCTTGTTTTATACACTTGAGTTTGTTCCTCAACATTAGAGTTATTTCCCTGATAATGTTGTTTCCTGTGGATTGCAGGTCTTAATCTATCAACATGAACTTTAAATGCATTTGCAAAAGAGTTGTTGGCAAACCTAATTAAATAATTAACTGCGTTACATCTTTTAATAACCTGATATGGCCCAGTAAATTTTGGTTTAAATTTGTCCTTAGATCTTAAGTACACTATTTGCCCTTCCTTAATATCCCTGAGCTTAGCATTTTCATGTTGCTTCACATTTTGCTCATATTGTTTTCTCTCTAAATTTGAAAAGGCTGTGGTATACTGTTTCTGTAAGGTTTCAAGGACATGTGCCATATATTGAGTTTTGTCCAATTGAACACATTTTATATCAGGGTTATATGTGTCAAAAATCAAAGCCAATTCCCTACCAAAGTGAAGAGAATTAGGAGTAAAACCCGTTGAGCTGTGTACAGAACCATTATACAAATTCTGGTGAATTTTTAGCGCATGTGAAATATTATACCCTTCTTCTTGCATTGCTAAAATAGTGGCCTTTATTCCGGTATTTATCCTTTCACTTTTTCCGTTGGCTTGTGGTCTACCTGAAGAAGTGTGTCTTAGTTTAATACCCAATGTTTTTGACAAGGTCTCACACATTTCAGCTGAAAATTGTGAGCCTAAATCTGTTAAATTTACAGCGGGTCTCCCAAAAATACTTATATATGTAAACAAATGCTTTGCAACAGATTCCGCAGAAATGTTCGACATTTGGTATAATTGCATATGTCTACTGAAATTGTCAAGCACAGTAAGTACATATTGTCCATTCCCTAGGGGGCCCAAAATGTCGCAAGAAATTTGATGACTTGGTTCATGAGGAATAAAATTTTTGCCTAAAGGAGCTTTTTGCATAGCATAAGGCTTCAATTTAATGCATTTATCACAAGAATAAACCCAATTCAATGTTTCAGCATACCTTCCTACCCAAAAATATTTTTGTTTAATGAACTCATAAGTTTTTGCTAACCCTTGATGAGCCAAGTGAGCAATTGCCATAACCTTAGGTCTCAGTGACTTAGGAACAACAATTTTATGTACTACTTCATTATTTTTCTTGTCGTTGAAAGCATACATCAGTACCTTACTTGAAGGGTGGATAAAATATTGGTCCACTTTTTTAGTTCTACGTTTTGACGACATTTTTTGTAAAATTACAGCTAATTCAGAATCTTTTTGCTGTTCTTGTCTAAATGACTCATCAGAAATTTCTAAAATAGGGTCATGTGGGTTCCGATTAGAAACATTTAGCTGATTTACAAACTCATAGGTGTCATTATTTTCCTGATTGTTATTACTACAATTTTGAGTTTCCCTAGAGCTACTAGTCATACTTCTGAAATTTTCCTGCCAATTATCTAGACTACCCTCGGTTTCGTCCTCATCCTCTATATTTATTATGGGTAAAATTGCACTAGAATTTAAAAGATCTTGATTTTCTTTTAGACTTTCATTTGGTAACTGTTCAGAAATTCTAGAGATAAAATCCGAAAGCACATTTAATTCCCCTTTTATAAATTTCATGATAAATGTATATTCACTTAATTGTAATAGCCATCTAGTAGTCAAATCAGCAGGCGATGAAATCTTTTTATAATGCTGCAGTGGTAGACTATCAGTCAATATACAAAAATGACGTGAATAAAGATGGTATTTAAATGCTTGTATCCCTTTTACAATTGCCATTAACTCAAGTTTAATTGCAGGATATCTTTTCTCATGTTTGGAGAGCGCTTTGCTAAAATATGCAACAGGGTGTAATTTCCCGTCATGTTCCTGCATTAGTACCGCAGCAATTGCTATGCCACTAGCATCAGTATTTAGTACAAATTCTTTATTCCAGTCAGGAAGTTTTACAAAAGGTGGAGCGAAAAAATTTCTTTGCAACAAATTAAAGGCCCTAGTGTGTTCAGAAGTCCACTTAAACTTATTTTTATGAGATGTTAGTTCAGTAAGTGGTTTAGTAAGTTCTGCATATGAGGGAATCAAATGTCTGTAGTAACCACATAATCCCACAAATCTCTTGACTTGTTTTGAAGTTTTGGGAATAGGAAATGTAGTTACTTTTACTATGTTGGATTTAACTGGTGACACGATACCCTGTGTTATGCTAAATCCTAGATAATCTATACTCGTTTTATGAAAAATACATTTTTCAGGAGATAGGGTTATGTTATATTTCTGAAAAATGTTCAAAACTGCTGTAATTTTGTCTACAGACTCTTGGAAGCTCTGGGCACAAATTAATACATCATCCTGATATGCAAACAAAGCTGGGAGATTTAATTCCTCTAAAATAGAGTCCATCAGAGATTGAAAAATCGAACTCGAATTTTTCAGACCGAAAACTAATCTCTTATTTTTAAATGTACCAAAAGGCGTAGTAAATGCCAAAATATCTTGGTATTCTTCAGGGAGTTTGATTTGCCAGTAAGCATTCTTTAAGTCACATACAGTGAAAAATTTATATTGAGCAATATTGCTAAGTATGGTAGCTATTTTTGGAAGAATGTAAGACGATGATTTTAAAATGCTGTTAATTAGCCTCAAATCCATAGCTAGTCTATATTTAGGTGGGTCATTTTTATTTGTACACTTCTTACGAACAAGTAGCATAGGCGCCGACCACTCAGTATTTGTTCGAGCAATCAAATCTGCGGCCTGTAATTGTTCAATTTGCTCTAAAGCCTCCTTTTGTAGAGCCTGCGGAATTGGGAAAGGTAACGTCTTAATTGGGTTCTTGTGAATAAAGTCTAATTTTGGTACTACCTTATCAGTACATCCCAGTGTATACAAATTTTTAGAAAATGCAGCAGAATGTGCCATTAAAATGTCCTTTAGGTGTTCTTGTTGTTTACTATCTAAATGGGTTAAGTCAAAATCAGTTTCTTTTAACTCCTCTTTGCGTTTCTGTAAAACCTCCTCACTAGCAGTAATTAAATTCAAATATTCCCTTTGAATGTCCTTATCATTCTCTGCTCCAAATTCAATGTCTGAAATTATGTTTCCAATAACCTGCCCCTTATTTAGGTGAATTTTTTTTTGTTTTGGACAAATTTTTGATATACACATAGATTTGGTTTGATGATTTATTAATTTTATCAGAGTTCAATTTGTTTGAAGAATTTGACATTGGAAAAGTAGCATTTTGATAAATTTGTAACAAATTTAGATATTCATTGATATTATTGTCATTTGAAGAGTAAATAGTAGGATCACATTCAAGATCAACAGATTTTAAAGACGGGTCAAACAAAAAGTTTTCAGCAGTCACATTTTCAGACATTGAAACCAAAGCATAGCATGATTCATTTGGGGGAATTATGAGTTTCTTAACAAGACGAGCATGAATTTCTTTTGGATGGTATGCACCGACAAGTTGAATATCTTTATTATTGATGGAAATCAGATATTTGTCTATGTGCATACACACATTATGGCGGGACATGAAGTCAAAACCTAAAATTGCTCGATATTTAGATTCTTTTGGAAGTTCAACAATATAAAAGGTGTGCCTGAAATGTATTTTGTTCAACTTAAATGATACCTCAGCACATGCTGAGAAATCCACTGAAGAGTTTACAGTAGCAATCGACACTTTACGAGAAAGACATCTACATTTTACCTCAGATTTTATGCTTTCAAATGTGTTGTTAGCCAAAATTGAAATTGTCGATCCTGAATCAATCAAAAACAAAGCTTTGTGATTATTAAAAGAGCTTTCAATTAAGGGCAAGTTAACACTATCATGATTAGCCACATTATAAATAAACTCATATTTTGTGGAAATTTCAGTCTGTGAATCCGCATCAGTTTTCTCGATGGCATTAGTTGAACTACACTTTTTTTTTATTTTTAGAAGTTTGACATGCTGATGAAAAAAAATTTTGAGAGCCTGACTCATCAGCCAGTGCAGGTCTCTTTTCTAGTTTAAATTTTCCCCATTTGAAATATTTTGAGAATTACTAGCCCAATTTCTAGTGTTTCCCCTATTTTGCCTAAAATTGCCCCTTCCCCTAAAATTTTGTCGACCTGACGAACCTTGATAGTTTGAATTATTCTGATAGTTTGAATTATTCTGATAATTTGAAGAACTTTGGTTCAAACTCAAATACTCTCTACAAGAAAACAAAGTGTGCCCTTGACGACTACAAAATTGACAGAAAATATTATTTCGAAATTGTCCCCTGTGACCAATATTCTGCCTGTTTCCCCTATTTTCAGAACCAAAATTTTGTTGATGGTTGTTATACCTATTCCTAACATTAGATGGTTCAGATCTGTTTCTGTTCCCATGAAATTTTTCCCCATTCGAAAATTGTCTTTGTGAGCCGCGACATTGTTTAGCTGAATGACCTTTCTTTTCGCATAATTGACATTCGATTTGATTTTGCGCCTGTAAATTGTTAATCTGCTCTTGCATTGCCTTAACACTAGAAAGACGGAAGCGGTCATTTTGACCGCAAACTATTTTCAAATGCTCATATTTGCTGCGTTTAATTTTCAAACTCTTTTTCCTTCATTGACTTTTCCTAACTATTTATTAAGATTTTACAACAGTATTTTTTTCCTTTTAGGATTATTATTATAGTCGCTATAAATGTTTATACCTAGAAAGACTGACTACGGTCATTTTGACCGCTAAGTGAACCTTTCTTTATGCATCCGTTTTCTTCTTTTTTCGCTTATCAGTTGTGTGTACTATGGACTATTGTTAGTTGTCAGGGTGAGTAATGTTCTTTTGAGTTTGAGGGTTGGTTGGTGAGGTTTAATTCTTTGAACTGTTAGGAAAATGCGAAACACCTGCTGGTTGCATGGTTTCAGTTTTCTGCTATCTGCACCTGCACAGGGGGCAAAGTTGGGAAAGGTAAATTTGAAAAGCATGTGACTGGACACGTGAAATTACTTTGGGTTTAAAAAGAAGTAAATATAAACAGGTAAATTACAAAAATGTTTGCTGGAATTGTTTTGTGCACCAAAACATGTGTTTTGCTTGAAGCATTGACGTTTATTTTCTTCGGTGATAATGAAGTGCTCAGTCACATAATTATCTTCATGATGTCGAGATGAACCGTTGACAAGCAAAACTTATTGGAACATTAACTCCTGAAACTGTTGCAAATTTATATCTAAAACAGATTATGGTTTGAATGAACAGTCTGACTTATCTGAAGAGAAATATATTTCTAGCGATGAGAATAGTTTGCTTTCATGAGATTATTGCGAATATTTTTCGGAGCCTAGATTTGCAGAAAAGGATTGTTCTTCTGAGTTAGAATGAGAAGAAACCTCGCTAATAAAAACTGATGCTCAAAATTTAAAAAGTAGTGAAAGAAAGAGTGAAAAGGGTCCGACGCCGAAAAAAGAGAAAATTTCAAAAACAGAACTCCTATTTCTTCAATTTCCGCCAAGTCATCCCCACTGATCAATTTTGCTGCATATAAATAAGTAAGTACCTCAGGAAAAAGATTAAAATAGTGTGAAATTAAATTATGCGGAACTAAAACTACGAGCATTTGTTCTAGCTTTCAAACAAAAAACTGTTAATGACTAATATACAGGTGACGTGATAACATAAGTATTTCGAAATACTGTAAAAGATAGTAATGTACGGTATCTTGCAATATTAAGATATTTTTTAAATCAAACACATGCATGGTTGATTATAGTACTTGTTAGTTATTACATGCTAAGAAAATTTCCTCTTTTTTGTACAAATTTCCTCTTTCTCAATGCCAATTGTGTAAAGCATGTGCATTTCACTTGATCGAACGTAAAATAAAAAAAAGCTATCTGAGACTTATTTGCAGACTATATAAGGATTAAATTGTTAAATTAAACTTTGATATTATGAAACAAATCTTTTCTATGGCTGAAAATCCCGAAAGGAGGAAATTTCTATTATTTTAAGTATGGCGGTCAAAGTGACCGCTGCGCGTCTTTCTAGGTATACGCAAAACGCCGTCTTTCTAGTGTTAATTTGAGTTTCATATTCATTTTGAGTGGATGTATGTGGGTTTACTGACATACACGCAGACAATTGTGCATAATGGCATTTCTGTGCGAATGTTACTGCCTCCTCATACTGAGTTACATCCTTTTCAAACAGCTTACATTTTATATCAGAGGGCAACGCATTAGAAAACTGCACAAACTTTATTTGTGATAGTGCCTTTTTATCACAGTTGTAATAAACTTTTACCGCCATTGCATCAATCCTATGAGCTAAAGACTTAAATGATTCCGCTGGTAACAATTTTATGTTATTAAACTCTGTAACTGATACTATTTTGTTATTTGAGGAGAAGAATTTCTCAAATATGATCTTAGCTTCTTTAATGGTCTGAATTTCTTGGAATTCGGGGCACTCAAGGAAATATTTTAAAGCATTACCAGTTAATTTTGATTTCATCAAACTGATCATCATGCCTTGGGTATAATTATTATATGTTTGGACATCATTAAGTTGGCAGAAAAAAAATTTAATCATATCCTCACTTCCGTCAAAATTTTGAATTGAAATATTTAAGTGTGGGTGTACATCTGGCCGGTCGGAGGAACTGGGTGTCCCCGAAGAGTGAGTCACATCCGTTGGCATATTATCCCGTGTCTGATTTCTAGTATTAGGCATATTCTTACTTAAGACTTACAAGTCTTATAAAATTTTCCCCTTTTTTTAAAAAAAATTTAGATGAAATACATCGTACTCAAAACACACTCCTTATTTAAAATAATAATTAAAACATATCACATGTAAAAAACATCATATATCACATTTAAAAATTCTCGATGACATATAATACTGATAAGATCATTTTCATTTAAAAAAAAATATTATAATAGAGTTCTTTCATTTTACTATTGTTCATTATTTCTATAAAAATTCATTTTCTTTTCCCGTGCACGCAAACAAACAGGTGAGGAAGGTCAACGGCACCAAATTTATATGGGGAAGTTGTAGTAGAATTTTAAATGTAATTGTTAAAGAACTTAGATTATTGCGTTGTGTGAAATATGTATGTATAACCCATTCGTATCACGATCGTCCCCAGTTTGTGCACGTGCATAGAAAAGGTAATGTATCCATGGTGACTTATCATCTGAGATTGGAGATATAAAAAAGGTACTTGGAGAAACGAGGACACAAATTGTAGATAAAAAGACGATTCATTTACTGTTACTTTGGGAACATGACTGGCTGGTGCGGATGCCGGCGATCTCCTTCCACTAACTCCACAAATATCCTGACTCCCGAAGAAAAGGACGATCACACAATGGAACGCTTCATATACATCACTTTGGGCATGGTTTAGTTCATATGGCTCAATTCGGATCCCTGTGAGCAGCGGGCAGCCCTGCCCGATCCATTCCTAGAGGACATCTCTATCATTCACAAAGCGCAGTTGAAGAGTCCACGCGAAATTCCACACTCGCGGATCATTTTTATCACTATTCAGGACCGTAGTGGAGCGTTCAAGCGATTCTTACATGTCCGCAGGTCATCTGATATAGAACTTATTTTATAGATGTTCCATTTTTGTAAAAAGACACGGGTGATGATAATGGTTGAAGAAGATAAAAAGAGACACGACGATACAGGCAACGGATGTGGCTCAACTGACCTTTTCCCACGTGCGCCACACCCGAGATCAACTCTGTGTTGCCATACACATTTTTAAAACATTTCGACCGAAGTGCTTCTTCTTCTGTCCGAGAGCAATGGAGGTCAGCGTTGCGTACATAGAGATCAAGGATAGTGGAGAAAGAGAGGAGATCCGTAAAATATATGTCGAGCTTCACGACACGTTTCAATGTTATTTTGATAGTTCAGTTTTTAGTCATTCAGTGCTCCTTTAAATGGTCTTCAAAAGTTCATTTTCCATCATTTTCCAATGTCAAATTACCTTACTGATGCTTTGAGATTGACTAATTGACACCTCTTGTTTTAGTTTTTACAAAGACTAAACGTTGCTTAGAATTTATCCTTCAAATACAATTTCTCTTGGTCCATTCTTTCGAGCAAAGATTCTCATCATTTTTCAAATTAAATGCGCATTTGAAATTTAGTGAAAAATATAGAAAGAAGTAAATAAAGAGGGACCTGAAAGTGGGAATTATAAGCAATATTAAAGGCAAACTACATGGGTAGTATAGTAATTTATTACAAAAAAAATTACAACTTAGAGTTGCTGACTTCAGTTGTTTGATATGACAGCAAAATGAACGAAACTCTAACCTTCTCAATCTCCACATTAGGGATCTGTACAAGACATTTAAATTATTACTGATTGTGTTTTATCTATGAGGACCGGTGCCATTCTCTACTTATAGAAATTATTACTACACATTCTTCCAACATATTTAATGTATGACAGAAGTCTCTTCAGGTCAGTATTCCCAAAATTCTCAGGGGACGCACTTGCCCGAACTCACCTTTATTAGATTTATTTATTTTCCCTAAATCATGTACTTCTTCAATATGTATTTATTCATTTCATGCGAGTATTACCTTTATTTTATTTTACTCGCTTTTTAAATCTAACTATAAACAAAAATTGCTTTGAAATGAATTTAGATTTATCTAAAAAAAGAGCTTTGGCAACGATTAAAACTCTTATTAAATAATCATAATAACTATTGTTCTCTCAGTGATTGAAATTCGACCATATTCATAAATAAATATTTGAGAATACTTGTATAAATTTAACTATTTCCAATATTTTTATATTCATGTTTACTGCATATCTGGAAGCATACAATTTTTATGTCTACCCACAATACCAAACAGCAATAATTTATTTTAGTTTTGCTTTTTGTCTGTTAATCTCAAAATAAATGGAGGAAAGGAGATATTTTGGTAATGGGGTCATTTTCGAACTTTGAAAAGTTTTTTTTTTTCTGAAAAAGCATGCTTAAAAACACGGGTTTTAACCATTGGTTAAATAGTTTGAAAAAAAAAAAAATATGTTTTAAGAATTATTTTAATCGGTGCGTAGATTGAAATTCATTTTTTACGCTTCTGCACATGACATCAAAAGCTATGAAATGCCATTCACTGATGCCATTAGTGCACATCGCAAATTATCATAACCTGGAAGCGAGGTTAACAGCAAAGCGTAAACATTTCACGCGGCAATGGAGTAGCGCGCCAGAGTACATCACTTGTAACGTCATAAAGACCACGCCTTACTTCAAAAATCGGACATTTAAAATAAATTAATAAAAAGTAACTGTTGGGAAAATAAAAGTTTTTTCTGACTCCATGTATTTTTTTTTTTTTTTGCTTATTCTATCAATTTCAGTGACTAAAAGTAGTACTTTTGACAAAGGAAACAAATCCATTGATATATTAGTGTGGTCGTCAAATCCTTGGCTTGAATAATTTTATTTTGGATACCATGTTGCTTTGTGCTAACCTTAGGCAAATACATATTTACCTACTCTTTGTTTACGTATGCAAAGGAAAAAAAAACTTTTCGCACTAGTGTTGGAAACAAAAAAAAAAAAAAAAAAAATCGCGCCAATGGATAAAAATCGTCAATTATCGAATTTTCGAAATCTTCCCTTATGCAATGAAGCATCAAAACTCAGTTTATACTTAAAACTTCTTTGTGAACAATATTACTAATAAAACGTCTACTCTTACTGAGTAAGTTGCTTCATCGTCATTAGAAATATAAATTTCTAAGTAATAAATGAACGAACTCTTCTCGTGGCAATATATAACTGTTCATTCGAAAAACAGGACGTCGCAATAATAGTACAATTTTTTAAAAAGGCCATCTTTGTGTTTTGTTTATGGTAAAGGGCGGTGCATAACTGATGTCGCACTTTTCAACATTTTCAACCCTCTCCCCCCTTTGTTACAAAGTTTCGTACTTCACCATAC
The DNA here is from genome assembly GCF_026930045.1 of Uloborus diversus. Taxonomy (NCBI): domain Eukaryota; kingdom Metazoa; phylum Arthropoda; class Arachnida; order Araneae; family Uloboridae; genus Uloborus; species Uloborus diversus. The sequence continues at coordinate 115,362,513 of NC_072738.1, forward strand.
TCCATCTTACATTTGTCATATGTCAATGCCACGCTATTTTTCATAACGTTCCTATTAAAAAACGCTTGTTATCATATTCTCACCATTGTATGTCCCTCTTGTCATTTCTTTCCTCTCCCATGTCACAAACCGTTAGTATTTCGTGAACCCCGCCTTAAAGTGGGGCTTCATTTGTGGACATCCCCGTTTTGTAGTAACCGTATGTAAATATATACACTAAAAAAAATCTGAAACGTTACTAGTTATTTCTATGGAACGTCTCGGGATTTCACACGTTTTCACCTATTTCCCCGTAAAAACTATTTTCACAAAAAAGTTTCCTGAATCGCTACAAGTTGCACGCGTACAGACTTTTCACTGTTGTGGAAAATATTTTTAGCAACCAGTTTAAAGACTGAATGAAGCGTGTTTGTTAAGTGTATCGGCGTAAGATTGCTTATGGCTTGTCCAAATTGACTAAGCTCCCAATGAGAGTAAAAAAAGTCAATGGATAGCTACAACTTAGCAAATTTACTAAGCTCCCAATGAGAGTAAAAAAAGTCAATGGATAGCTACAATTTAGCAAATTTACTAAGCTCCCAATGAGAGCAAAAAAAGTCAATGGATAGCTACAGCTTAGCAGTGCAGAAATTGCAGGCAAGAGCAGGGCCGCGCCGTCCCTATGTGCAAGGTCGTGCGGCGCACGACGGCGCCAGAGTCAAGAAGGCGCCGAGCTCTACCGATCAAAAATGTTCCAAATAGGGGAAAAAATCTCCAACCGAAAAAATAAAATTGAACTTTTCATTATATAAATGGTGGTTGAAATTATACTGCTCATTGAAAAGAGCAATCTGTCTCACTGCCTATTACCTTAAAGGAGAACTTATTGCCTTGTTGTGTCAAAACATGATAGTTCTAAAGCGCAAACTTTTACACTGAAAACACTTGACGCTAACTAATGCGTAAATTAGCATGTTTCTTCCTAATGAGCAGCCGTGAATGCTTTCACGCTCTGGGCAGGGACCGATTTACACACCTGGGTGCCCCGGGCACTGACAAATATGGTGCCCCCCCCACACAAAATATGATGGTAAGTGTTGGATATTATTTTGATAGAAAGAAAACTTTAAAATATCGATTTCATACGAAAAAAGTTAATAACTAAGATGTTTTGCAAAGAAACCATTTAATATAAATCTAAAATAAATTTATGGTTTTCATGTTAGAAAATGATTTACACTCGCAGATGGGAAAACTATGATACAAATGATAAAGGTAAATCATAATGTGCTTTCTGTGCATCAATGATTCTTTATATATTTTCTCCTTTGTTGTTTTGTAGTAAATTCATCTATGATGTCCTCATAATCAAGTTTTAGGTCAAACTTCCTTCGATTGATAACACAGCTAATAAAGATAATTTACCATCAGAAATGAGAGTACGCAAACGACACTAATTCTCTTCAATAGCGAAAATGATCGTTCTCCACAACAATTGGCTAATATGCTTTCATTTAATAAAAAAAAATAGTCAAATGACAAAATTTTTTTGCTTCCTTTAATTAGAGGCAACGAACACTGGTCCCTAAAAAAAATGACAGAAATTTGGCGTCCCCTTTCCTTTGGTGCCCCGGGTCCGGACCCCGAATGCCCTGCCGTAAATCAGTCCCTGGCTCTGGGTGAGCATACGAGTCGGCGCAACAACCATTTTGATTACTGACCTCGAAATAACTTTGAGATGTTGTTACAAATTCTGTTATTAGTAATTATTTTTGTGATTAATTTGTTGTAATCAGGTTAAATTAGGCGTTTGTTCCATTATTTTGCAACAAAAATTATCTTAGTAACGTAACCTGTAAATAGCTTCTTGTAATGTACATACAACCCCCTGACGTTCGACTGAAGTATACGGTCCGCCTATTTTTCAATGATAAGATTGGTGAATGAATAAAAAGAAAATACGAGAAGCATTTCGAATTTTGTGGAAACTTCTTTCGAGATTTATAAAAAGCCACGGCCGACGGCGGGAGTGAGTCTCGAGTTAGTTTTTACTTGTGAATCGTGTCAGCGGTGCGCTGGAGAACATGTATTAGCTCTGTTTTGTGAAGCTTTTGAGCTGTATTTTTGCTTATTTGGATGTAAATACGTGTGTAACCATTGAGTTTACGGTGTTAATTGATATTTGCTTAATTGATGATGATTGATTTAGCAATTGTAACTACGCTTCCTGTACATAGCTGTAAATAAATCTCCTGTGTTTTCTCAAGATCTGTATCGTCATTTAAAGAAAGTTAAAGTTGTATCACGAACTCTTAACAATATGAAATAAAAATGTACACTGTATTCCAAAGTTTAATATTTGCCATTCTCCGATTTTCGGACATACGGAAAACCAGAAGCAAATTTTTCATTCGTTTATGATGTCTTAAATCTATTCTTCAAATTAGATTATTTTTTTAAATAAAAATGCAAAGAGTACCACCACCATCTTGAGCTATATTTGGTATGTTCATATTTTTTAATTTAACGGTTTAAGATGTATTATGAATCCGCAGTGTCAATAAAGGGTAGGTATGCGCCTCGCACTGATACCGATGGGGATACTCGAAAATGCTTTAAATACAAATTTAAAATTTTAGAGAGTAGTCAATTAATGAAGATTTTAACTTCTTGTATTTTTCACATGAAATGTTTTATGATATTCTTAATCACTTTAATTGGAAAATGTAGAAACATTTCATTTTTAGTATTAAGATCTTCATACTTCAGCTTATAAAATGTCGGGGGGAAATTTTAGATCTTTTAAAAATATTTTTTTAATTAAAAATTTCCATGTTGCAGATTATTTGTCAGTTAATTACTCTCCAACGATATTTCTCTTTCTTTTATTACCCTTTTTATTTTTTACCCTTTTTATTCCGTATCGAGATGAAAATATTTTCAAAATTCCAAGACAACTCCTCCCTAAAAAAAAATCATTACAGATCATCCTCAATTTAAAGAGATCCACCCAATACATCGTGCTTTAACAACATTGAAGATAGTTTCAGATTGTGTTTTTGGAGCTTCAATTTCTGACGAGACCCTAAGGTTACTTAGAAAATGGTCAACAACTGCGTTTTTAAGTCTTTAATTTTAAAAAATGTTCGTGGAGGGGTGTCCCAATCCCTGTTATATCACTAAAGAACGACGAAAATTCAGCTTTTAAAATTACAATTTCGAAAAATTAAGAGGGAGAACCTTTGATAATTTCTTCTTAATACCACTATGAACGTTTAAAATCTTCGTTTTGAGGACTTTAAATTTCGAAACATTGAGGGGACACTTAATGGAACAGAAACTTCCTAAGTCTTTCCTTTCGGTAGCAAGACTAGTCTATAATAGTTTTTTTAAGACAGCAATTTTGAAAAATATTGGAGAGATTTCCGTAACTTTTTTACCCCTTTACATCTCCAAAGATAGTATAAAATTGCGTGTTTCGTTTGATGAAGAATTGAAGCTAAGTTCATATGGAAAAAAAAGTGCCATCCCCTCTCGCCTTAAACTAATTTCCGGTTGCGTCACTGTTACGTAATTCGTAGATGATAGTGTCAATCAGTTTATTTAGTACCAGCGGTACCCGCACGGCTTTGCCCGCAGTAGAAAATTAAAGGGTCATTTGGTTAGCTTGTATATTTACAAATAATGGATGAGGAAATTTTCGCCAATTTGCTATGTTCATTTGCTCGCCCATGTTCCACGTTATGATAATTTGCTCGTCCACGTTATGGTAATTTGCTTCTCCACGTTATGATAATTTGCTCGGTAAAATGTTCCTAAAATTAGAATAGAAAAAGAACAAAATCGAATTTTCGAAAAATCGCTTCGAGGTGCTCACCCCCATGCTACAAGCTAATTCTGTGAAAAGTTTCATGAAAATCGGCGAGCGGTCTAGGCAACTATGCTTTATCATTAGTAAAGATAAGATATCTTCAGCGTGGGATAATATACATATGTATAAATTTGCTTTCAATGCTATTTTAAAAAATATATGTAAACTTATGTTTCGATAAATGTATTTAAGTGTACATTTTAACAAAGCACAAAATCTTTACATTGATTTTTAAAAATTAATTAAATGCCAAACTTTTTTTCCCAAATTGTATATGTCTACGAAACCTCACTCCATGTGTTAACCATATTTTCCCCGAACACCATTGAATGAAGACGCTCAAAAGACATTTGCACGACGGCGCCGATCAGGCTTGGCGCGGCCCTGGGCAAGAGATATGCTTGGGTCCTTCTTGCATAGCTTTGTCCGTGGTCGCTCTGATTTTTATGGAACCGTCTTGGTAAAGGTTCTAATCAATTACGCAAAGCTTACCTATTTTTTCTAGAAGGTTCTACAGACATGATTGGCTGTTACAGGGTAGATTTCGCACTTCTTCAGAAAGTTACAAGGTTAATTTCAGAAAGGTTACTGACTTTTAGCGGAAAACGTTCCTGATTTTTCCGAGATATGTTACTAGAAGAAATTGAGCACATCAGTTGCCTATTATTTTCCAGGAACGTTTCTGAATCGTTTTTACAGTGTGTACTACCTACTCTTTGTTTACGTATACAAAGAAAAAACATTTCTCTCTCTGCAATTGATGTCAAACAAAAAAGCCAATAGATGAAGAGCGCCAAATTCAAAATTATCGAAATCTTCTCGAATGAAGTGATGCTGCAAAACTCAGATTATACGTAAACCTTCTGCGTGAAAAATATTTCTTTTAAAAAATTCAATATTACTGAGTAAGTTGCCTTGACCTCTGCCATTAGAAACATAAAATTTCAAACAGTAAAGCGAACGAATCCTACTTGCTATATTAAAAATTGTCCATTCAAAAATACTGGACGTTGCAATAATATTGCAGTTTTATTAAGGGAATCGTGTTTGTGATTTGTTTACAGTTTAGGAGATAAATGACTAATACACTTCTCAAAATTTTTGATCCCACTCCCCTTTGTCACAAAGTTTCACACTTCACCATCCCCCTGTTCCCTTTGCCACATATCATACTGTTTTTAATAAACGTACTTAAAAAAAAGGCTTGGTGTCACATTTTCCCCATTGTATGTCCCTTTTGGCAATTAATTCCTCCCCCTTGTCACGAACGGTTACAATTTAACTAACCCCGCCTTAAAGAGGGACTTCATTCGTAGTCAGCTCCTTGCAAATGGACACTTCTCTACTCTTTTTTTACGTGTGAAAAAAAAAAAAATTCTCGTGCTGGCGTTGGTGCCAAATATTTGACACCAATGGATAAAGTTAGACAGTTGGGCAATTATGGAAGTATTCCTGGATGAAATAATACTTCAAAACTCCTTTAATAAGTAAAACTTCTGTATAAACAATACTCTTTGTAAAAGTAGGCATGACCTTTACCGTTAAATATAAAATTTACAACAGTCAAATGAACGAACTCCACACTCGGCAACAGATAATTGTCTGTGCGGAAGCACTGGACGTCGTAATAACAAAGACCATATAGCTTCGCATAAGACTGGACACTCCCGTAGAGATCAATGCTTTCGCGTTTTCTCCCACTTCAATGAAAGTCGTTGAGCACATAAAAAAAACTTCACAGGCGTGTTGGCGATTGAATTTTGGAGGAAAAAATGTTTTATACTGTGTGCAGCGATTAATCGCCAAGTTCAGCCATTGTGCGTCGTGCGCCGTGTGCCGTGTTTGAATCAGTTCTTCTCCCCTCCCTCTGGCGAAGGGTGGTAATTATATGGGCATTTAAGCCTCAGAGAGGGTCATTAAGAAAAAATGAAAGCAAATAAATAAGCAAAAGGAACACAGAAGTGTGTTGTATCAATAACAGACTGTTTACGAAGATGCAAAGATCTTTCTCATTTCTTTTTTTGCTGTTTTATTTATTTTTATTTTCCTTTTTTACTGCCTATTTATTTTTATTTAATTCATTGACTTTGTATTTATTTACTTTGTGAAGCGAATGCAGAGATGTATTTTCATTTTTGTCACAATTTTTTAACTTATAAATTTTATAATTTCTCTATTCACATTATAATTTTTATTTTTTTCATGTCAACAAATCTTGTATTACATTACAATTAAGTTCAAGATGTCAAACTAGCAGAAAGAAAAAGATGAAAATATAATGTATTTAAGTTAAGGAAAAAGTGTTTGAACACAACGTGGGCTTATAATCTGCCGACGGTTAGAAAAGGGTTATGATCCCCATGACTCTCCCCTCGTATCCCCCTGTTTAATACCGAATATTGATCGCGTCAGGGTCGGATTTAGAAGAGGGAAGGCGGGGCAACTGCCCCGGGGCCTCCACAGCAAAGGGGCCCCCACAATAAAATTTTTACAAAATATCCTTTTTTTTTTGGTATTTCTACAAAGAATGATTGCACAAGATAATATTATTATGGATATATCAGAAAGGGGGGGGGGGGCTCCACTCCTTCGTTGTCCCGGGGCCTCCACACTTCCAAATCCGGCCCTGGATCGCGTGAATAACAAATAATTTAAAAATAGAATGGCTAAGTATTTTGTATTCAGTTCAGATAAAATTATCGACGAAACTAAAGTATTATTAATGCATATTTTTTAATTTTTCGCTAATATTTTAGGTATTTTGAAGAGTATTTGCTGTTAATGATTTTTTTAATGCACATTACACGACTCTATTCATAAGCTTCTTGTACTTACTATTAAGGAATCGTGTTCTATCACGTGTTTTATCCTTCCAGCTGGTTTCCAAGTGTAGCAGGAAAACAATGTTTTAAATGGGGTGGTTTCCTTCAGTCAAAAATACTACTTTTAGTCATTGAAATGGATAGAATGAGCGAAAAAAAAAAACATGGACCCAAAAAATACTTTCATTTTCCCAACAGTTATTTTTTAATTAATTTTTTTAAATGCCAGTGAAACAAAATACTAATAATAATCATTAAAATTATCAAACTGCTGTTGTTAAAAGTAGGCATGACCTTTACCGTTAAATATAAAATTTACAACAGTCAAATGAACGAACTCCACACTCGGCAACAGATAATTGTCTGTGCGGAAGCACTGGACGTCGTAATATTACGCCAATTTTATCAAAAGTTTCACCTTGACATCTGTTTCAGGTGATATAAAATGCAGGTATTATTTTTTGAGGTATTTTTTTTTTCCAGAAAGTAATTTTATCGAAACTAAAAGTTCTCCCTCACTCCGTAAAATGATTTATTTAAATATTAAAATTGCAAAAACATAATCAAAATGAAAATATTTTAAATGCCCGTTGTTACCCAAAAAGCCTCAATAATACACGAATTTAATTTTTTTACGCTCAAGTGAGAACTGGCAACACATAATATTATCCATGAAATTTACTAAGTCACGTAAAAAAGCAAATAAAAATTAATTTTCACTCACTTATAATTGCTTCAAACGCATCTTCTAGTGAATTTAGTGGGTTTTCGTTTTCACACCTTATAACCGGGTAAAAGTGTTTCAAAGTATATTTTGCGAGCTTTCCAACCATGCCACGCTCGAAGCATTAAAATGAATTTTTCGTGCAGAAGAAACGGTTTGAAAAATCAATTAAAACTTAATGTTTCACGCTTCCAATAATGAATTTCAATCATGAAAAAGAGTCAAAATTTTGAGTTTCGCTTACTAAAAAACGCTTATAACTTTTTTTCTAGTGAATTTAGGTTATTGGACTTTCTTCGCCCTGACAATTTCTTCGTTTGGAGTATCTTTTCAAGACCTATCCAACCATATCAAATTCGAAAAAATTTGACCATCCATTCGCGTAGAAAGAGCCATTTTGAACGAAAATGCTTTATTAATTAATTTCTCTGTTAAGTTATTGCCTGATTTCAAAAAATTTTATTGATGATACTGAAACTCAGCAAAAGCTACTGAACAAAACAATATGAAGAAAATCGGTTCTCAAACAGAGGAGAAAATGGTACCTAAAGAAAACGGCTTGCCTATTAATAAATAAAGATTATTTATTATAAGATTATTATTGGTAGTAACTATTATTGATTTTTAGATACTGATTTAATATTGTAAAATTGTATTATATTATTTTTATTGTTGCATTTGCTATTGTTTCATAATTAAAAATAAAAATATATAATGTTCACTTGAAATGAACACATACATATTGGAGAAGTAATAAATAAATGATTTAGGAAAAATAAATAAATCTAAAGATTCATTGTACCATGTAAAATGATGAAATCGTTAAAAAAATTGAAAAGTGTCCAGAATTAGGTCTAATAGTGCATACACTACACACGTGTACATACAATGATGCAAAATGATATTCCTTCAACGCTTCAAAATCTTCAAAACGGAGTAACCTAAAATAAAAGTTTCACATTTTTCATACAGTTAATAAAATCAGTTCTAAAAGTATTTGTTTATTTTTAGTTAACCATTAGTCAACTTAAATTTCATAGAATTAATTTTATTTGCAAATATTAAAGCTATGGATATTAGAGCAAAATATCTCGCAAAATAACCTTAATTAATGAAATTAAATTTTATGTAATCAACTTATTCTGCCTTTACGGAGATTAAAATAAAGAACTAGAAATCTCAAAAGCTTACCTCAGGCATTTTATAATTAATGGTATGTGCATCCGCCTCACATTATTTTTCTGCGACTTAAATCGGAAAATAGGTAAATTTATGAACGTTTTCAGGACTGTATCAGAGAAACTTTGCTCTCTTGCTCATTTTATCTGGGGGGCATTCATTCCTTCCCTTCATTTTAATAAACATTGTTTGTATTTTCAACTCTGATATGATTTTATGTTTATAACTAGACTAAAGACTATGCTAGTAAGGCTATTGAAAAATCAAAGTAACAAACTGTGATGTCTCTTGAAGTTTTTAAAGACTTTTCACTTGTTTTCCAAAGTACAAGTAGGAATGAATTTTTTTTATATCAGTTTAACGCTCCCAATGACATGTTTAGGAAAATTCTGTTGATTTAACATATGAATCTCATCACGCTACGTTTTCGATTAATCGTGAGATTTTATATACTTTTTTAAAATTCAAACTGTTTCGATTATTATGTTTATTTATTTATTTTATTTTATTTGTGCTTTTATTTATTGTATTATATTTCATTCATTCATTCCGATTTATTTTATTTTATTTTATTTAAATTTATTTTGTTTAATTTTGTTTAGTTTTATTTTGTTTATTTATTTATTGAAATAAGTAGTAAAATTCTACTAAAAATTCGAATATGAAAATATAATGCAAAGGACTGGAAGTAAGGTGTAAAATAAATGTTTTTGCAACAAAGTGAGGAGCAACCTAGTGTATGAAAAATAAATGCAACAGCTAAAATGTTAAAGATTTTTTTTTAATTAAAAAACGATTAGTATTATTATTATTATTTTCATATAATTTAATGTATACATACATTTAAAAAAAAGCAACTCCCACAATTCCCCCAATGTTTTCAAGTACGTAATTTACGTACTTCTTTTGCCTTCTATAATTATTTCAAAATATGATTTTAAACTTGTGTTTGGTAATTTCCGGCAAAAATGAAAACATTCAGCAGTAATTCCTTTTATGTTTTTATTTTTATTTTTTATTATTATTATTTTTTCTTTATTATCATTATTTTTTAAATTCTTGTACATATCGATTTTTATAACAAGTTTAATACTTCTTTATAGTAGGGGGCATACTACATTCCGTGGGAAATTTCGTGAGGAAATTGTGAGACCAACTTTAATACATTCCTTATGGTCTGTGTAACTATGCCTCACCGGGTGTTTTGCTTGAATTTGTGTCAGACGACCTGTATGACGTCATCAATCCAAGATGGCGGCTTTAATGAGTTTTTGCAATTCTGAGTTAATTTTTAGGTATTTTGTGATAATTTTCTGGTGAATTTACTTGATTAATATTCTATTCATCTTCTTATTATAAATTAAAAACAAAATATTTATTTTTTTTGTCTATTAGCTCATTAAAAAAATTCTGATAAATCTTTTTTTTTTTTTTACTTTGGCTCTCAGAATTAGCTGTTTTAAAAGTACCTCGGGTGAACTTTCACAGTTAAAAATACTTTTAATTTTCAGGCTAAGATCACTAAACATTAGTACAGTCGACCCTCGTTAATTCGAACACGATTATAACGAATTACTGCTAAAGCGAATTACATTTGCGATCCCCGTCCTTCTGTTGAAAATCACTTAACACACCTAACACTATTGTTTTTCGGATAAAACGAGCTACTGTTGAGACAAATTCACTTTGAAGGTCCCTTTGAGTTCATTTTAACGAGGTTTGACTGTATAATCGTTTGACAGAATTCCAATAACCTGCATACCCCCGACCCCCTAAACTCTTTGACCGGATATGAATATCGTACATTGGGGGTGCTCTTAAGGAATTTGTAGGGAGAGTAGAAGAGAAATCTTCTTCTGCGTAGATAAAGTATTGTTTCTCGGTTCGTTGGTGAATAGTCTGCAAATCTTCAAGTACGGTTATTTTTTCCTTAACTTATCACTGCTATTTTATTCACGATGTCTTCTCTCCCAGAAACTCATTTACACGTTTTTTTGCCTCCATCTTCGAAAAAAGCAAGGCTACAAATTAAATATAAATTATGTATTTTTTGTCAGATTAAGAAGAAGTGATCATTAGTTAAACCCATTGGTTATGATAAAGTGTTAGAATATATCGAGAAGAGAGTAGAATGGAATGACAAAGAGTATATACATTACTTACTGAACGATTAACGAATGTGACTGTAAAAGAATTGAAAAATGAAAACAACATCATGGCATCCAGGATGCTAAGAGAAGTGCACTCATAAAGCAAGCATTTACAGAAGTAAGAGATTTCACGAAATGGATAAGAATAAACTATATTGTCCTACTTCCATTCATGAAGACAATGTTGTAGGCTACACACAACGAGATCCAAAATTATCGTTGGTGACAAAAATAAGTGGTTTTTCTGCCTCAGAAAAGACGGTGTAAGAAAACCATTGGTGGCGATAAAAACAGATTCTGCAGGTCAGCAATTAAAAAAAGCTATTGAAATTTCCAAAAATGAAACCTTCAAAATTAAAATCATGGGACTGTACAGATCCAGGAGATCCTTTTGCAAAGAACATTTTACACCATAAATATTGCTTGGAAAAACCTGTATTTAAATGAAAAAATTGCGATCCTGATGTAGTAACAAAGTCACAAGACATTATTTCTAATAAAGCAACAGACGTAGAATTCCTGTGTGCATTAAATGATTTTCTTGTTCAGGGAAATGTTATTACAATAGCAGACCTTGAAACGAATTATCAGTCAATTGCAAATAAAAATTTAGGAAAAAATAAAACGCGAAAAGAAATTAAAAATCTCTTTCAAGAACAAATTGATGACGCTATATTTAGTAATCCAAAAATTGTAAATGAGTCGCAACGCGTATCTTTAAAGGAAACTGCAGATATTACCCTATCTAAAGCAGAAGATTATTTTATAGACATTGGAACAAACATGAGAACTGTCTTTGAAGCTGCAAACATTTTACGCGAAGTAGTTTCATCTGATCGGAAATGGACATTTACAGGATCTTTTGAACAAAATCAGATAGTTGATGCCGTTCTAATCGAAGTTGATCAGTTTTTTAAATGGTGCTGCAACGGAAAATTCGAAATTAATTTTATTTCTGAGGTGCAGGACAATATTGTGCTCAATAAAGCTAAAAGACTCACGCATATTCATGTATAAAATACTGTCTCCGTACCAAGCTTTGAAAGAAACTGTTCATCCAGACGCACGAGATATGCCTTTGCAAGTTGGTGTTGGCCTTACTATGTACTCTGTTACCCAAAGCAAATATATAATTGATTTTTCACATAAACTAGGTGTTTCGATTGATTATGCTCAAGTTTTACGTTTGGAAACATAGCTAGCAAATGGGTTAATAAGGCGCATGGATGATAGTGACGGGATGTATATTCCTCCTGATTTGAAAAAGGCAAGATTTTTATTTTATGCTGCAGATAACATTGATTTTCTTGAAGACACATCTTATGGGAAGGGTACTTTGCATGGCATTGTAATGGTACTTTATCAACAGAAAAAAGACTCGGATAGACAAATTCCACTTTCTCTTACCATACCTTCAGCATCCCGTTCCCTTTCGACATTACCTCAGTCCCTGACTGAAATAACGTCCTATAAAATTGCAAAGACAAGTAAGCTCAAATGTTAAGCATACGGGGAAGCATTAAAAGATAAGAAAACACAAAGAGAGACAATAAAGGCATTATGACAGCATTAGAAACAGAAAAAAACTCAAAGGAATATTAGGACTCCATGCTCTATCAGGATGTGGTACAACAGTTTCACTTACTAAGACGGGAAACCATCTTTTTGAAAAATTTATGAGATGGCAGACAAAAATACTCTTGATGCTCTGAGTCATCTGGGGTCAACCGAAGAATTGATGCAAATGATGAAGTTGCTATTGAAGGATTTATTTGCTCCTTGTATATGCCGGAGACCAAGATTTCAGATATTGGAGAACTTCGTTGGTTCATGTTTTCCAAGCAGTAGGCTCAAAATGAAATTTTGCCTCCTACAAGAGCATCTTTGTCCCCATATATTTTAAGAGCGCATTATCAGGTATTGGAGTGGCGTCTTGCTGACCAGCAGCACCCGAAATTACCATCACCGTTAGACTTCGGATGGGAAAAGAAAGACAACTTCTATGCTTCAGTTATGTGTACTTCCTCGTGCATCTGAATCCATCTTGAAATTAGTTCGATGAGGCTGCGTAAAAGGCAAATGCATTGTTTCATGCAAATGCAAATCTTAAAACATTGCATGCACTGAACTTTGTATGTGTGGAGGTGATGAGGACTTGTGAAAAGCACAGCCAACAAAGCGATATTGATGACACTTTAAGTAAGACTTGTTTGTTTACCTTTAAATCTATATTTTTGAATTAAAATCAAAGTTTAAATAATTTATTCATTACTTAGAGCACGAAAAATGTAAATAATAAAATTGTCATTGCTTCCGATATTATAAGTAACGGAAGTTGTAAATTTTTTCTACATAAAAAAATGCTTCTTATAACCCCAAAAACACGTGTATGCAAATAATTTCACTGGTTTTTTGGAATAATAAATTTGATTTTTATCGTACAAGCTTTCTAAAATATTTTTAACTGCTATTGTTTACTAAAAAGTTCATAAAATCTGTATCGAAAATCAAAAATTGACAAAATAAATAATTTATTTTATACAGATAATTTGTTTTTAAATTTGAAATATAATAGTATTAAAATATTAAATATATAATAAAAATTGAAAACATTTCATAATATCCCTAAAAAATGAGTCAAAACCGAAAATTTTCATCAATATCTAGTGCTGCCGCCATCTTGGATTAATGACGTCACACAGGCCATCTGACACAAATTCAAGCAAAACACCCGGTGAGGCATAGTTATATAGGCCATAAGGAATGCATTAGAATTATTAGAATTGGTATCACAATTTCCTCACGAAATTTCCCACGGAAGATCTTTTACCCTAAGCATGCAACTGGACTTGTATAAACAATGCAATCTTGTATAAACAATTTGAATGCATACGATTTCAAAAATTTTAATCAGATTTAACTAACAATTAAGTAAACACAATTATGAGGATCTATTTGATTTTATCATGTTTATAGAAAAATACATTTATATTTATGGAAAAATGTATTTCATGACAAATCTTTAAGAATTGGTAAAAATAAAATTAATAAATAATCCTCTAAAACAAGTTGACTCTAAATGTAATAATTTTATGACATCAATGAAGATCAAATTTTAAGTATGATCATTTCATAAGACTAATAATACACTTTGTACGGTTATTGTTTTTAAATTTAAAAAGTATATAAATGAAAAGGATATTAATGACAAAGGAATAAATTAAAAGCTATATGTCCATCAAAGTTCAGTCAAGTAAATATTACCGTATATTAACCTTTACAGTGAAACCTCTCCGAGCGGCCACCTGTCTTAAGTGGCCACCCCTCGTAACGGCCACTTTTTTTTTGCGACACGGATTTTTTAGCCCATAGACGTAATGTTAAAAACACCCCTATAACGGCCACCCAACCCTTCTAAACGGCAGCCGAGAGGCTGCGTCCATTCCATTTTTCAGGAAAATCTATTCACTTTCTGTTTCGAATCTGCAGCTTTTCAGTTCAAAGAGAAGAATTCTTATTGACCTTTAACGAATTCCGATAATTTTGGAGAAAATATGTCGCGCATGTTTATTTTATTACTTGGTCAATATGTACATGTAATCTGTGTGCAACAACACTCTCGGAAACCATTTTATGAATCTTGAACTACGTATTTTAATTCTGAGCAATATGAATGTTAAATCGGCGAGATAATTCATAAAGTACGATTTTGAATTCTTTTCAACACGAAACAGCAATGAAGAACTTTGATAATTAGACTGCCGACTGAGATAATCGTTTTCTGGTTAACGAGTGAGCGAAAATAAGCGTTTTTCAATCAAATCTAACCTGGGATTGGTTTAAATTAACTAATCAGTTCGCTGTGCGTAATTAACATCTTTTGAGCAAAAACATTTTTATTCCTTTCGGGCACTAATTCAGCCTCTGACAATTTACGTTTTGTAAACATGAGCAAACTTAACTTTCAAATGAAATGATTTTAGGTATAATAAATCGAGTCATCGGAAATTCAGATGTAATGTCTAATAAATTTGTTAGAGTATTTACTTATCATTTTGAATTGAAAAACATTTTGAATGGCAACAAGCAACATTTTGAATTCGAATTTAAAAATAATTGTTGGAGAAAACTAAAAACGTAAGTCACAAATTGTATCCTTTCTTCGAAAAATGTAAACAGTAATAAAATAATATAATATTTCCCTTTTAGAACGGTCTCAAACTTCCTTCTGTGTATTTGTCTTGCTTATATTGTGTATTATAGAATTATATTGCAACTGTAATGGAAACCCTTTAAAGCGCCCCCCCCCCCTTCTCAACGGCCGAAATTTTGAGGAACGGTGGGTGGCCGCTCAGAGAGGTTTCACCGTATCGTAATTTCATTTGAATTATAAACCTTTTTTCCTTTTTCCAGAAATTAAAAGTTTTGAAACGCTGTCTGTGTAATCTATCAAAGATTTCGCATGTTTAAAACATATTTCATGTCTTTCATAAGATCATGGACATAGCCAGAGGGGGCAGGGGGCAACCGCTCCCCCCCCCCCCCCCCCCCCGTGAATCTCACGCTCCTTCCAAATGCATCAAAGACAATTTAAAGTTTAGGACTTCAGTTTCGAAAAATTGCAGGGAAAAACCACATAACCGCCTTTTCAGATCTTATCTGAGCAACAGTAGCATAAATTATTGTAGTAAAAGTAGCATTGATTTTTATTTAAAGAAGAGGACTATATTTTCACGCAGTTACCGAGGTCCACACTGGGAGGGGGGGGGGATAAAAGTCATTATCTTGTTGTGGCTATGTTTGTCCCTTCCTAACAGGAATCCTGGCTATGCCCATTCATGAGGTTTGGTAATTTGTTAAGTTCTAGGATAATTGAAAACTATCAAAATGACACCCAAGGAGCAAAAAGGTTAATAATGAATAAAATAAGTAAGTTTCAAAAGCAATGGTTAACAAATTGTAATGTTTTGTTAATAGTTCACTATAAATACGCTAAAGAGAATAATAAAAAATTTGTTTCTCATTATATGAGTTTGCCTTTTTTCCATTCTATTTATTTGTGTTGAACTAAAACACATATTATTGAAAAAGACAGTTAAATGAATGAAAACGTATTAGATCAAGTTGTAAGCTGACGACATAGTAGATCACAGACTATTGTTCGCATGACCCGCATATCTATCTTTCATTTTAACGCATTACACCATAGCGCCAATGTATACAATTAAAATTGTAATTTTACTAAGTCCGAACTATCCATCATTTGAAACATTGCAGAATGTGTAATTACATATCGTTACATATATGCAATTATTGCCACCAATCGGGACCTAATGACACTGCGACAAGTCGGTTAATAAGCATGTTGACATTTGAATGCTACATGGTCATGGGGAGTAAAATGAATTCTACTTGTAGTTAATACATTTAACTGACAGCACAATATTAAAATAGGAGTAATGCATTAAGAATTTTGTCAAATATTTAATAACCCCGCATCAGTTATCTGAAATATATTGAGTTAAATATTAACTTGGAACGGATACTCACTTGGAAATTTGAATTTATATTATTATCAAATAGTTTTTTATTCTGACCTTGAAATATACACTAATGGCAATGCATATTAGATAATTGTGGTAAATTTCAGTTAATTAAAAATTTGGTCATAAATTTTTGCTAATATGTCGCTTGGTTATTTGCATATGGTCGACCCACAAACAATCTTAAGTTTTACACTGTAAGGAAATTCAGAAAATGTCTCAGAATGTTTCCAGACAATGTTCCAGGGCTTCACAAGTTTACACCTGTTTCCTGTAAAGAAACAAGTATATTTCCGAAACGTTTCCTGAAATGCTGGAAGTTACACCACAGGCTTCTCACTGATCATTTACATGTGGACTTGCGTAGGTGGAATCACCAAATAGGTACTATCACTATACGGAAATTCAGAAATGTCACAGAATATTTCCAGGCAAAGCTCCGGAGTTTGTGTCTAATACATACATTTATATCTTACACATATTTCACGTTCCAAAGGTTGTAATATAGGATCATCTTTTTTATTAGGTGATTTGCCCACAGTTCCGTTATGGCCGCTCTAGATAGACTGAGCCACAAACGGAGCAAACAGCAGTTTCTGGAAGCTTTACCTTCACAATACTTGCTAGCAATTAAGCTACTTGGTATTTGCTTGCAGTTACGGCTTAGCTTCAGCCATATTTGCTAAAATATTGTAGGATCCTTTCTGGTAAGTCAGGAAGGTACCAAGCTATTATAATAAATCTATAAAGTTTTTCTACGAAAGTTCCTGATTTATTCCAGAAACGCGACTGACATTTATGAGGAAGGTTTCTGAATTCTTCGGCTTGGTTTCAGAAGGGTTGCTAATTTTTAGTGGAAAACTTCCTGCGATTTCTTCCAGATATGTTTCTTAGAGAAGTTAGGTATAATAGCTGCACATTGCTTTCCAGAAATGTTTTTTTTTTTTTTTAAAGTGTGGGGTCAACATTAACGCTGATCCCGTGATAGCTTTAGCTGTAAGGAACTGTAATTGACTTTAAATTGGAAGTGCTGAAATTACATGAGTTGCACTTTCTAATTTGTGCATGTCGTTGAAATATTCTTAAACATTCTATTAGTCATGTGAATATTCCCTCTTTTTTCGTTATAGATTTGATTACTTTAAGCAAACAACCACTGGGCATATGAAATAAAGTCTTGTTAATATTCTGCGGAAGCTCATTAGCCATAATATTAATGCTTACAATTTTACATGTCTACACTGTAAATCGATTCAGAAACGTTCCTGGAAAATAATAGGCAGCTGATGTGCCCAATCTATGCCAGTAACAAGCCCCGCAAAACTCAGGAACGTTTTCCGTTAAAACTCAGTAAATTTCCTGAAAAATCAAGAAATCTTCCCTTTTAAAGCCAGTCGTACCATTGGAACATCTGAGTAAACTTAGGTAGAACTAATATAAAAGCTTGGAACCTTCCTGATTTATCAAGACAGTTCCAAAACACTATAGTAAACATGGCCAAAGCTAAGCCAGAATTGCTTATAAGTATCAAGCATCTCACCTGATTGCAATTCTTGCAAAACTACGTAGTCCACACTTATCCGCTCCCTTTGGGAGTTCAGTCAGCATGGACGAGCCGTATTCGACCCAAAGTTGGTATACATTATAAATACTCTCAGTGATTCTTTCAACTGGGAGCTAAAAATATTTTTCTACCACAGAGAAAAGTCTGCATTCGGACAACTTGTACAATTCAGGAAACTTTTTGACAATGACACTTAATATTTCCAGGAAGTGGGTAAAAACCATTAAAATCCCGAAACGTTACACGGAAATAGTCAATAACGTCTCAGAATTTTTTTACAGTGTATGTTTCAGCAACATTTTGTTTTCAGTTCAACACAAAGTTGTTCGTTTTAAATAAATAAAAACTAAATTCTCTTTTTTTAAGTATATCTTTTTCCTTAATCGTTTTTAACTGCTACTGATAAAAACACTTGGTGATAAGTTAGACAAAAAATAAAAAATGTTTGAGATAATACGACGTGATAGTTTTACGTAAACTGTAAGGATTGCAGTATTAGAGAGTTATTTTCTCCTATAGCATTACATATATCGGAATCCACTAATGGTAACTGCTAATGCGTTCTGTTTCAGGAGACAGAAGCTTCAGATAAAATCTCAAAAAGCAGAATATGTTCCTGAAGATATGTTTCATCGATCCTTAATTGCAAAAGAGCATAAGTTTCTCAAGTGAAATAAGGATTTTTATCGATTTTCTGAAATAAGAAAAACAATAATTTAATGCAGAATGACATTAAAGTCTAACGCTTCGTATACAAACTATTGCTTGTTAACTTTTTTAAAAGTATTTTACTTGGTTTCTTTCAATATTAGTTATATTTTTTTTCACATTAAAGACACATTAAAGTAATTTAAAAAGTAAAATGCTAAATGAGGCAGTGAGAAGAAAAGAAATCTAAGTGCCAAGATTAAAAAATTAGGAATAATGATTACAAGTTGTAGCTGAACATCCCCTCAGTTTTAGAGCAAGAGATGCACTATAAAAAAATTCCGAAACGTTACTGGGTATTTCCGTGTTACGTTTCGGGATTTTAATAGTTTTTATCCACTTTTTGGAAAAATCCAGTATCATTGTCAAAAAGTTTCCTGAACTGCTATAAGTTGCACGAATGCAGACTTTTCACTGTTGAGGAAAATATTTTTAGCTCCCAGTTTAAAGATTAACTGAGCGTATTTATGAAGTTTATCGGCTTTAGTTCCATTACGACGCGTCCATGTTTATTCGCTCCCAAAGGGAGCGAATATGTAACGTCTACGCTGCTTTGCAAGAATTGCAAGCGAGGAAAGTCCTCGTTATTTACCAGCATTTCTGGCTTAGCTTTAGCCATGTTTGAAATAGTGCTCTTGGAACTTCCTTGATGAATCAAGAATACGCCAAGCTGTTATATTATACTTTCCTAAATGTACTCAAATTTTCCAGAGACACAATTGGCTTTACACGGGTAGTTTTATTTTAATTTTCAGTTCCAGGGTAATATCAGGAAGGCTACTAATTTTTAGTGGAAAAGTTCCTGGATTTTGCAAGATATGTGACTTTCAGATATTGGGTACATCAGCTGCCTATTATTTTCAAGGAACGTTACTGAATCGTTTTTACAGTGTGATACTAGTATCTCTGATGAGTACTGCTATACAGCAGAATTAAGAAAAAAAATTCAATGAATGCCTACCTAGGATCTGAACTTTAAACACGTTTCACGTGAAACTTTAAAAACTTCACTTATGTTCCTTTGCTTCTCACTGCCTCATTTAGAATCCAAATAAGACTACACTAAAAAAATTCCGAAACGTTACTGGTTATTTCCGTGGTACGTTTTGTGATTTCAGAGGTTTTCACCTATTTCCCCAAAAAATCAAGTATCTTCGCAAAAAAGTTTCCTGAATTCCTAAAAGATGCACGAATGCAGACCTTGCACTGGTGTGAAAAATATTTTTTGCTACCAGTTTAAATATTGACGGAGCGTGTTTATTAAGTGTATTAGAATGTTTATGGCCCGTCCGGATTGACTAAGCTTCCAATGGGAGCAAATAAGTCACTGGATAGCTACAGCTTTGCGAGGCTGGAATTGCAGGCAAGGAGTATGCTTGGTTCTTGCTTGCAATTTTCGCGTGGCCGTGGTTGCTCTAATACCTCTGGAGCTTTCTTGGTAAATCAAGAAGGTTCTAATCGAATAAATTAAACCTATTTAATTTTTCTAGAAGGTTCACGACTGGCTTTAATAGGAGAGATTTCTTAATATTTCAGAAAGGTTATTGACTTTTATCGGAAAACGTTCCTGGTTTTTGTAAGATATGTTACTGGTAGAAATTGGGCATATCAGCTGCCTATTATTTTCCAGGAACGTTTCTGAATCGTTTTTACAGTGTAAATACGATACAACATAAACTACTTTATAAGTTTTTAATGATTAGCATGGGTTAAACTGCACCTTGTGATCCATACATTTGGTAATGCTGGATCCGAAGCAAGTGTTTATTTAATAAATTATAAAGTGTGCAATTTCGTAATTTTTGGTTAGCGTTATTTTTAAATTACTAAATGGGCATCTTGTAATCCATACATTTGCTCTCTTAGTAACTTTGCAGGAACCGAGAAAAGTCTATTTATTCAATTAATTATAAAAAGTGTTATTTTGTAATTTTAGTTAAAGTCAAAAATATAACTCAGGTGAGTTAGAAATAAATATGGAGAGCTAAAGCATTTTAGAAAAATGTATTTAGGAATTACGCATTTGATTGTATTATGCATTATCAGAAAAATGTATTTAGGAATTATGTTTTTGATTGTGTTATGAGTTATCAGAAAAATGGCTTTAATGTATAAATTTTCAGCATTGTCTTCATGATTTATGCTTTAAAAAGTTGTAACTTTCCTTATTTTAGTTTGAGGGTCGTTTCACGGAAAACATTAATTTTGTCCCGCTCGTGACGCTTCGTACATTTCATTATAAAACATAATTTAAAAGGGTAAAGCTTACACTGTAAAAAATTTCCGAAACGTTACTGAGTATTTCCGTGTAACGTTTCAGGACTTCCGTGGTTTTTATCCACTTCCTGGAAATATCAAATACCATTGTCAAAAAATTTCCTGAATTGCTACAAGTTGCCCGAATTCAGACTTCTGTCCGTTGTAAAATATATTTCCAGCTCCCAGTTTATAGATAAGCTGGGAGTATTTATAAGGTGTATCGGCTTCAGTTCGGTTACAGCTAGTCCATGCTGATTAAACTCCCAAAAGGAGCGAGTAAGTATGGGCTACGTAGCTTTGCAAGAATTGCAATCAAGTGTATTGCTTGATACTCAATTGCAATTTATGCTTACCTTTGGCTATGTTTGCAATACTGCTTTCGGAACTCTATTGATAAATCAGGAAGCTGCGTAGCATTTATATAATTCCTACCTAAGATTTCTCTGAAGTTCCAGAAACTCGACTGGCTTTGATCGGGGAGATTTCTGGATTGTTCAGGAAGGTTACTGAATCTTAGCGGAAAAGTTCCTGGGTTTTAAAAATGTGTTACTGGCAGAAATTGGGCATATTAACTGCCTATTATTTTCCACGAACGTTTCTGAATCGTTTTTACAGTGTAGGAAATCACAAACGTATGTGTGACTTTTTGAGCAAAAAACTTGGTCATTACCTTTTAAAATTATTTCTTTTTTATGAAATATAGGAACCGTCACGTGTGGAACGAAATGACAGTTTTCAATGGTATGGTCATATGCATATTTTTAATGGTTTAAATTAATATTTCTCAACAAATGTGTTATCTTTCCTTTATGTTTTAATCTTAGCTTTGACAACAAAAAATTTGTTTCGTCATTGCTTTAATAATAGAGGAAAAAGAATTAAGTAATGCACACAGCGAACTACAGAAGTTGACTTTGAACGTGCCGCGAGTGAAGCATGAAAATTAATTAAATTTTATGTTACAAAGTTATTTAATAAAAATAATACTGTCAGGAGTATCTTCATATCAAATTAAAGATAAAATGTGGGCTTAGTCCTGTTTAGTCAAAATATTAAGATCTAGAAAAAAATGTTGGTGACATTACCGAGTCGGATGTCTTGCACGTGACGATGGACTGGTTCTTGATCGTAACTAATATAATGTGCGTGGAAATGGTAAATTTATCAATATCCAAGTGTGATTTTGAAAAGTTGAAAGCAAAAGCTTTCAGGTGATTTGATGATTTCAAGCCTTTAATACTTGACTTAATTATCTTACATAATTAAAATCTGAGCGTATGTACCTATCTATGTATATATATATGTATCGATTTCCGAGTTACTTCTCCCGAACGCTTTTATATTTGGCTATTTATCATATGATCCTCCGATAATAATTAGCGGATATATCAATTAATAATTATTAATTACAATACTTAGATTTCGACATAAAATCCCTATTTTTCGACGGCTTCCGTAACAATGCTTTTATAGAAATTTGTAGGGTGAAGAAAATCATTGAGAAGAAAGATCTGTTGCCAATTTTTCTTGAATATGAACAAATAAAGTTCTAGGTTCTGTTTTGAGACTTTTCCTGTAATCGGGAGATTTTAAATGCTTCTTTTTCGGTTATTTTTCCGGAATCTGCTGTAAAATGTTACTGATATTTTTTTTCTTGTTCAAGAGTGATTGTTGAACACTTGTCACTTAACATAACTTTTTTCTTCGAGGTAGACCGTGCAAAGCCAGGCGATGCAGCTAGTATATGTTAATTTCAAACTGACAAAGATTCAGCAATCTCGGCGGCTAGAGCAGAGAATTTCCCTGCAGAAAGACAGACTCTAATGTTGTCACAGCTTTTAAACTGCGATTTAGTTATATCCTTTCTATACGAGCTGCATACAAATTACTTCATAATTTCAATAACTTTGCGCATATTTGCAAATTTTAGAACTAGCAAAACTTCATATACAAAACGTGAAATTCATTCAGTCGGGTTGTTGTATGTGAAACTCTACATTTCCTTTGCTTAGATAAATTTTTAACATTTAACTAAATCATAGAACGCAATGCCACTCATACACTGTAAAAAAATTCAGAAACATTACTGACTATTTCCGTGTCACCTTTCGGGATTTCAATGGTTTTCATCCCCTTCCTGGAAATATCAAGTATCATTCACAAAAAGTTTCCTGAATTGCTACAAGTCGCACAAATGCAGACTTCTCTCAGTCGTAAAAAATATTTTCGCTCCCAGTTTAAAGATTAATTGAGAGTATTTATAAGGTGTATCGGCTTCAGTTCTTTTACGGCTCTTCCATGCTATTTAAACTTCCAAAGGGAGCGAATAAGTATGGACTTCGTAGCTTTGCCAGACTTGCAAGTGAGATGCTTGAGACTTACTTGCAATTCTAGCTTAGCTTTGGCCATGCTTGCAGTACTGCTTTTGGCACTGTCTTGATAAATCGGGACGGTGCCAAGCTGTAATATTATCCCTACCAGAGATGACTTTGAACTTCCAGTGACACGAAGGCTTTAAGCGGGAAGATTTCTGGATTTTTCAGGAAGGTTACTGAGTTTTAGCGGAAAACTTTTCTGGTTTTCGCGAGATATGTTACTGACATAAAGTGGGCACATCAGCTGCCTATTATTTTCCAGGAATGTTTCTGAATCGTTTTTACAGTGTAGCTGTATCTATTGCCAGTTCTGAGTATAAGCTAAAGTAATGGCCAAGCAATTAGTGTTCCATTTTTCTTCTCAGTTCTAGTTAATCTTTAATTTCAGTAACACACAAATGTTTTGTGACATGTTGAACTTGTTATCGTAAGCTGAATAGAAGCTATTTTAACTATAGCTATAACTTTCGAAAACTTTTTTCTCGTTTCAATTTTACTGTTTTATGTCAGTAACTTTGATGTTTAAAAATAGTTTTTTTCTAACCTTGATCAGTAAGCAATTGCTATACTTCTGTTCAGAAGTAATGAACAAGTCTTTGCACATATTTGATTTATATTTATTTTGAAGTAAAAATGATTTACTTCATAATGCTCAATTAATTCAGAAAAAGCAAAAAGAAACACCTTTCTCATTTCTGTACTAAGAGCGGTAAAATACTGTTGTTACTAAAAAAAACTAATTGTGTTTTTCTCTTAAAGCTTAAAAATTATCTTGATAGTTTTCATCATAGCTTATTGTAATTATACATTTTTAATGAAGCGCATAAGAAATTTCAGCTGTTTCTGGTTTATTGTTTTCAATTCAATTCATTTTATTTCAATCAGGGTACTAATTTTTACAAATATGCATTTAACTTACAAAATAAAAGGAAAGGAAATTACAAATAGAAATATATTTCACACTGCCTATTTGAAAATCCCTGATTGAGTAGGTGGGAGTAAAGGATATAACAATAGCCTGACTAGCTAACACCATTCAGAAAAGAACTTAATTTAGGGCCTGTTTATAACATAAGATAGTAATAACAAAAATAAATGCATAATCATACAAAGAACACATAAACACAACACAAGTAATGCAATAAAGTATGTCAAATTGTATAACAAAATCAAATTATACTATTACATATATGCTACTGTGTCCTAAATTAACTGCAGTAGAGTTGAGTATAAAAAGTTTTAGCCTTTTTTTAAACACATTTCGACTATTAATGGTTTTTAAACAATTGGGTAATGTGTTCCACAATTTTGTATTATTAAAATCAGTTGCTCAATCTATTTAACATGTAAGGCATTTTCGCATGTATTTGCCCCTTATTCCCGTAATTGAGAAAATGTTTTACTTGTAATCGTCAAATATTTGAATATAAGGAACCATTATGATTCATAATATGAAGTATCAACTTTCTGAAAAGTTTTTTTTATTTTAATATTTTCAAAATAATGATTTGCATGTGTTGTGTGTGTTGCCATGCGGTCGCACCCTAATCACACTTTTCATTTTTCAAGTACAAAGTTTTTTCAAAAGAAAGTTGATACTTCATTTATGATATATAATGCTCTTTTTTTTCTTCAAATATATGACAATTAAAAATCTAACTTAAAAATTCAAAAAATAAAGTGCAAATAATTGCATGAAACCGTAACATTCATGCAAATGGATTGACCACAATCTACACTTCATTCACGAGAAAGATAAACTAGAAGAAAACAAAGAAGTGCGCCATTTGACGACCTCAATCGCGTGCCTGCTTTGAACAAGCACAAGTTGGTGCAAAGCAGAAGGCGAATGTGATTCCTATATTCAATTATTTTTTATTCATGAGAAGTGCCCCAAAAAGGGCACAGCAGCAATCCATCAGAAAAACCGTTTACTTACGGTCTATCCCCACTCTTTCACGTAGAGAGATTAATTCTAATCGTTAAATAACGATAGTAATTGAACTGTTTATTTCAAAAACCAGACAAGTGACAAATTCTAGAATTTTGAAAAAGCATTTTTACCTTCATATTAAAGTTTTCTATAAGGATTACGATGTTTTGAACTGAAAGGTATACAGATTTGGGTATTTTTCTTTTAATAAATAATCTTATAATCCTCATTGAGTAGTTTGATATGTTGATATAAATGGTTTTCTAAAGTTGGGAAATTTGGGCGTTTGACGGGTTCTTGAACTAAACGATTCATTTGTTCTTAATTGGATCATTTCCGAAATTTTAAAAGTATTTTTTTCTGAAAAAGCGTGCTTAAAAACATAGGATTTGACCATTTTTTTAAAAAATAATTTGACAAAATTTACTATTTTAAGGTAAATATTAAAATCGGTGAGCAGACTTAACTGAATTTATTTACGCTTCTGCGCATGACACCACAAATGATGAACGGCCATTCACTGCACTGATATGGTTGAGAGAAGCTGAATTATAACCTGAAAACGCGGTTGACAGCAAGCGCAAACATTCAGGGCGCCATTAGAGTAGCGCCAAAGTACATCATTTGGGACGTCATAAAGACCACGCTTTGTTTGAAAAATCGGACATTTAAAAAATAATTAAAAAATAACTGTCGGGAAAAAAAAAGTATTTTCTGGATCCATGTTATTTCTGTTTTGCTCCTTCTATCAACTTCATTGACAAAAGTAGTATTTTTGACTGAAGGAAATAAACTAATTTTATAAGTTCATAGAATGAGTTTTTTAGGTTTGTGAATCAATCTAGAAGTATTTAAAAAAGAAAAACAAATATTATTTTTAACTTTACTGCATAAGTTCGGAAGCAATTTAAAAAATAAAAATAAAAACACAAATAAGCAGCATGAAAAAAGAACTTAAAGGACATTTACTCAAACATAAAATTCTGGAACTTTCATGCGGCAGCCATTCCCTTAGGCTAACTTATCAATTTGTCCTTTACCTAGGTATGCGCATGATGAAGCCCTTTGAACTTTATATTTGATTTTGAAATTTTTCCATTTACATCTTCAAATATTTTTTATCGAAAAGCCTTAGGATATAGTAACAGCGATCGTAAATTCCTAATAAACGAGCACTTCCGTTTCAGACTTTTCTTCCTGTCGATATCATGGAAGGGAATATTTAGTTTCTGGACAAAATAAATGTGTTAGTAACTCAGCAGAAAAACTTAAAAAAAAAAAAACTTAAAATGTTACATTTACTTTAACACTTCAAATTTTCAATCATTTGGAAGCAATTTATAAAATTTTTCAAGGTTAGTGTTGTTTAATAGAAAGGAGCAGGATGGGTTCTAGTTTGATATCGTTTCCAAAAAATTGAGTTAAAGAATTCCAAATATGTTTTAAAATACTATGTGTAGGAAAAAAGTAATAGAGTAGCATAGTCTATATCCAATGAAAAAATATATAAACCTAATTCAATTCAAAAGTCAGTTAATTAGCATAGAATGAAAAAAAATACACGTTAAAAATAAGGTTGTTACAATACAAACATGATTCAGGAGCATAAATGAAAGCGAAAAATGAATCTTCTGCTAAACGTTAACTATAAATAAATACACCTAATAAAATATTTAACAAATTTAGAAAAACTTATGAAATCGCACTCTTTTGGACGAAATGTACACGGTTTGTTTAGTTGGCTTAAAATTCAAAATATATGTATTATAATGAAAAATATTTTCATTTTTCAATTTATTCTTTTATTGTTCTTTAAACTATTCAAAAATAATAAATATTTGATGTAGTTTTGGATAATATTATCTTCGCAACGGGAAAGCGAATTCAACTTACAATATTTTATCGTACGGTATTAACAAAAAACAAACCAAAAAAAAAAAAAAAATGCTAAGTTTGTAAGATAAGAAAAACTTGGCTTCTACTTTTAGTTTATCTTTCAGAAAAACGCTTAAAAAACAACTAAAATATTTTTAAAAATGCAAAAGACATAATTAATAACATTATTAATAACAATAAAAAAACGTGTATTACATATAAAAAAAATAGCAGTACTTGTTGCTTGTTTGATTTCCTACAAAAAAGAATCAATCCATAGAAAAGACATATTGAAAATAAATATATATACTTACAATTTAAAGCAATTGCTCTTTTAATTCAGCATTGGAGCCCAGGGGGAATTTTGCTCTGCTTCACAATCTTCTTCAGATCACTCTGCCTTTGGCCTTTTTTTTCCCAGTTAGTAATCTTCATGACTTGCAAGTCTTTGAAGGCATCATATAGGTATCTCCTTGTTTGTCTTCTTATTTGTCAAGTGCTGTGTTCTAATGTAGAAATTTCGCCACTTAATTATGGCTATATCTGTCAATATGGCCAACTAAGGATAATCTTTGAGCCTTAACAACTTGTAGTGTCTATTTGTTCTTTTCCAGTATCTCTATTTCTGCATGTGTTCTTATTCTCCGTAAGTCATCAGTTACCTAAATTGGTCATCGTATCTTATTTATTTTATGTTCGCATATTTTTAGATCATCGATACAGTTTGTAGGTCTAAATCCAGGTATTTTAATAATATGCCACCACAGGTCGGATAATTATTTTATATATCTTTAATATGATTACCTTGGAGATTAATTTGTTGTTGAAAAGAAATCGATATGAAAAATAGCACCTTTTAAAAGTCCATGCATAATTTCTTCAGAGGTTGTATTTTAGACGTAGATGATTGATCCTAAGCAAGTGAAACTATTTGCAACGTATAATTGAAAATGATTGTTCAAGCAAATTTATACTTTATTTTTTAAAAGTAGTACATGAATTTGACTTGTTTCTATTATGCTCTTTATGTCACTAAATATATTAAACTCTCTATGGAGTATTTTCTAAGTAGGGTAGACCGGGGCACTTTTACGAGGGTTTTTTCAATGATTTTTCTAATTTTTATGTTCTACATTAGGAACTTTTAGACACTACGGTTTTATAAAGCAGTTAACGGAGTCAAAATTGGTATATTCAGTTGTTGCTGAGCTTATGTTTTTAACTGTTAAAAACATATTTTTGAGTCCAAGTCGGTTGCGTAAATATGCCCCGGACACGGGGCATGTTTACGCATATTTATTTTGACACCTAACGTGGTTATGTTAGTGTTTTGAACATACTGTCTTACCATCGCTAAAACAAAGCAAATTTATTACAGACTGAAAAGTGTATAAAGTTAAAGCTGAAGGGGCATGAAGACAGCAATTTATGATTGTAAGCTATAAGATACGAATGTGTAACTGCGTAGTTAAAAATTAAATGGTAATTTTCAAAGCTCAACTGCCGGAAAATGCTAAAAATGTTTGAGACAGTTAAGAGCGAAAAAAGTGTCAGTGGCAGGTTTAAGAAAGACACAGTAAGAACGTGCGTAAAGGTGCATCGACGATAACTTGTCCCGTCGCCAAATTTGGATTAATTTTTAACGTGCATAAAAATTTAATAGCATTTCAGTTCATACAACTACAAATCTCAACTAGTATGTTGTGGCCATCACGAAACTTTCTTCTATATTTTTCCTTTTTCTGATCCCTCCCCATGCTTGACGAGGAAGCAATATTCCTAACAAAAACAAAATTACACATGCAAAAACTTGACGACCATCCCAATGTCTGAATTATTGTAAAAACAAAACAAAGAGCGAAAATTGAAAGTTACTTTAAAAGCCTTTCTTGAATTAATTACAAATATTTTATTTGTTAACAAACATAAGATGGCAACAGTTAAAAATTTTAAATCATTGAGGTAATATTTCCGATCATTTCCATACAATTAAAATCACGAGAAATACGCAGACGACAATCTATTACGATTTATCTTTCTTATTGTTGCATTAATAAAACTATTTTTATTCGCAAAAAAAAAAAAAAAAAAAAATCAACACCTCTTGGAGCGATTGGAGTCAAAATTGAACCAAAGCCTGTTTACGTATGGATTCACATATATTCCAAATTTCAACCAGAACGTAGCATTACTTCTTGAGATAGGGCACTCACAATGGAGAAAAAGAACGGGCGATTACGCTACCCCCTTTTTAGCTGTTGACACCAAAATAAAATCAGCTCTTATACCCACTAAGAGCTACTTGTCAAAAAAGTTTTGTTTGATTCCGTTCGTTATTTCTTGAGATACAGCAGTCACAATTGACGACAAAAAAGTTCTATAACTCAACTCCCGTTTGAGCTATTGACACCAAAATTGAATCAACACCTGCTCCTGTTAGGGGCAACATATGGACCAAATTTTGTTTGATTCCGCCGGTTACTTCCTGAGGAATAGCAAGCACGCGTAACTCAAAAAACGCCCCATTGCTCCACCCCCCTTGGAGGAATTCGCGCCAAAAACCAATGGGCACAAGTTCACATAGTGGCACATATGTGTACCAAATTTCGTTCAATTTCATGCGGTAGTTTTTGCTGTAGAGCGGCCACAA
This sequence comes from Uloborus diversus, assembly GCF_026930045.1. Classification (NCBI taxonomy): domain Eukaryota; kingdom Metazoa; phylum Arthropoda; class Arachnida; order Araneae; family Uloboridae; genus Uloborus; species Uloborus diversus. The sequence goes on from NC_072738.1 coordinate 115,392,145, forward strand.
AAAACTGGTCACACACAGACGTGACACACACATACACACACACACACACACACACACACACACACACACACACACACATACACACACACACAGACAGACAGACATTTTCCAAAAATAGTCGAAATGATCTCAGCACACCTCAAAACGTTCGAAACCGTCAAAATTCGAAATTCGAAAATTTGCACGAATCCAATACTTTCTTCTATATATTAGATATAGAAGAAAGTAAAAAAGGATAAAATTCTTCAATTTTTTACTTTCTTCTATATCTAATATATAGAAGAAAGTATTGGATTCGTGCAAATTTTCGAATTTCGAATTTTGACGGATTCGAACGTTTTGAGGTGTGCTGAGTCCATTTCGACCATTTTTGGAAAATGTCTGTCTGTCTGTATGTGTGTGTGTATGTGTGTGTGTGTGTGTATGTGTGTCACGTCTGTGTGTGACCAGTTTTTTGTGGCCGCTCTACAACAAAAACTACCGCATGAAATCGAACGAAATTTAGTACACGTATGTGCCCCTATGTGAACTTGTGCCCATTAGTTTTTGGCGCGAATTCCTCCTAGGGGGGTGGAGCAATGGGACGTTTTTCGATTTACGCGTGCTTGCTATTCCTCAGGAAGTAACTGGCGGAATCAAACAAAATTTGGTCCATATGTTGGTATTAACAGGAACAGGTGCTGATTCAATTTCGGTGTCAATAACTTAAACGGGGGTTGAGCTATAGAACGTTTTTTGTCGTCAATTGTGACTGCTGTATCTCAAGAAATAATGAACGGAATGAAAGAAAAATTTATCGGCAAGTAGCCCTTAGTGGGTATAAGAGCTGATTTTATTTTGGTGTCAACAGCTAAAACGGGGGTAGCGCAATCGCCCGTTCTTTTTTTCCATTGTGAGTGCCCTATCTCAAGAAGTAATGCTACGTTCTGGTTGAAATTTGGAATATATGTGAATCCATATGTAAACAGGCTTTGGTTCAATTTTGACGCCAATCGCTCCAAGAGGTGTTGATTTTTTTTTTTTTTTTTTTTGCGAATAAAAATAGTTTTATTAATGCAACAATAAGAAAGATAAATCGTAATAGATTGTCGTCTGCGTATTTCTCGTGATTTTAATTGTATGGAAATGACCGGAAATATTATCTCAATGATTTAAAATTTTTAACTGTTGCCATCTTATGTTTGTTAACAAATAAAATATTTGTAATTAATTCAAGCAAGGCTTTTAAAATAACTTTCAATTTTTGCTCTTTGCTTTGCTTTTGCAATAATTCAGACATTGGGATGGTCGTCAAGTTTTTGCATGAGTAATTTTGTTTTTGTTGGGAATATTGCTTCCTCGTCAAGAATGGGGAGGGATCAGAAAAAGGAAAAATATAGAAGAAAGTTTCGTGATGGCCACAATATACTAGTTATACATCTGTTCTGTTTAACTAAGTATTGTATAAGTACAATAATCTTCAAAACTTTCAACAGAAAATTTACTCAACTTGATAGAAAAAAAGATTATTCTTTCTGCATGCTAGACCGAAGCTCTACTGATGCTCAAAAACTAGTGAAAATATTTGCTAGGGAGCAGCATCAATCTGTTATGACTGTTGGCTCTCTGGTTATAATTCGTTTTGAAAAAGGGGCACGCGTAAACGTGCCCCGGTCTACCCTACACTGTAAAAACGATTCAGAAACGTTCCTGGAAAATAATGGGCAGCTGATGTGCCCAGTTTCTGTCAGTAACATACCTCGCAGAAATCAGGAAAGTTTTACACTAAAAACCAGTAACCTTTCTGAAATTATCCTTTAATCTTTCTGAAGATGATGCAGATTGCACTGGTTCAAGACTGTTTACATCCTTCAAAGGAAATTTGTTACGCTTAATATAATTCATTATAAACCTTACATAGTTAATAAGAAAGTTCCAAAATTTCAATGAAGCTATGGTCAAAGCGCTGCGGCAGAATTACAAGCAAGAACCAGGAAGCTCCCTCGCCTGCAACTTCTTGTCTTGCAAAGTTGCGGTTATCCAGAGACTTATTCGCTCTCATTGGGAGCTTGGTCAGACCTGGATGGGCCATAGCCGAATTAAAGACGACACACTTAATAAATACACTTAGTTAATCTTTAAACTGGTCACTAAAAATATTTTTTTCTACCACTGAGGCGTCTGCGTACGTGCAACTTGAAACAATTTGGGAAACTTTTTTGCAAAGATACTTGATTTTACGGGGACATAGGTGAAAACCCATGAAATCCTGCAACGTTCCACGGAAATAATCAGTAACGTTTCGGATTTTTTTAACAGTGTCTATTGGGAAAAATCAGGGTTAAAATGCAAATGATAAACATATTTATAATAAATGACACACGATAAGCAATTTTGATTGCTGAAAAACGAATGTAAAATACATCATGCATTGAAACTGAAGTAATTTATTGAAGAGACAATTTTTTGCCATTCCAATTTGTAAATATTCAAGTTAAATTTTAAATAATAATGATTTTCACTTGTTAGGAAAACAACATCCAAACTATAACTAATATTTAAAATATTAGCACTTTTTAGACGGAAAATTACTGTCTGAAAGGTGATTAATAACGAAGATAAAATGAGAAGGGAGTAGACGCACTACTAAAGAAGTTTTATTCCGTGATTCAGAAAGTCGATGATTTGGAAATTACGTAAAGATTAGAAGTAACTTGCCAAAGAGACAATTGTATCTGGTAATTTATATCTGTGAAATGGAGGGTCCTATGACACTCGAAGCATAAAAGTAAGAATTATTGACTTACATTAAAAGAACTTTGGTGAAGACATTTATTACAAATAATGACAGCTCGCATTTTTTCCTTTCTTCGGATTTCATCACCATTTTTTTATACTTGAAGCAGTTTTGGATTAATCTTTTTTGTGAAATGTCGAAACTTTCTATAAAAGGAGAAAATATATGCATTAAATCTTCAGTAGATCCGCATTTAGCTGATTTCCACTCAACCGAATCTCAGCCTCAAGCTTCCCAATTTCGATGGTATTTTTTCATCTCCCTTTGCAAAGATCTATCTTCAAATTTCCTTATTAACAAAAATCACCATTTAATTCCATAAAGCAGCGCTTAGTGTATTGTACAAATTAATAATAAAAACTAAAAAAATAAATATATCTACAAAAGCGCATCCTCGCATATATAATAGCGAATGACCGAGTAACGCTCTGACTTCATCAAGAATGAAACTCGCCTAACGACATGATAATTTAATGATATTTTTTGGCAATATTTGACATATAGGGAAATGCTTTATTGTGACAAGGCTGAACTAGATCCGGTCAATTAACTGTGTTCTGGTAAAACCGTCATTTTAGAAGAGTGAAGAAACGAAAAGGTAGTAGGCAATGAGCGCTATCTACTAGAGTTTTGGGTTGATTCACTGGAGTTAGGGTAAAAATTTCAACTGTCAAAATATCAGTATACAGGCAATTGCTTCGTTCAAATGTAGAAGAGTAAAAGCAATTTTCACCCGTCACATACCCTGACGGGCGACTTTCTAGTGAAAGAATAAACGCTATGGAATTTTATAGTTGAGATGCAAAAATGTGTAATCCGTTTTACCCTGTCTCCCCCCCCCCTTCACCAATGACGTTTCACCAACACGTTTGATTCAAACAAATCTACGTACATTTTTGTAAAGAACAATGTGTGAACTGTTCCAAAAAACGTAACGTTAAGCCCACCGGAAATTTTAAGCATTTATAAATTCTACACAAAATCTGCTATTTCAAATCAAGCACAGGAAATAGCATAAGCAAACACACAGGTTAATCACAATAAATATTACCGCAAATAATTAAACACATATTTTTAAATGTTTATTTGAATGAATTTCATGTTGTCGCTGATTTAATTGTAACATTTATAAAGTTAATTAATAATGAATTCAGACACATTATAGAGAACGAACTCATGGGGCTTCTTCAAAGGTGTCAGTTTCGTTAGTAAATAACAAAAGATTAGCTTTCCCTTCTGTTAAGGGACTTTGACAGCACTTTATTAAACGTGACGTATTCGGGCACTTAACGAAAATTAATGGCCTTAGATAAAGCTTCATCAGATACCTACTCGAGTCTTAAAATGTGTATCAAATTCTAACGGGCAAAGAGTTTAAGAAATAATTTATGCATGACGATGAATCTTTTACGCTTCTTTAAGAACAGCGCAAGTTACGCCGCCAGCAGTGATTATGGGGTCAGAGTGGACTTTTGAATTATGAATGGGGAATTTTTTAACAAACACGAGTTAAAGCTTTATGCCAGTGAGAGAGCATGATTTTCTTTCTTTTTTCTTTTTTTTTCTTCTTTTTTTCTTCTTTTTTTCTGTTTGAGTTTATTATTGCTCTAAAGTAAGTAATCTTGTAAAGATAAGTAATATGTGTGTTATAAACTGTTGTTCACTGGATAAGTATTCTAGATGTTCTTTCGAAAGAAGTTAAAAAGAATCAATTTAATAAAGCGACAAATGAAGGGCTGGGAGCAGTAACATGGTAACTCAGACTTCATGCAAAATCAAAGAAACGTTAAAAACAGTACTGTGGGGATACCACATTTTGATTTTGCATGAAGTGTGGATTATCATGTTATTGCTCCCAGCTCTTCAAATCAAGTTACATGGTTGTAACCCTGTCAATACCCTGTTAATAATGTTTATAAGATAAAGAATAGATATAGAGCTGATCATTATGGTAAGCATGACGACGGCAACTTGCATAAAGCTAGATGCCAACATATCACTCAAGGCAACAGGTCTGGAAGGTTTGAAGAAGAAACCGAACTAATTTTAACAGCATGTGAATCGTTTATTTCAGAGATCCGCCAAGTGCTCTTTTTTCACTTTTTAGAAAGAAAAAAAACTTCCTAATTTTAAAAAAATGCAAGGTTTTGGCGTGGAAAAAAAAATAAGATGTTTCTTATTGTATTTCAAAAACAAATAATGCTTGGAGTTACTTCTTTTTTTTTTTTTTTTAATTTTTGTACTTGACGGGTTTCAATAAAATGAAATTTTTTACTTGAAAAAATATTTTTTGACTACAATATTGATTTTGAAAAGCTGTTGTAGGTTGTAAATAAAAAAGCGTATTATGTTTAAATTTATCAAACATCAAAGAAAAAGTTGAAATAGTTAAATGAGAAACGTCAAATAAATCAAATAAATAAATAATCGAAGGCAAACGTGACAACATGAAACAATCGTCTATGAATATAGGCCAAGCCTAACAATTGAGATTTTATTTTATTCATCTTCATACACTACGTCGAATTTGCAGGCGGTTTGCGACGCAGGCCACTGTAGGATTTCATCAAAAAATATTCATAGCCTGGAGTATATTTCTCCAACTTCTTCAGGCCATTATTATTATTTTTAAATTTTTATTTATTTATTTATTTATTTTGCGGTGATCTTTATTTTTTTCTGATAGACGTGCGATCACTGTTAGGAGCTCCAGAATTGCAAAATATTTTTTTAGTGCGAATGTTGAGGAGTTTCAATCGTCAATAAATTGCTTAGAAATCACTTTTCCTTGGTCAGCAGTTGTAATAAAACTCTTTGTAAGTGGATACTTTAAAAGAAATCCTATTTTTCTTTCGAATTTCCCTCCTAAAAGTTTCATTGTTATGAAAACATAACAAGTCGAACACGAAATTCGCTGAAGAAAGCCGCTCTGTGATTTCACATGACCGGTTCTGCAATAAACAGAGATTTCAAGACTCTACAAAACCCATTGAAATCCCCTAAAGGGGTTGATATTTGATCTGTTTTTTGCATCAAGCGGCGTGCCTAAAGTTGGTCATTCATAATCTATAATAATGCCATTTTTGAAAAAAAATGTTAAACGTTAACGGGTTTCTGAAATAAACGATTCCTGTATGACAACTAAAAAAAACTTGCTAGAGTTGTTCTTTCGGAACATCCGATTGAAGCCAAATTAGGAAAAAATTAAATTAGACGTCACGCACATGTTGCCCACAAAAGAAAATTCTAACGTCCTATGTTATATCTCTCTTTTAGTTTCGTTTGGCGATTAAATATCTCGACAGTTTTATGGCAAACCTTAGTTTAAATTAAAAGAATCTCAGTTCAGATTCAGATTGCTTTAGGATTTTAGATTGATTGATGTGAATTTACGAAGGAAGCCGCTGGCCCTAAAATACCAGCATGAACCATTCCTATGGTTATAATTCTATTTGTTCCATGTTAATAAATGTTAGTTTTGTTTAATTGATAGTATTGTTACTTGTCTAACATTGTGACCAAATGAAACAGACTTACGAAAAATTTTAAACCTGCAAAATTAATTTGTTGCTGAGTTCTTTTATCATACGGTCACCTTTTTTTTTTTTTTTTTTTTTTTTGCAACGTGATATGTACAATACACATTCGTACATACCCACGCACACATACATAGGTGTCATCAGAATATACTGTTGAATATGTAGTCGGGAATTCTGAAAGATATATCTTGCGTGTGCCAAAACGTGCCAAATGCGTGCCAAAAATTTCCATGGAAAGTTCATTAACGTGGATTAAAATTTTAATTCAGGCAAAAATGAGTGATTTTTTTTTTCCTTTTTGATTTTTTTTATGTGTGAATACAGAACCGTGCTTACTTAGAGTAAGAAAGTAAAAATACATGTGAAAACATCTTAAGTTTCAGTTTAAATGATATAAATGCTGAAGAAAGCAAGAATCTGGACACTAATATTAATAATTTAAATTGATCAATAAATTTTCGTCTAAGTTTTATAATATGATTATCTAACCTTTTAAAGTTATTTTAATAATGTATAATGACGCATATACGTACACACCCTTGGTAATCAATTTACATTTTTATTTGTAATATTTTAAGTAATGAATACTAGTGTTTGTTGCAATACATTGTATAAGTATGTGTGTAAATATTGAGTCAACTAGAAATTTCTTTGCATATTTTACGCTCTAAATGTAAACCGTAGTCACGTTTTCCCTTTCACTCCAATATGTGCTTCAGTGGGAATAGATGAACTACGCCAGTGTGTTATCAATTAAAGGGAGAACTTTTAGGTTCAAATATTTTTAGCACTCAATACTCTAATAAAGAAGAACAGATAAAAATTTACAGCATTTTTTTTAAATTCCAAATATCAAAAACCTAATACTTTACTTTTAACAAAACAATGACTAAAAGTTAATCTGTCCTTTTTTTCCTGTTAAAAATTCAGAAGTAAAAAAATCGAGAGACTATCTCTCTATTTTTTCAAGCGATAGTAATAACTTCGTTGTCATGATATTTCAACAAATGTAGCTTTTTAAACTACAACAAGTTTGCTCTTCCGCAGCAAAATACCCTTTGGCGATTGAGAAACTCCAATGTAAGCACACATCGATTGCGTTTCTAGTTAGATTATTTTTATATTTTTTATTCTGGAAATTATCCTTTTTTTCCCGTTGCTGAAGAAAACTTTTACTCGATTTGCCTGAGGCACATTGGGTTATGATTTTTTCTTGCAATATTTCATGATATTATCAACCCCATCAAGATACCGATCTCAATTTGGAAAACTTATATTTTTAGCCTTTAAAAATTGCAATTTTTTTTTAGTTTTGGCATGCAGTTAATACAAATGTTTTAAATTTTCACATTTTTGTTAATTTTTGCATCCCAATATTATGAAGGCTGAAAACTAGAAATATTTTTCTGAAAGTAATTCTTAATCCAAAAAACGTAGGGTAGACCAGGGCACATTTTTACGAGCATTTTTTTCAATGAATTTTCTAATTTTTGTGCTTGAACCTTGAAAAATTTTAGATTGTGGTTTTAAAAGCAGTTAATTAAGTCAAATTTGTATATTCAATTATTGCTCAGTTTGTGTTTTTTAACCGTAAAAAAAATTATTTTTGAATCTAAGTCGGTTGCGTAAACTTGCCTCGAACGAGGGCCAAGTTTACGCATCGAGTGGGGCACGTTTGCGCATAGTAGTGGGCTACGTTGGCTTTGCAAGAATTGCAGGAGGGTAAAATTTTGAATACTTTCCTGCAATTCTTGCTTAGCTTTGGCCTTGTTTCCATTACTGCGTATGGAACTTCCTAAATAAATCAGGAAGGGGTCAAGCTACTGCATTATACTTACCTTTATTTACTCCACAGTTCCTGAAACATGATTGGGGACGAAGCGGAAAGATTTCTGAAATTTTCAGGAAGGTTACCGGGTTTTTGTAAGGTATCTTACTGGTAGGAATTAGGCACATCAGCTGCCCATTATTTTTCAGGAATGTTTCTGAATCGTTTTTACAGTGCATTGAACCCTATCTTGTCCTTTTTTCGTTTGGTTGTGTGCTTTCAAACAATAGATGTCAGCACAATTTTCTACTTCGTAAACGGAATCGTTCATTAATTTCCTTTTAACAGAGTGTGCTAACTTTTCCCTGTCACAGGTTTTGGTTTCATGCTATTTTACTTGATGTCTTCCATTTTTACTTCAATAAAAACTTGTAAATTTTGAAGTAATTTCTCCTTTTTTCTTTCTTCTGCCCATTTTTTTTTTTTAAATCTTTTAACTGCTCTTGTCTGAAGGCTTCTTTAATTGGAGTATCGTATCAGTTGGGGAAAAAAAGAGGATGCTCACAATCCTTTCCTAGTTCCTAAGCTTTGGTCCTTCTTTTTCAAATGGTCTCAGTTGTGGTAGTCCATATGTGACGACGTTAAAGGGCCTAGTGGAAGAAATGGTTGGATTATCGATGAACCTTTTTATTATTTTGACATATAACTTGGTTCTGTTAGTAATTTGAACGTAATATCTTATCATCTTCAAAATAAAGAAAATGTATTACAGGCTTAATAGTGTATAAAGTTAAAGCAGAACAGGCATAAAGGCTGCTATAAGACACGACTTCATGACTTACTTAAAAATGAATGGTGATTTTCAAAACTAAATAACCTGAAAATACTAAGGATTTGAGACACTACAGAGTGAAAAAAGCGTCAGGGGCTCGTTTAGAAGTAAGACAGTAGTAAGACACAGTAAGAACGTGCTGATGTCATCAAACGATATGAAATCAATCGCCTGGGTTAACTGGTAGCTCTATTGGAACGGGACCTTTTTGTCCTTTATTAAACTAGAATGAAAAGTTAAAAGTACATGGTATAACGTTGGGTGACGTTGTAATAGAGCTACCGATTGACCGCAATTAGTTCATCAACTAGTGACGTCAGTGGTTATTAGATTTTTTTTTCACTAACCGATGCTCCATGGAATGATTTTCGGTTAGTAACGCGGCTACTTGCGCAAACGAGTAATGCGCAGGTGAAAAATATTTATTGTTGGTTTAAAATGTGACGTGGTTCAATCGATCAATCAACCAGCTCGATTTGCCATCGACCGTTTGTTTGGAACAACTTCGGTAACAACCAGTTAATTGGCAACTCTATTATAACATTCCGGGTGATCACCGGTTAACCGCGGTCAGCCGGTAGCTATATTGGAACATACATATTATCAATGAGGAGAGTGTTTAAAGAATCAAAAAAAAAAAAAAAAATCAGCTGCATTAATAAAATTCACTATGATCTTATGAAATGAGAAATTTTGAAAAGCTTTTCGAAATAAGGAATTTTGTCTTATATAAAACTTGGTATTGTTTTGTTTTTTTAACTATATACTTTCTTCTCTCATATACGCACGAAGATATTCTCATAAGTACGAATTTATGCTTTTAAAGTAAGTAGCTTAAGTAAATGGAAAAGTATATATAATGCCTCTAAATGTACTACATCAAAAGTATGAAAGTATTGGGAAAATGTTCAACATTTATATTATATTCCTTCAAAACTTCACTTGTATAAACTATTTGCGATGCCCAAGGCAAATCTACGCGATCGAAAAACCATTAATGGGAAACGATGAATGAAATGAACTAAACCATTAAATGTATAAAATTTGGATGTGGACATAAGACCTATGTAATTGCTTGATCTGTTTTTGTCTTGATTCGATATTTATTAATTCTTTTATCGTATTTTCTTTCAAAATGTTAGATCTGTTTTAGCCTTGTAATTTCAGGGAGACTTTTGCAAGACCTCTGAGCTGAGAGTAAAGAATTAAGGATTTTGGGAAAAAATAATCTGTCACTTTTTCTGAACCGCACCCTCTGCAATAAATACTTTTATAACTACAGTTAAGGCTGAACTGTCTCCATGGCCTCACCTAACAGGGGAACCATGTACAATATACATAAATATTTTTTTTATGTACTATGAATATACTACACTGTAAAAACGATTCAGAAACGTTCCTCGAAAATAATGGGCAGCTGATGTGCTCAATTTTTCACAGTAACATATCTTGCGAAAGACAGGAATGTTTTCCTCTAAATGTCAGTAACCTTCGTGAAATTATCCTGGAATCTTTCTGAAGAATTCAGTAATCTCCCCGGTTAAAGTAAGTAAAAGAAAACTTACGTAAGTTCAATATAATAGTAAAGCGCCTTCTTACCAAGAAAGCTCCAGAAGCATTATTGCAACTAGGACTAACGCTAAGACAGAATTGCAAACACCTCTCGGGCTTGCAATGCTGCGGAACCCAGAGACTAATAGTGCAGCTCTGGTTAGTTGAGCCGTAACCTTGACAATGTTTACCTGTTTTAAGGGAGTTTAGTGAAAAATAAACGTGTTATTGGCCCGGATTTTAGTTGGAATATTTTTGAAAATCTACTAAGTATCTCAACTCAACGCCAACTACCCCTTCCTGTTTACCGAAACAGAGGCAAAAATTCTCCGAGTTGGAACTCACCTTCTCAGAGCCTCACAATATTCTCTTCCTTTGAGAGCTGAAATAGTCTGGATGGACCACAACCGGATTGTTACCGATACACTTAATATATATACGATCAGTTAATCTTTAAACTGGGAGTTAAAAATATTTTTCACAACAGTGAGAGGTCTGCATTTGTGCAACTTGAAGCAATTCAAGAAACTTTTTAGCAATGATACTTGATTTTCTCAGGAAGTGGATAAAAACCATTGAAATCCTCAAATGGTACACAAAAATTATCATTAACATTTCGGAATTTTTTTAGTGTATGAACGGATATTGTATCTAATAGAGATATGCATTTTTATATTGTTTTAATTTTCATTATCGAAATGGATTTTACTTGGGAAAGAAAAGATATTTTCATGATTTTGGTTGTAGTTCAAATACATTGAGTTTTAATAAAAGTGAAAGACAAAAGGTTCATCAAAAAAATTCCGATGCTACAAAGTTAAGCATTGGACCAAAGCTAAAATTTGATGGAACAGAAAACGTTTTTCTAAAATCTTCAAGCTTAAAGAACTGTCACTGGCACGTCTTTGGAAGCCCTTAGAACAGAAAAGAAAAAGCTTACATGTCGGATTTGACGTTGATTTAGAAAAGCTTTTGATAAAAGCTTTAATGCAATCCTCATGTGCTCAAGAGAAATAAAATGAGAAGGAACCTATTTTCCCATAAGTATTGAAGTTTAAAAAGGTGTACTGTAAAATTTAAACAAATTGCAAGAGTACGTTTTTTCCAAAAAGATTTTAGGGGAAATTTTTTCAACTAAACTATTTTTAAATGTCAAATTATTAAAATATAGTAAAATATTTAATGCAACAAAAGTCCAAAACAAACCATTACGCAAATCGTATTCATTTATTTATTTATTTATTTATTGCATATTGCTACTACACTTTAAGACTTAATTCGCAAAACAACTAAAAAACAAATAAGTATGTAATTGACACTCTTCACATCTATTGCAACGCAATTTGTAGTTAGGAAATCCAGTTTTCAAACTATTCCTTTCAGCATTAATAGGAGGAAATGCATTGCATTTTACTATTAATTTAATAAGGGATTCACCTACAAATACTAAAATCATTTGCAAATAAAAGTCAATTTTATGTAAAATTGTTAAGCCTAAATGTTTTTTATTCAAAGCAAAATTTTTTGTTTTTATACTAATAAGGTAAGTGTCCCAAATAAGGTCATTTCAAGGTTTAGTGGCTAATATCTCTATCATTCATAATTCCATTGACTACAATATTAGTACATCAATCAAAGCAATTTTTTCTTTAATTCATTCAAAGTGGAAACTTAATTTTGCATTTTTAAAATTTATTATTAGCAGTTTAACCAAAAATGGTTAAGCCTTGTTAGGAACACGAAGCCCTACTAAAGTCAACTCTGAAAAAAAAAACGCTAAAAATTAAAATAAAACTATTTAAAAAATACAAACTGTTTATTTTTGATTTCAGAACCTATATGTTATTCAATATATTGTATTTTATTATGCTCTTTCAAAAATGTTTCTTGAAATTAGTTTCATACATTTAATGAGTAATTTCATTGATTTATTTATCATGCAACATCAGTCAAGTAAAATTGAATGCTAAACCTTCAAACACACACATGATACTAGTTTTCGAAAGAATTTACCAATAGTTACAGGAACGCACGTGACAGACAAAAATGATGATTAATCACGTCAACCAAATCTCAACTAAGTCTAATTATTCAATTATTTGGAAGAAAATTTATCTCCATCCGAGATAATCACTGTGGCGGATTTTTCCGGAGGATTACAAACAGTCGGAGAGACAGAAACGGCATTTATCACCGTAATTAATGTGCAAAGTCTGAGCACTTCCTATAGCAATGGGTAAAGAGTTGGAAAGCATTGGCGTTACACCTGAAGATAAATGAAGTAATTTGCGAGATTGATTACGAATCACTGAGTGATCTAATGCAATTTGTCTGTCGCTCTTCCAGCAGCATCTACTGCACATCATGCGCGATTTGGTGAACGAAACTAATGACAATGGCATTCTTTAGAATAACAAAGGAAATACTCGGAATGTAGAGTTTCAAACACACGTGGATGGGACACAGAATATCATGTATTTCCTCGTCCAAATTGAAGAGATTTAAATTATGTTTTATTTGAACTATTTTATTAATAAGTTGCGAGTTTATTCCGTTGAGTTTAACTGTTACTACAAATACAAATACTGTCGTGGGCAGGTAAAGAGCAGTATCTGCAAAAATGAGTTTTCAAGATATTTGATAGAACGCGTTTTGGATTCAATACAAACAATAAGAAATGCTAGAATTAAGCGTTTTTCGAGACTTTTTTTTTTTTTTTTACAGCGGAAATCAAAACAGTAAGTTTTTCAATAAAGTTGACGTACATCAGAAGAAAAAAATTAAAAAATATGAAAAACACTGTAAAACAATCCGAAACGTTGCTGATTGTTTCCGCGGAATGTTTCGGGAATTCACAGGTTTTCATCTATTTCAGTGTAGAATTTAATATCTTTGTGACAATGTTTCCTAAATTGCTATAAGTTGCAAAAATTAAGACTTTTCACTAGTGTAAAAAAATTTAACTACCAGTTTAAAAGATTGACTGAGCGTTTTTATTAAGGATATTGGCTTCTATTCGATTAATGCCGTTCAGAATGACTAAGCTCCCAGGCAGAGCTAATAAATTACTGGATAGCTGCAGTAGTCCAGTCACGGGAACAGCGTGCTTACTTGTCATTCTGTCTTGACATTGGCAATGGTTGCATTGCTTCTAGTACTTTCTCGAGAAATCAGGAAGCGTCTAATAAATTACATTAAACCTACTTAATTTTTCTTGAAGTCTCTAAATACGTGTCTGGCTTTTGTCAGGAACACAATAGAATAGAAAATAGTTCATTAGAAAAATATTTTATTTTTCACTTTTCCTTATAAAAAATGAACATTTGTCACTTTTTTTTAAGACTTAAATTTGCTGCCAAAAATTTAAAAAAATACTGTTTCGAAGCAAGTTTTATTATAAAATAGAATGTTCTTTCTTTCTGTTCTGTAATTTTCAAAACCAGTTTCTGCTTTATTCATTTTGAGAAAGATCAGTCATCTTCACCATTTCACTTTGCCCCACTTTCCCCTGCTAAAACAGTTTGTAAACGACGTTCATTTAAAACTTGAGCACTTACCGAAACTACTGTTTAGGCGAGAATAAAAGTGATGAAGTTCAGTTTTCATTCCGCTAATAGTAACCAGAAATTTCTGCTGGAAGAAGCATTACTTCCACAAAAGTTTTTCTACGCATTTGACATTCTTTTTGTAAACATATCATAAAATCTCAAATTACAGTGGTGCGAATCACTTGAAATTTCTTTAACAAAATTTACAAGTACACTTTCATAAAAATTTTAAGCAGAATAATGAAAGATCCGATGCTTAAATACAGAATCTTCTCTTAACATTCACGCAATCGTGTTTTTTTTTTTTTTTTGAAGTTTTTTGAAACAAAACTTCAATTCCTCGCTATAATGAATTACACCACTCTTATTCCAACCATGATAGATTTATATGTTACTGTGAATGTCCAAAACTTGGTAAATGGCGATTAGAAGATGAATATCAATAGTCACATAGCAAGGAAATCGGCAGAAAACTAAATATTTCCGGTGAATATCAATAGTTGAATACCAAGGACATCAGTGAAAGGTCAGATATTTCCGGTGAAGATCAATAGACACATGCCAAGGACATTGGCGGAAAAACAAATATTTCCGGTTAATCGCTGGTGAAAGTTCATTTTCACAAATTTCGGTCTACCACAGTAAAATATACACTACATACGAAACTCCCATACAACTTCCCCCACTCCCTCTAACGTATGTAACCACAACCAGACCTTACCTCACCAAATTTATATATTTTTTGTCAGAGGGCATTGCTTCTTTCCTAACGAAAAAAAAGTTATTTTTAAACCAGCTTATTTTTTCAATTTGCTTTTCGTATAAATGTATAAATAAATAAATAATTAAAAAAAGAGAGAACTTTTTACATACATTCATGAAAGAATTTGTTAATGTATGTAAAAATATCCCTAAAAGAAAAACTCTGATGTAGATCTCAAATTACTTTCGACTACGTCTGTTGAACAAACGATGGTTTCAAACGACTCAAGCTAATGGGTGTGCGTACTCGTGTACGCTCGTTGAAAGTAATACTTTTAACGAGCGTACTTATAACGTCTTAGATATTTTTTATATAAAAATATGGTAATCATATAGAGTGACACACAGACTCATATATAGATGATTTTAATTTTAACCCGATTCAATTATCGTCAAGTTCAGTCCCTGGAAATCTTAATAGTCTATCAGTCTTGCATACGGCAACCAATACAAAATAAGTAAATTAAATGTATATACAGTGGTGGAAAAAAATTTCATCACCCGTGCCGCAAAGAAGAGGAGTATCAACCCGACTGCATTCAACACATAGTCAAGCATCCCGTATCCCAGATGATTTTTGGATGTATTTCTGATCAAGGAGTTGGTGGGCTTCACTTTGTGCGGATAAACAGTAAATGCTCAGGTGTATATTGGCATTTTGGAGGAGAAATTGCTTCCTACTATCCGGGATCACATTAATTCAGTTCCAAACGTCGTTTTCCAGGATGATTCTGCTCCGTGCCATAAGACAAAACTGGTACGTAAGTAACAATTTAAAAACCTTTATCCTGCCATTAGACTTAAACTGACATGGGGTTAAGTATTTTTTTTTTCTCTCAACTAACACGCAGGTGCGGAAATGGAAAAATGAGCACGTGATCAGCAGTTTGCCTTGACCCGGAAACAGCCCAGATCTGCGTAAACAATTATCGGATTCCTGCTGTTAAATGTTTATTTAATAAGTCTTGCAGGATTTTACATACATTCATCGTTAATCGATCGACCATAACTTCTAACATAATCCCATTGTTGTGAAACTGAGAGGGTGGTGCAATTTTTTTACCAGCACTGTAGTACTACACGAGCTATTTTTGACCATTAGCAATATTTTTCAAAGGAATATAAAAATTTTCTTTGATTATAACATTTATCTTTGAAGAAATTACAATCAAACTAAATAATTGCACAAGTACAAACTACGATCGTTAATATCCTTTTTTCCGAAGATGAGACAAACCAATGATAAATGAACGCTTGCCACAGTGTTCTTCTGAACATACACTAATTAATTTACGACTGTAAGTTGCTAAGAGAAATCGATAATTATTAGTTTACATTCATTTGTAAAACTTTCATCACAGAAGACTTACTTCTATTGTATTGTTTGACGAATATTTTTCTTGGGGTAGGGAAGAGGATTCACTGGGAATATTATCAAAACATTTTCTTCTCAGAAACGATGAAGAGGCTGCAGTGGCGTTGAAGAGTTGAGGTTGTTAAGCTCTCAGAAGTAAATAAAAAAAAATTGCAAAAAATGAAGCAGACTACAAGCGTTTAGGAATAGCAGAAAAGTACAACATAATACGGTGTGCACACACACACACGCGTACACTATTGCAATCAGACAAACATTTTGCACAAGTACAAAGACGATCATTAACATCAGTCTTTTTTTGCCTGAAGGATATAAATTTCAGCACAAGAATCTTCTTCGTATAAAGATTAAAAATTGTAAAATTGTTAGAGCTCACTTGTATATTTATTATCCTTTTGGGTTTGATCGTTCTATTCACTTTTTGGTCGACTATTCATTCAATTATGTACAACATTGTGATTGCTTCTCTGAAACTTTATAGACAAGTATTGTAGCTCAACTAGTTCTTCAATAAATTAACTTCAATATCGAATACATGTTCCTTATCTTAATTAGTTCTGTAATCCAAAGAATTGGATTCCAAGACCATTTTAGTGTGGCAAGAAAAGAATGTTTTCAGACTGAAAGTAATTGAAAAGCTGTGAAATATAAGGTCTTCATTTTGTGGGTTAGCAATAATAAATTTTTCTTATCGTTTGTCTTTTAATCTCATTCGAAATATTTTTAGAATTAGCTTTACTGTAGCTTATGAGTTAACATTACGATTGCGGTATTCTTGGTTGTTGGCATTGAAAACGGTTTTTCTATGTTTAAATTATATAAGTTCAAGTCACAAATTTCCAGTCTTAATCATTAAATTTAAATTATTATTGATTAAATAACTTTTATATGCTAGATCGTATATTAAAAGTTATTTTCATTTTGTTCTGCTGAAATATACGCATGCAGTCAAATTTTATCACCAGCGATACGGAGTCTAAGGGAAATGATCAACGCGTGATCCGATTGGGGGAATTTTAGAGTTTTCTACTCCGACTCTGTTACACTAAAATCAGCTTGACTCCGACACCGTAAACATTGTCAGAGTTACAGAGTTTGCAGGAAAACATTCGGCTCTCAACTCCGACTCCTTTACCCCAAAATCAGTCCGACTCTGACTCCGCAACCCTGTTCTTTACCTTCAAACTTTGGAACGAAAAAAAGTCTTGTATACAGCGAGGAAACCTTAGGAATACTAATTTAAAAAAAATATTAGATAACAGTCAATGTTGTGTTGTAAAGCACGTGAACAGTCGAATAAATTCTTCTTCTTCGTGTCCTCGTGATCAAAGCGTGAAGTCTTAAACTCTGCCAAAATTTTAAGAAAAAACAGCAAATTAAGCGAGTTTCAGAGAGAAATGAAAGACAAAGATCTTTACGCGATTATGGATGCTGGATAGAAAAATTGCAGGAAAATATTCTCGCCAAGTCTTTTAATGTGACGCTTTTTTTTTTTGAATTTCTGCAGACTTTTATTCATTATACAGTCAGATCTGGATAACTCGAAGCTCATAACTCAAATATTCTTTTATCTCGATGTGGGTCCCAAACTTTTGAGACTGTTGTGCAAACAAGCACTGCGAGTGCTAATAAGCACGAAATTGCAGTCCTAGGCTGGAATGACTGAGCTGGCGGTGTATTTCATGTATTTCTGCCTCAGCCCTGGCTATAGGCCGGTAACTTACTGAAAATATCATGCCTGGCCATCAATCTTCGAATTGAACCGAACCATTGTTTCGGTCACTCGTATGGTCTGTGCTAATTCCATATTAGCTACCAGTTTATTTGGCATTCTTGGCTTCCTTAAGACGTTTTCCACCTCCAGTTCAGTCACTTTCTAAGCCGGTCTGCTAAGTGAGTAAAGCACGGAACTGCAGTCCTCGGCCGGGATGATTAAGCTGGCGATGTATTTCATGTTGCGGTTTTCCTAACAGTGCTGAAATGCTTACATCTGTGACTATGATGGCAAAATGATGAGGGTTGTACTGGTCCGCGTGCAAATGAGCAACTCAAGTTAGGAGTGATGTAATTTAAGTAAATGAAACTTATTTACATTACAATAGTTATAATAATAAAGTTATTTTCAAAATATCATCATCATCATCATCATAGTTGGCTCGACAGCCCAGGGTGGGCCAAGGCCTTCCTTTGGAGAATCTTCCAAGACGTCCTACTTTTTGCCTGGGTTTTCCAATTTTTAACTTTGAGAATATCGAAGTCAGATTCAACAGAATCCAACCATCTCATTTTTGGTATAAAGACAAAACATTCCAGCTTCCAATTCTCAAGTCCATTGTCCGTTTTCCAGGTCGTGTTCGTAAAACAGTCCGGTTATTTTCTCCATTGGATTTCGAAACACGAGTTTTTTTTACGAGGTGGGGTTGTCAGCCCCACGCCCAACCCCCAACCTGAAGGACCAGTCCCCTGTACAATCCCCAGGGGCAGGGTGCCCGGCTATCCTCCCAGGCACTGAGCACCTATTTTAGTCGCCTTTTACGACACGCATAGGCTACGTTGGGACTATTCTTACCCCCCGGTCACCACACGGGGCTTTCAAAATATCAGTTACTGTTTATTTAATTTTGAAACAGTATATTTTGAGTTTTTTTTTTTTTTTTTTTTTTTTTTTGCTTTAAAAAACGTCGACTTACACATTCAATTTTTGAGTTTTCTCATGACGCGTATATAATACTCTTTTGTGTTAATACCAGATTAAAAGAAAACTTTACAAAATACGAAATGTTTTAAAATGTTTTACAATACCATGTATGTTTTTAAAAAATTTTAAAGTGTCTCTTAAAATTCCTTTGATTTTTTTAAAACAATAATATAAAGTAAAAACATTTTAGCTTCTATGTCACAAAATTTTAAGCCTATGTAACCAGGAAGAGTCTACAGGGTGTTGCAAAAATGACTGATACATTTGAAAATTCTATAAAAACAAAACGGACAGCGATAGAAATATACCGTTTGTTGCATTATGCTTGGGACAACAGTAAATTTTCAGACAGACAAACTTTCAAAATCAGTTACAATGTTCCTCAATAGATGACGCTGCAAATATTTTAAAATGTATAACAGAAAACGCAGTCGTTAAGATCACCAAAATGACCGGTATATTTGAAAAATCAATAAAAACTAAACAGGCAGCGACAGAAATACACTATTTGCAATATGCTTGGAAAAACAGTAAATTTTCTGACAGACACACCTGCAGTCTCCTCTTAATAACTGCAGTCTAAATACCTATACCTCTGTTGAGGAACATTGCAGCTCATTTTGAAAGTTTGTCTGTGAAAATTTTCTGTTGTCCTAAGGCATAATGCAACAAACGGTATATTTCTATCGCCGTCCTTTTAATTTTTATTGATTTTTCAAATGTATCAGTCATTTTGGAACACCCCGTAAGTAATTTAATAACTAAAAAACATGTTTTTAAAAACACAGTTCACAACTTTTTTCTTTTTTTCAAAAATAAATAAATACTTTTAAGTAAGAATAAGTAATTTTTTAAAAAATAAATAGATTCTCCTCAAGTATCAATGCAACTTACGAGTAGCACTAATTCATTAATGGATGATGTTTTCTATAAATTAAAAACAAAACGTCATAACCGGTAGAAATTGAGAATACGGTTATGTAATTACTTATTAATCAGTAATTACATGACCGTATCAGCAATTAACAGCTTTTCTACGCGTCTCTTACTCGAGGTAGCTGTTATCGGTGTTCATGTGATAATTTTAAACGCTCATATACTACATTAGCAATAAACTAGATGAAATCGTGGACTCTGTGATAAATCATAACGTAACGTGTTTCGTCATTAATAAGTGTAATTATCTTCCAATGATAACATTTGTTTCTGAACAAACAGCTTTTAAACTGATTAATTGCTGAAGAACGGCATTTTTTCCACTAAGCAACATATAACAAAGATAAGTTAATTGCTTAGGCAGAAATATTTCGATACAGTTGTGAATAAATAGTTGAAAGTGGTTCTAGAGAATAAGCATCCATCATAAAGGAATCCTGCTTCGTTTCGTGTGCATAAATTCGTTCTTTCAGTATTTAATTACGTAAAATACCCTTAATTCGAAGGATTTAGTTTCGATGATATCAGTAGATATTTCATGGCGTTAGTTGAAACGCAAAAAAAAAAAAAAAAAAAAAAATATTTTTTTTTTCATTACTTTTGCTACTTTTGAAATTGATCAGTAAATGTATAACTAAACTGTAAAAAGATGCATTTTCATTCATGCACTTTGTAATGATTTTTAAAGAAAACATTTAACTACTTAAGGACAGCATATTTTTGACAAAAATCTATCTTTTCTCCGAATGTCGAGGAAAGGAGAGGAATACTATACGGATCTCAAGTAATAACTTTTACAATTCAGAATAAATAATCCTAAAACAATCATGAGAACCTATCATAAATAGTTGTAACGTGCAGTCACTTGTAAAAAGTATACTATTTATTTTGCAGAAATTTATTTTAAAAAAAAGTACAGATGGATAAAAATATAAAATTGTCGGTTAATATGAAAAAGGTTGTATTGGCTATTGAAAAATAACCTAGACATCTTAAAACATAGTTTTCTTGAAGAAAAAAATCATATTTTACACATTACGTCCAAGTCATTTCTGTTTCATTCTCAGCTGAAATCTTCTTTAGTTAGTCAGGTCAGTTAGCAAAGTCAGTTGACTTTGCCAAATTTAGCCTTTTCAATATCCAATGCCTTAATCCGAAATTCCATCTTTGCTTTTCAGAGAGTTTTACGTTCCTAAGGTTAGATTCAGCGTTTTCAGTTATTGAGATCATTGCATGATATCTACAGAAGCATGTCATATAACATGACGAGTCATCTTCTTTACTAATAATAAAGCTGAAAGTTTCTCTGTCTGGAAATCTGTCCGGATCTCTGCCTGTCAGGATCTCTGTGACGCGCATAGCGCCTAGACTGTTCGGCCGATTTGCATGAAATTTGGTGCAGAATTAGTTTTTAGCATCTTCGATTCTGTTCTTTTTCTATTCCAATTTTAAGAACATTTTCCCGAGTAAAATTATCATAAGATGGACGAGTAAATTACCGAATTATCATAACGTAGAATCGTAACATGGGCAAGCCAATTGGCTAGAAATTCATCATACATTATTTGTAAGTATATAGGCGAACCAAAACACCTTTTAATTTTCTACTGCGGGTAAAGCCATGTGGTACCACTAGTGGAAAATATTCCTTTAAATTGATGGGGGAAAAAAGATATTTAGCTCAAACAAAACATGGCGTAACAAGCTAGCTATTTTCGAGTGCATTGTACTATCTATATACAAATCTCCTAAAAGGCACAACATTTTGAACATTTGCAGGCAAAAATTCAAGAAAATCAAGAAAATACGATACGTAGAAAGGGCAGCGACAGCACTCGGATTTCAACTTTCCCTACATTGCATCAGGGGAGTTCTTCTGGAGTAGTTCATTGAATTCCCACGTAATAGCAGTACCATACAGAGCCAAGACCTATGTATTTCATATTTCTCGACTTTTCCTTTATGTTATTGTTCATGTTTTTTTTTCCCCTTTATTATGTAAGTCATAAAAAAATATATTTTATTTCATAGTAGAAAATTAATGGACTTAAGAGTTTGGTGAAATTACTTTAAAAGAGTTAAAAAGATTTACAAAATTTGGAATGAATATGGTTTTGATGTACATTTTTAGTAAACGCAAATAATAGTATTTAAAATCAATACAACGGGTGGTCAAATTATTGTACTCAAAGAAACTTTTCTGTATTTTTATTGTTGTTACACAGTTTTATTATTTGAAAACATTTTAAAATTTATTTAAAATATGAATTAAACAAAACTAAAATTTTTAAAAAATTGAAATTAAAAAATTAAGTTTATTTAGACGTTTAAAGTTTGTTCTGGCAACACTTTACTTTTTGTTTTTGTTTTTTTATTACTTTAAATGTGTCTGACGTCATTATCAGTGTCCATTAAAATTTCAAGTTATAAGCTTCTTGTTAGTGTGATTTTTGGAAAAAATAACGGTTTTATGTATCGTCGCCTCAGATCAAAAGTTGACGAAATTATGGTTCAGTAGGTGATCAAACTTGCCAGATCAAATTCAAAATTTAAACAAACGCGTATTGAATGTTAGAAAAACATTTTAATTTAGAACTCTTAGTTATAACTTATTCCCAGTGCACTTAAATAACATTTATCGAAGATAGATGGCCTGTTGCCATTCCAAATCAAATTATTTTCCTCACAGTAGGATATCATAGTGTTATTTCTCAGATTAGATGTCTTAGTGTTGCTCTGAGGCGACGATATAATACTAGGTAACTCAAGCAGCTATATCATGCATTGAAAGCATGACACGCCGCATCCAAGCCGTAGTAGCAGCAAAGGGCGGAGTTACTAAGTATCATTTTTTTTACCAATTTATAGTATCTTTCAGAAGGTCCTTTACGTTTAATATGTTTTATTCACATTTTAAATAAACTTGAAAATGTGTTCAAATAATAAAACAATGTAACAATAATAAAAATACAGAAACGTTTTTTCGAGTAAAATAATTTGGCCACACTTTGAACGTTTATTAGGCAAAAAATAAATTTGCGCATAAATATTTCCTTTTAAGTAAATCCTTTTATAGTTACTTATATCTGCTTGTGTTTAAACACAAGCGGTATACTTTTAGTCCATTATTCTTCAAAATGATGTTGATCGAACAAGAAAAATACCCTTTCCCTTTCTATGTTCTTCCTTGAAAACTTTGGCTCCAATCGAAACATTGAATGGACACGCTTGCCTTTCAGTAACAGCTGTGACGTGAACGGCTTTCAGAAACCTATTGATTTTTGAACTCACCCTTTCCTAAGTGCGGCCTTTTTGATAACAACATGCAGTCTGTAACTTTGACTTTATCAATGACTAGCTGCGTTGCCCGGCTTTGCTCGGTCTATCTTGAAAATAAAAATTGTATCAAGTGACGTATATTCAACAATCAGGGTTAAATAAAAGAAAAACAAAACATCGTGCAAATTTTTCAAAGAAAATAGGAAATGATGAATATAAAACGTTCAACCATTCAAACACAAAATAAAATATATTTAAGAATTGAAAATGAAAAGATGGAAAGATACAATCAATTTAAAAAGCGTAACCGTGGAAACGCGAAAATAAAATGGTTAACAACTTGAATGGAGTTGAGATTTTTCAAACTTGATTTAAAACAGCTTATAACTTTTTTTTCCTTTGAAGTTAGAAGCTTCATTTTTCGACCAAAGTTCGAGATATATCTGGAGTAAAAATGCCGCTTTTTCCGATGGTGTCAAAAAGAAAACTAAATTTCAACTAAGCCTAAACAAGTTCGAGCTAAAAAGCAAATAACTCCCGCCATAAGTAAGTTAGAGCATTGAAACAAATTGCGTAGAACGCGGGAAATTCTATACTTTGAAACGGTATGTAATATTAATATATGTGCAAGTAATTTTTCAACCCCATATTCGGGAACTAATGTGAAAATTGGGCCTAAATTAAAATGAAAAAAGAACTATTCATCGTTTTTTTTTTTTTTTTTTTTTTCGAACCGGTCTGCAAACCTTTTCAGAACTTGAAGGAACACACTGTGAAATTTTCAACGATATCAGCCGGGTAGTTCTCGAGTTTTGCAAGTACAAACGCACAAGACGCTTTTTGGAGACTTAATTTTATACTATGTATAGCTGATGATACCATTCTTGTTTTAAGAAATATGTTGCAGAGTGGACAAAAACTTTTACATTGTTTCTGAGAGTGCATGGATATGTTTGTGAATTTAAAAAAATGAATTGATACATAAGAAAACTGAAAACTAATCTATTAAAATTTCAGTTTAGTTTCAATTTTGCACTCCTTTGCGTTCTTGAAGTAGTCTTTAAAAATAAAACTAAGTAAAAATACACTACGCTTTTATTTTTTCACTTATCTAATGTTGTGTTTTATTACTGGTTTTTATTTAGCAGACAATTCGCTTATTCTGTCTTTTTATGCAAAGTATAAACTTATCATCATTTTACATGAACATAATAATAATAATTAGAACATCACAACTATCTAAGAATTGTTTTCATAAACAAACTTTTGAAATTCAACTCACACCATCCCTTTCATTTCAAGTATAAGGAATAGTAATGCTATATAGAGCTTGTAAAATTTTTCAATAATATCTTGATATATTGCGGCTGCTGAAAAAAATTGAGATGAGGTCAAATGCCTTATAAATGTGTAATATGATGAGTACTTATATTTTCATTCTTACACTGTAAAAAAACTCCGAAACGTTACGAAAGTACCAAGCTATTATATCATACTCGAAAGTTCCAGAGACACGACTACCTTTAAAAGGGAATATTTCTGAATTTTTCAGGAGGCTTCCAGGATAATTTCAGGAAGGTTACTGAATTTTAGCGGCAAAAGTTCCTGGCTTTTGTAAGATATGTAACTGACAGAAATTGGGAACATCAGCTGCCCATTATTTTCCAGGAACATTCCTGAATCGTTTTTACACCGTATGCGAAATAAAGCTATTGCTTGTTATCCTTTCCTTTTGTATTCAAATGCCTATATTTCTAAACATGAAATTTTTATAGATTGTAGTTTCTGAATTGATAGTTAAGTTAAAACATCATCACAAATACATGACTAGTAACATCTTTGATTTAAAAAAAAATTGCAATATGGTAAGTGAAATTCATAATATAGCATTATTTAGGAACGATCTCCACCGTTTTAATAGCGAATGTTCGAAACATTCTTGCGAATACAAATTACAAAAACAGAAAAAAAAAAATCTTACATTCGATATAAATTGTACTTATTTATACTATCTATCACCCAGCTATATGCAACTAGTACAAAAATGTTTCTTAATTTTGTGTTTTCTGAAAATTCTGTTTTGATTTAAACTTATTCGCACACTTAAAAAGTTGACACTTTAAACTTTATTTTCCATTTTATTTTTAGTCAATTTGTTATTCGCCTTTTGGTGCGATTCCAAAGTCTGATAGGAAGATCATTGTTTCTGTGCCTTTAACTACAACTTAGAATTGAATGAGCGAAATAGAAGTAAGGCATTGACGTCATATGCGTTTGGTCCCGGGTTCTGTAGCTGCGGTCCAAGTGGCCCGTCGTTGGATTTTTGAGTTTTAGAATATCGACTCATGTCTTGCGATTATGTGAAACATCCCTTATGTTAACGATCAAAAATTTTTTATTCGAAAAACTAATATATATAGCTGTTTTTGTATTTGTGCTGTTACTTTATTTGCACATTTAGTATTTTTTACATACTCTATTCGAATTTATGTGTCGGGAGAAATTTTTTTTGTAACTCTGTTCTGTACTTTACCTCTCCTAAAATCATACCTTTAAATGTTGGACAAAGTACATTTATTTTGGGTTCTCTAAATAGAAAATCCATTATTGATTTAAATTACATGAAAATAAACCCTAACAATTTGATAAATTGAATTTGATTCTAAGTATATTTTACAATTTACTTATTTATTTATTTGCATAAGGGATGCATATTTTGTTGTTTGAAATCAATTTTAATTGTTAAAAATTTGTGTTTGACGTAATTTATAGCCTCAACTAGTAGGGAAAACATTGATTTTTTTGTTAGAAGTTGGGGAACTATGCTTCCTTAGTTCTGGACGGATTTTTTCATTAAATTCAAGACAAGCCCAGCAGCTTATTTATACTTAAGGAAAAAGCAATTTTAAAGCAATTCATGCAACTACTTATGTTAACAAATGAGGCAGGGCGACTTGCTATGTCCTATTAAGCATAGCACATGGGATGCTGACCATTAATATCTTTATTTAGTCTACAGTAGGCAAGTCAATGATAGTATTTACAAAAATGGCTTTAGAGATATTGGAAGAAACATTTTTCTACTAGTCCATAGTCTTAAAAAAAATATTGAAATCTGAAGATGAAAAAAATGCTTTGCTTTTTGTGGAAATGAAACGGAATTTAACTAGTTGAAAATTATTTTCAAAAAAAAAAAAAAAAAGCAAACAGAATAATTCATCTGAAAACAAAAATTTAGTAGGTAGTAACATTTACTTGTCCACGGTAGTAGTGTTGTAACAAATCTGTCCTTTAAGCATCTACAGAGGAAAAGAGGCTTAGAAAGTAATATCCAGTAAGCGTCAAACAAAATGTTATGCATGCGTGGTGGAATGGTTGTTTCTGATGGCCTTAAAGTGATTTTGATTTTTTTACTAAAGAAAATATAGGGTTAGCATAAAAGAATAGCCGGGTTTAAAAATGTATATATCATAAACTATTGCACTTATCTCTATCAAAGATACATAAAAATAAAGATAAACAGAGAAAGTTTTTTTTAACGTGCGTAACTACTTAAATGTGCACGTTCCGCACTAGTTCAGTCAGTAATTCCTTCTGGAAGGGGTTTTTTGGTTTCAACACTCCTTAGACATGTATAACTACTGCTACTGCATTAAAATTGGAAATATTGTTAAAACAAAGACCTCCGGGTGGGGGGTTTACCCCCAAATCCAACACTTCGTTGCGCCACTGACGTTCCGCAACGCTGGATTGGCTGTGCAGGTGATGATGATTTACACTTTATGTGTTAGCCAGCCAGATCCCCAAACCTAAACCTCATGTGGTTTTTTTAATGAGGTTTCATCAAAGACAGTGTTTGTACTCCACAATTGCCTACATTATTGCAAGAACTAAAAGATCGCATACGTGTAGCATTATGAAAAATTGACAGTGAAACACTAAAAAGTTTATGTTACAGATGTGTGTCGCGTCACGAAAGGCGCACACATTGAACATTTGTGACAGAAAAAAAAATAGTTTATTTTTACGTATCATTTATATTGCTAAGGGTAATAATTTATGAAATATAAATTTTTAAAATCGGGATATTCTTTAAGCTAACCCTGTATAATAATAAGAAAAAATATTAAACCAAATTTTAAAAAGTCGATGTCGTTTATAAGAGGTTCCGATTAAACGAGATTTGAATAATCGTTCTACTGAGTCTATAAAATGCTGCCTTTACATTCTGTGCTACTAGTTCTGTGTTATCAACACTACCTTTACATTCTGTGCCACTTATTCTGTGTTACCAATGCTGCCATTACATTCTGCGCCACCAATTCTGTATTACCAATGCCGCCTTTACATTCTGTGCCACCAATTCTGCGTTACCAATGCTGTCTTTACAATCTGTGAACTTCTTAAAGAGTGGTCACATTTACTGAGTTCAATTTACTCACAACAAGTTTTTTTTTTAAAGATTTTTATAACTGTCACTAGTACGCGAAAGTTTCTACGGGCTGAAACATGTAGGATTTTGCTCAAAACATTTCAATAATCAGTAAAAAAAAAAAAATGCATAGCCATCCTTAAGATATAATTCATTCACACACACACACATATTTCAAAATTAAAACCATACTGATTGCGTCATGCGTTTTTTAATAGAGGCTAGGGGGAAGATTTTCTTAAAGCCATCATGTTTCTTGGGAGCGGTTTTGTAAAAAAAATGAAGTATGAGATACGATCCAGCAAATCTGCTTTTTTTAAAAAAAAAGAGGCACGAGTAATTACTTTGTGCACAATCATAAAAAATATCTGTCCCAAAAATATTTTTTGTCGAAACTTTTTTGCAAAAAAATATCGAAAATTGTTAATTAAGCTTACAGCAAATGTGTGACTTAGTACTCACAAAACCCATGAGAAAATTACTAATTTCAGAAACACTTTCAACACAATATTTTCAACAAGAGGCTTAGCGTGGAACGGCTTATAAATACATTAATTACGTCGCTAATTATCGTCACAGGAATAGGATTAAAAAGTCGTAAATTATTTAGGTGATTAGTAATGTATTTGATCTTCATTCATAATTACATGGAAGATAAATTGCTTCCATTTTTAGAACTGAATTGTTAATGGAGAAATTTCATCAGAATACTTAAAAAGAAGCTCTGACCTCAAACGCTTATTAATGGCATTTCAGCAAAACATGCAAAATGCTAGAAAATTTTGCATATTTTAATTTTAAATGCATACAAAAATATATTTTTTTACTACTAAGAAACAGGTTAACTGCAGAAATAAGTTTTGTTTTTATTTTAGGCAGTGAGAAGCAAAGGTACGTTAGTGGAAAAATTGAAAATTTGGAGATAACCAGTACAAATGGTAGGTGAACCTCACCTCTGTTTTGATGCAAGATATGGTACTAGTAGACCAAGTAGAGGCTGCTATATTGTACACTAAGAAAATTCCGAAACGTTACTGAGTATTTCCGTGCAACATGTCGATATTTCAATGGGTTTTTTCCGCTTCCTGTAAAAAATATTTTTAGCTCCCAGTTTAAAGTGAATTATTTATAAAGTAAATCGGCTTCAGGTTACTTACAGTCCGCTCATACTGATTAAGCTCGCAGAGGGAGCGAATACGTATGGACTACGCAGCTCTGCGGCAATTGCAGGCGAGTAAAATTATCGATACCTGATTGCAATTCTGGCTTTACTTTGGCCATGTCTGCAATACTGCGTATGAAACTTTCTTAATAAATCAAGAAGGGATCAAGCTGTTATATTATACCAACCAAAGTTTCCTTTTCAGAGTAAACGTTCTAGAGATGCGACTGGCTTCAAACGGGAGGATTTCTAAATTTTTAAGGAGGTTTCCGAAATAATTTCAGGAAGGTTACTGAATATTAGCGGAAAACGTTCCTAGTTTTTGCAAAATATGTTGCTGACAGAAATTGGGCACATCAATTGCCCACTATTTTCCAGGAACGTTTCTGAATCGTTTTTACAGTGCATGGTTTAGAAACAATTTTCAATGAAAGCCTACCTAGGACCTTATATTTAAACAAGTTTTACTCAAAATTTGAAAACGTCTGCTTTGTCCCTTTGCTTCTCACTGCCTCATTTGTTGTTTTTAAAGTGTTATTTTTAACTAGAAAGACGCCCGTCAAGGTATGATGGTCCAAAATTGCTGCTACATTTGAACAAAGCAATTGCCTGTTTGGTGACATTTTGATAGTTGATATTTTAAACCATAACCACTCCAGTGGATTATCCCTAAACTCCAGTAGATAGCATTAATTTTTGACCACTTTTTCGTTTCTCCATTCTCCTAAATGACATAGTCTTACCAGTAAAACAGATCAGATACCGGATTCAGTTCAGCCTCGTCAAAGCAAAGTATTTTTCTGAATGTGAAACATTGCCATATAATATTATCAAATTATCATGGTGTGGATCGTTATTGTTGATGACGTCAGTAGCGTTACTCAATCATTCGCATATATATATATATATATATATATATATATATATATATATATATATATATATATATATATATATATATATATATATATATATATATATATATATATATATATATATATATATATATATATATATATATATATATATATATATATATATATATATATATATATATATATATATGAGGATAAGCAAAATAGCCCCACTCATCTCAGACAAACCACGAAATAATCAACGTACAAGGCAAAGAACGCTTTTTTTTTTTTCACATGAACAAAAACGGTGATTTTTAATTACATGTTCCATAGCTTTTTCTCGCTTCTCACTTAAGGTTTAAGGAAGAAAAATAATTCATTAGGGAACGATTTCTACCTATAAGCGACGTTTATAGAGCAAGTCCGGCAATATTGCCCTATCTAAGCAGAAACTTTATTTTTTTAAAAACATAATGGTGAAAAATGAAAACTAATACCTCTGGCCTCTTTTTATATGATTTCAGATCCTATACAAAATTTATCATGACCAAAAACTACGAATTAGATTTTTGATTGCGAAAAAATTGCAACTTTGGGGCATATTATATTGACAGTTAGACAATTTTCCCCACTAAATCAGGTTAAATGCCCCACTTGAGGTAACATTACCAAACTTCTTATAACAAGCAAAAAATTATTAACAGTTAATTTAATTATTGCAAATCAATAGGAATCATAATATGACCTACGCAATAATTGCTAATTTACGCAAAAATAAAATTCTTAATGCATTTTATTTATGCGTAATAATGTTTGTAACACGTAAAAAATTTAGAAATTACAAAAAGATAGTTACTGTGATTTTTAACAAAGATATCGTCACTTTCAAAATTATTTTACGAATTTTTTAGATTTTTTTAATTTACTATTCATTTGTTGTAAATGCGAATCATACAAAAAAAAATTTCATTAAGTTGCAAAAAGTAACAGCATACAATTAGCTGTTGATAAAACAAAAACTTAAGGACAACTTCTTAGAAATAAATTTAAATAATACTCTTTTAGAGATAAAATCAATTGCAAGCAGCATCGCTACAAAGGAAAAGGAAAATCATGCACTTTTTTTCTTCTTTAAAAGTTTTTAGACTGTATACAGAAATACATCAACGTATTCTATCCCGAGTCACACCAACTCAGAATTACGAGGTCTCTTAATTTTAATCACATGGCAAAAACAGAATGCATTCCACTAATGTTTTAGCGGCTTAATTGTGCTTTAATAAACAACTAATACTGATTTAAATATGTTGTCAATTTGCTACCAGTAATATTTATTAACCAGATATCAAAGGTTTATATGTAATTCGTTTGAACCCCGAACATAGGTAGTTACCAGTTTTTCGTACGCTTTTCTTATATTTGGTTCTCCTTGCATAAGAGCTAGTAGTAATGTCATATTCTCATGTAGACACATGATGCCTTTTATTAATTAATTGTATTCGTTTTGTTGGTGCAATGTTTAATCTGTTCTCGAGACGTTATTAAACACGCAATAGTGCCAAACATTAGCCATACTCGCATATTCTTAATTTTACGTTATTAACATGTGTTTATTATAACTATAACGATGATAAATGAATGGAAAATTCTGTCTCCGGCTTACGTAAGTTCAAATTACGCGCTGCTTTTTCGGTCCCGCCTACACCGTAACTTTGAGGCATTACTGTTACATACATCTGAAAAGTAAGAACAATGTTACGACCTAATGGGAATCGCTTCGATATCCCACTTAGAGTCAGGGGTGGATACAGACCTCAATTTTAGGGGGGATGGTGATCGCAGAGAATGACCCGCTCCCCCCTCTCCCATAAACCAGCTTACGGTTTTAGGTACGAAAATTTTCTGAAATCGCTTGAGAGTCAATAAAAAGCATTAAAATAGGCCAGAAATAAGTTAGCTGATAGAGCAAAAACGTAAGTAACTAATTTTATCAACAATGAAAAGAATTAGAATTTTAAATATTTACTTTAAAAAAATGGATTACTGAAGCCGTTTATATTTAATTCATTAAGTGTTAGAATACAATATGGACTTATAATACTGTCGACAGTTTAGGGGGGGGGGTATTAACCGTCCATGTCCCCATAACCCTTCCCTTGTATCTGCCCCTGACAGGGATTGCGACCCACAGGTATTTTGATACCGATAATTTGAAGCAACGTTTTTGACAGTCGGATTTATGTCAGCACAAGTAAATAATATTCAATATGGGGTACATCACCCTGTCCAGTCATCAGTGGGGCAAATAATCTGTAATCATGTGGGTCATATAACCTCTTTGTCAAGGTTAATCGCCCCACTACCTCTTGGTTAAACATCAATCCAATTTTGTTGCAATCAACGATATAAGAGCCTTCTTTATGATGTTTTCTTTGCTGTATAAAGAGATAACAAAATATTGGAATGCTAGTTACTTCAACAAAAATTCTTAAAAGTACTAACTTACTCGTTAGATCAAGCGTTAAAAAGTGTCGCTCTTATTTTTCACTTTGCTATAACGGTGCAATTACCCCTGAAAACTCACTAAAAATGGCTGCATTGTATGCATAAAACTTCTTTATGCACAAATATTCTTAACAAATTCGACACGGGCGGATTCCGTTTCTGAAATCGTGAAATAAAGTAGCCGGGGCGACTTAACCAACGAGGCAAGATACCCCGACTTACTCTACCAAGGATTTTATAGTGCATAGATTTTATAAGAATATTTTAATTAAAAAAGCTAAACTAGTTTACTATTCTTCAAAAGATAGTACATCCAGCTGTAGTACCAAAATAATATTG
Organism: Uloborus diversus; assembly: GCF_026930045.1. Classification (NCBI taxonomy): domain Eukaryota; kingdom Metazoa; phylum Arthropoda; class Arachnida; order Araneae; family Uloboridae; genus Uloborus; species Uloborus diversus. The sequence continues at coordinate 115,424,504 of NC_072738.1, forward strand.
TGGCATCAATGTGTAAGAATGTGACAGCTAACTACTCAAGAGGGTTTTTTTAGCAACCGAGATATAATTGCTACACTTTTCTGTACACTTATTTAGTTTCTGCTGTTTGCATACAGTGTTATACTATACTTTGATTTCCTGAATCTATTTAACATTATAAGTAAATAATGATAGATTTTTAATAAGAGTAACATTGCATGCAATATGCAGAGAGCTTCGGTTATTTCCGGATGTGATCACCGGGCTGTCTGGTATATTGCAGGTAGTTCTGGCTTAGGGGCCATAACTTACTGTTAAAAAAAAATGTTTTCTAATGTGAAACTATTAAATAAAGTAATTTTTGGACAAAAAAATACGGACAATATTTTTTTTTCGATTAATATCACACAAGTAGTATAATGTAAATTTAATTTTTTTTTTGTGTTCAATATGTGGATAACTGGAATTGTATCATTTTTGAAATAAATATGTAGCTAATAAAAAATTACAAGAAAAAGCAAAATTTTACTTTCAAACTCTCAAACTCAATGAATCTCTCTCTTATTAGTCTCCTTCAAATTTTAAATTTTTTAATGTTCCGAAAATTTACTACTCTGCTTTAGTGGTATATATATATATATATATATATATATATATATATATATATATATATATATATATATATATATATATATATATATATATATATATATATATATATATATATATATATATATATATATATATATATATATATATATATATATATATATATATATATATATATATATATATATATATATATGAGTTAGTTTATTTTTTAAGACTTGCACCTCTGATGGCACGTAAATAATTTGCAATATTTGAGTTTCACCAACACATTCTTGTGAGAGAATTCTGTGTTGTCAGGACAAGATGTGACTTGACGAAGATTAATGGCGTTAGTGTCCATTGCTACCATGGTTACATGTTGCTAACGTTTTCTCTGGGCTATCCGCCTATCTATCCAGCCAAATTGCATTAGCAAATTCTGCTTGTTACTGGAAACAAGTTTAAATTGCGATCGAGAGAAAACAGTTTGCGTTAGTGCATCACTTGCATAGTTTATAATGAACAGATAATTAGAAAACAAACTATGTTTTATCAAATTGAAATATCTAGAACGAATAATAAATTTTTTTGACATGGTTTTTAATTTATAATTAGCATTTTTTGGGTCAAGAATACGTTAATTTTACATCTTTTGTTTCTATTATCATTAAACTATGTATAAACCTACACTGTAAAAAAAATCCGAAACGTTACTGGTTATTTCCGTGGAACGTTTCGGGATTTTAGAGATTTTCACCTATTTTTCTACAAAATCAAGTATTTTCGCAAAAAAAGTTTCCTGAATTGCTAAAAGATGCACGAATGCAGACTTTTCACTGGTGTGAAAAATACTTTTTGCTACCAGTTTAAAGATTGACTGAGCGTGTTTATTAAGTGTATCGGCTTTTGTTTGACTACAGCCCGTCCAGATTGCCTAAACTTCCAGTGGGAGAAAATAAGTCACTGGATAGCTGCAGCTTTGGGAGGCAGGAATTGCAGGCAAGGAATGTGCGTGAATCTCGCTTGCAATTTTTGCTTAGCTTTTGCCGTGGATGTTCTAATGCTTCTGGAACTCTCTTTGGAAGGTTCTAATCAAATACATAAAACCTGTTTCATTTTCCTAGAAGATTCACTCTTGGGATTTCCAAATATTTCAGGAAGGTTACTGACTTTTATCGGAAAACGTTCCTAGTTTTTGTAAGATTTGTTACTGGAAGAAATTGGGCACATCAGCTGCCTATTATTTTCCAGGAACGTTTTTGAATCGTTTTTACAGTGTGTCCTTGGCTTGCTTTGAAAAATATAAATGTGTTCGTGAAACTTTGAATTTAATATATATAGATTTATGTAGCGTTTTTTCTTCTAGTAAATCAGTTGTCAAACTATCAGCTATTAACTGTTAATGAAAATGTTTTCAACCATCTTGTAAAAGACTAAAACACGAAAAAAGAAAAAGGTGTTGTTTAAGGCGATGGTAAAACCTTTGTATACATTTAAAAATTTCATATAAAAATTTTATTTTAAGTGGCTTTGCAAACAAAAACTGAAAAGTACAAAGAAATAAACAAAGCAATGTTAGAAATTAGTTCATTATACTCATTTCCCATCATCAGTCTTTAAGAAATATCTTTTGCGATTAGCTTGAACGAAAATATGTTTCAAATATGCTTATTAAAATTTAACTAATTTCAGAAAATCATTTTTCTAAATAAAAAGTTTTAAATACAAAAACTGCAAAAATATAAATCTTCAAAAGTGTTAGACATAATGTTTTTGGCAGATGATGTCGAATCTGACTTCGTTAAAAAAAATCAAAAAGAAATGTTGAACAAGTTCAGCATGCACAATGCAATGCGTATATCAGCGTCTAACAGGAAACTTTTCTGGAAGAAAGTTATGTTTACTTTTTGACTGTTGCCCAAGAAATATTGAAATATTAAAATGAAAAAGAAAAATATTTATATCGAAAATGAAATCGTTTTGAGCTTCAAAGAAAAGTAATGCTCCTCAAATTGTTTGAAATAAAGTCACTCCACAACTTTCTCTAATGCAAAGTTTGCAAAAAAAATAATAAAAAATACAAATACAAATACAAATACAAATACATATACAAAAGTGACGACCAGCAACAGGCTCTGGGCCCAGCTAGACTGGTTCTAGTCAATTAATGCTGGTTTCCTTTCTCTTGAAGAAAAATTTCTCGAATCATATTCAGATCTTTAGCAATTTTCTCTTCTTTTCAACTTTAAAAATTAATTTTAGGGCTATAGTTTTTTAATTAAAAAAAAATAGATTTTTTCTGTACGCACTGATGGTAAAATGTCTTTTGACTGTTAAAAGAGCATCCTTTTACGAAATCAGAAAATCACTTCTTGCACATTTTTAAGGCCATAGGTTTCCTATACATAAGCCTCTGTCAGAAGTTTTCTATTTGTTACAGAGATGATCGTTTTTCGTAGAATCTTTTAATGGTGGTTCGTCTCTATGGTACCGAAAATATCTTTAAAGACGATCTTGTTCATCTAAAGTTCTAGCTCCTCCAACAACGGATACGCACACACACACCTAACCATGCTTTTACTCGAAATTTTAGACTCTTTGACGCCTTTTGAACACGGACACTTGTCATCTTCTGACAGTGCTTAAGAATACGTTTTACTTACGGACACGTTTGGCATTAAATGAATTTTAACGTTATTTTTCGTATAAAATAAGATATTACTCATGCAAGAGTATATATATATTGTGCAGAAGCAAGTGTATATCTGTCAGAGAAATTTAACTGACTAAAAAAACCCATTCTTTAAATTTGATGTAGTTACATTTTAATTTTCAATTAGGTTCACATAAACAAGTATTTAACAATTTTTTTGTTTTCATACTATAAATCATGTTGTAAAAGTGCTATCAATATAAATTTTGTAGCTTTCCTTCTAAATGGTGAAATATGTCGCAAACCCTATTTGTAAAAGCTTACATTACAGTTATTATTTGAAATTTAAAACGTTAACTACGTAGTCATAAATTTACCTTTCATGAAATATTTCTACAAGGAAAGTTTGACAACACTTATCCGCCTGTTTAGTTTACATATTCAAATTAGATGTTGGAAAATAAATCAAAGTTGTATAACATAAATATAGATCAAATGCAGTGTTAGATGTAGATTTTGTTTTAAAGTTCAGAGAAAATAAGTGAAAAGTTTTGAATTTTTTTTTCCACTAAAAGATTAAATGTAACATAGAGATATTTTGTAAAATATCAAGCGGTGCTATTTTTAAAATTTTTAAAATTGGTGAATGCAGGTATCTTTAAGTTTCTCAATTCGGTTAAAGTTTACATTTAAATTTTACACTTACTTTAAACTTCAAAATTTTCGATTTTCTGGAAAAAATATATGTTATGCACAGTTTAATTCTGAACAATTTGATGCCTTATTTATTACTATACGCCAAAAACTTTTCGAGTTATTGTAAAAATGCCCAAACTTTCCCCACAGAGATTTATGTTAACAGTAGCTGTTTAAGCCTCTTTTTCTCAAGTGCCGGTTTCTTCGGTTTTCTCGTTTTGCGCGCATGATATCTCAGAAAGTTTCTTATATATGTCCGTAAAACTTTTAAAATATGTTTATCTGGTTTATATTTATGACCTGAACCTAAATTTATTTATTTATTTCAAATTATGTATTTATTTATTTATTTATTTATTTGTTGAAATTTGGTAAGTTAATATCGAAAATTTCCAAAATGTTGGGTAAAAAAATATTTATTTTTAAATATTAACTTTAATTTTTTAGTTGAAATTTAAGTTCAGATCGTTAAGATGTATCAGACAAACATGCATGAAAAGTTTTACGGAAATATATAACAAACTTTCTGAAATATCATGCGCGCAAAACGAGAAAACCGAGGAAATGGGCACCTGAGAAAAAGAGGCTTAAACAGCTGCTGTTAACATAAATGTCTACGGGGAAAGTTTACGCATTTTTACAATAACTCGAAAAGTTTTTGACGTATGGTAATAAATAAGGTATCAAATTGTTCAGAATAAAATTATGCATAGCATATATTTTTTCCAGAAAATCGGAAATTCTGAAGATTAAAGGTCCTTAGACCCCTTAAGAGCGTTTTTTTACTTCAAAGTAAGGGGAGATTTCGATTGGAAAATTGATTTTCTTTTTGCCAGAAACGTAGAACGATCAACGCAGTTTTACACAAATTTTTCATATTGAAAATTCCTTTTTTTTTTTTCATATTGAAGGTATGCCAGTACGAGTTCATTATTTCTTGTGCTTCTAGTATACATTTTTGAGTATAACAGGAAAACAATAAACCTCCTACGGTAAGCTCTTCATCGAGTTTTGTGAGAATAAAATGGCAGAAACAGCACTTATTTTAACCACGATTTGACTTTGAAAAATTTCTACTCAGGCTTATCTTAAATCTATTCTTTGCACACACAAAACGAATGTTCACTGTTTCAACTTTACAAAAAGCCATATTCTATTTTCATACTAATTTAAAGAAATATACTATAGCTCTTTGAAAAAAGTTCAAAATGTCAAATTTTACTCATCCGTTGAGCGAAGAAATGGTTATATCTCAGGAGCAAACTATTTTCGAGAACAAAATAAATCAGTTTTGGAGTGCAAAAAAATGGTACATATTGTCTACCAATTTTCATCGAAATCAAAAATGAACTGTAAAATTTTCTGGAAAAATGTTGATTTTTTTTGTAATGACTCAACAACGTAGTATTCCACACATAACGAACATGAACGCTAATAGCGTAATAGGAGACTGCAAAGATTAACGTAAAATATCAGAAATATAAAATCAATTTAATTTACTCCTGCTTGCAATTCCCAGAATTGAAGATGTGTGCTCCTGGCACCAGTGAATGTGTTTTCCTTAAAATTTAAATATCCCATTCATTGTTAACGCAATCTGCAACTTATATTTAATAGAATTATGCTTAATAACTGATGTTATAAAAGCATGAATAAATCATTATGATCTTATGATCTCAAATTAAAGATATCGATACAACTGACCATTATTGTGACAGTAATATTTTCATTGCGATGAACAGCAAAAACAAATCTTTACGATGTTCCTTTATTATTGTAAGACACGCTTTATCTTTCGGCTAAATTTAAACATATCAAAGCAAAATAAGTAATCATTCAATGCATATTAAATTTAATCAAGTATCATAAAGCAATATATCTGAGTTGGGAAAAACTTTTGGAATATAGGTTGCAATACCGGAAGAAAAATTCAATACCGGTTTTAGGTTTTTTAGAACGTGATACCGGAGTAGCGGTATTAATACCGGTATTAGTAGCGGTATTAATTCCTCTAGAAATGATCAGAAATGTATTGTTTCGTTGCCATAGTTCATAATTTTGTGAAAAAATTGTGTTATTCAGTGTAAAAACATTCCGAAACGTCACTGAGTGTTTCCGTGTAACGTTTCATGATTTCAAAGGTTTTTATCCACTTCCTGGAAAAATCAAGTATCATTACCAAAAAGTTTTCTGAATTGCTACAAGTTGTAAAAATGCACTATTGTTGAAAATTGTTTTAGCTACTAGTTTAAAGATTAACTGAGCGTATTTATAAAGTGTATCGGCTTTAAGTCAACTCCGGCCCGTCCGGACTGATAAAGCTCACAAAGGGAGCGGATACGTCCACGGACTACGTACCGTCCAGATTGTTTTAACCCCCGAAGGGAGCGGGTAAGTCCACGAAACTTCCTTGGTCAATCAGGAAGATACCAAGCTATTACATTGTACTTCCTTAAGTTAACTCTAAAGTTCCAGAGACACTACTTGCTTTAAACGGGAAGCTTTCTGAATTTTTTAGTAGGCTTCCATTATAATTTCAGTAAGGTTACTGAATTTTAGTGGAAAAAGTTCCTGGTTTGCCGATCAAGCTGAATAGCTTGATCGGCAGAGCGTTCCCCTCGTAACTAGGAGAATGCGTGTTCGGGCCCACGTCCGGACAATCTGCATCAAATAAATTAGAGAGATATCGTGCATTACATGCACACTTAATTAAGAGAATAACAAATCTGAGGGAGTAGAATAAATGAGTAGGAAACGCACTTTGCTGTTAAGAAAACTTGATGTGGTTTTGTGCTAAAGTACTTCTGAATTGTACTGTTTTTTTTTTTTTTAAATCTTTGTCTCTGGTAATAAAGTTAAAGCATAATGTAAGTGAAAATATAAGTAACAGGTTTAAGATTTCAGACTACAATAGAATTGTTTTTTGTTCAGAAAAAAATAATAAATCGTATATTGAAATATATATTTGTCTAATGACTTTTTGACTCTTTGTACAAATAAAAAAATCACTACCTCAATTTAAAGGATAAAATATATATTTTCTTTTTTTTTTTTTTTTTGCAGAAAAAAAATAGCTTATCACATTTTTACTACATTCGAAAAGCTACGCTTAAAAAAGAGCATAGTTCATTTTTTTTTTTTTTTTTTTTTGTATTTTAACCGTGCTGTTAAATGATGAACACGTGCTGCCATCTAAGTTATAACGGTTCAAGCAGCCTGCGGTAACAAATTGTAAAAATTTTCAAAAATAAAAACATTTCTCTTCAATATCTTATCTTATATTATTCCCTTCTCATTTTAAAACTTATCAGGCAGGCTAACGAAAAAAATAGACTTACGGTCGAAAAATCAAGTTTGCGAAAACGCTCCTTGCTGTTTCAAATCCTTGATGCAGTCTGTAGTTCTTATGCATTTTTTTAAAGCAAAGTTCTAATGCAGTTTTCCAATTTTTACGTCGCTTTCGGCAAAAAAAAGATAGCCTGTGTGTGTGTGTGTGTGTTTATATTTCAATAAAGCTTAAAAGCACTGGACTTAGTTGTTCGGTTAAATTGATAAGATTTTTCGGTAGAGCGTTCGGCTATAAACTATCTGAACTTCAGGCAAGCTTGGGCTGTCCGACATAATATCAAATTTATATTACACTGTAAAAAAATTCCGAAACGTTACTGGTTATTTCCGTGGAACGTTTCATGATTTCAGAGGTTTTCACCTATTTCCCCAAAAAATCAAGTATCTTCGCAAAAAAGTTTCCTGAATTCCTAAAAGATACACGAATGCAGACCTTGCACTGGTGTGAAAAATATTTTTTGCTTCCAGTTTAAATATTGACGGAGCGTGTTTATTAAGTGTATCGGCTTCAGATTGTTTATGGCCCGTCCGGATTCACTAAGCTTCCGATGGGAGCAAATAAGTCACTGGATAGATACAGTCTTTGCGAGGTAGGAATTGCAGGCAAGGAATATGCTCGCTTCTTGCTCGCAATTTTCGCGTAGCTTGGCCGTGGTTGCTCTAATACTTCTGGAGCTTTTTTGGTAAATCAGGAAAGTTCTAATCAAATAAATTAAACCTGTTTAATCTTTCTAGAAGGTTCACGACTGGCTTTAATAGGAGAGATTTCTTATTATTTCAGAAAGGTTACTGACTTTTATCAGAAAACGTTCCTGGTTTTTGTAAGATATGTTACTGACTGAAATTGGGCACATCAGCTGCCTATTATTTTCCAGAAATGTTTCTGAATCGTTTTTACAGTGTAGTATTACGCATTACATGTACTCATAACATATACACGTAATAAAATAAATGCAGTGGGAATGCTACTTCGTGTTTCGACTCCTTTATCCAGGCTACAGTTATCATTCGGATAAATTGATTGTTAATCGAAGGGTGTTCTTCCTTTTTTAAGCTTTGACTACATCCAGACCACTCAGCATAATGTAAGCATAAAAAAGTATTAGATTTACCTAAAGGAAATCCTCTTTGTGCAGAAAAACATTTTTATTGTATGCTGAAATGTAGATGTTTCTAATAGCAGTTTTCAACCTTTTGTACAAATGAAAAAAAAATACTACGCCAAATTAAAACTACGAGTTTCACCCATTAAACATTTATTTTTTTATTCGCGCGAATACGATATAAAGCATTAAAATTATTATCAACTTCACTAGCAAGAAATCATTTTCTACTCCTCTGCTTTCTGCTGAAAAAAAAACATTTTGTCTACGTTCGAAAAATTACACTTAAAAAACGGACTCAGTTCAACTGGTTTTGGTTTAGAATTTTAAGTGTTCGAACAAAGGAGAAACATGTGCGGGCATTTAAGTCGTAACGGTTAAAGCAACCTTCTATGTGAAATAGTTCAATATTCAAAGATAAAAACACTTATTTTCAATCTAAATTATTACTTCTCAAGAATGCTTATTTCAATCGCTACGTGAGATCTTCGTCATTCTTTAATCAAATTCCATGCTTTACGAAAATTTTAAATCGTATCATGCTGGTTAATGACAAAATATAGAAGCATGATTTTATTATTATTTTTTTTTTCGGCAAAAAGCTTTTTTGCTGTTTTTTACTACGCATTCCTTCAATGAATAGCTTTCGAAAAGGAAGGCGCAATTGCTAGGTTTGTTGGGGTGTCGGGCTGTTAATCAGAATGGCGCCAATTTGAATCCGTGCCAATAAATATCTCTTTAATGTTTCTTTTTTTCCTGTCAGATGATCACATGGGCAGGACTGTATTTGCCACACCCTGTTTTTTTCACATGCACAATTATTGCTTTTTCACGAGTCACTACTCAGCCACTTTTAATGATATTTATGTTTGCATTGAAAATATGTACGACCAAAAGGTGAGCGATGATCAAATTATCACAACGTTGTATTTAACGAGGTTTTGTTACTGATGTCTTTAAATTACATTTTTTCTCTTCTGCGCTTACTTTTTTTCGGTTCTTTTTCATAATGTTCTTTCTTTGAAATTTTTAAAGAGCGAAATGCCTTATGAAACGATTCGAAGCACAGTGCGGAGTTCCGCACGGGTCGACTAGTCCAATACTAGTTTTTCCAGTCAATGTTACAAATGAGTAATTATTCTAAATAATTCTTCTCAGTTAACTCTTTTAGACTTTTTTGATCACCAAATTTATCTTTTACCGGGACGTGAAGTAAACCGGCCGGCACACCGGAATTTTATATGAAACTGGGACTATCCGGGTCAAACCGGGACGTCTCTCAAGCCTATAATATAGCTCTGCGAGTGACGATACTTTTCCAGTATCAAAATCATCTTCAACGTTTTCCTTTTGATTGGGGTAGGTTTGTTTTTGCTTTTTATTAGTCCTTTGGTTTCAAATTTCCGATGAACTTAAATAATTTGATGTTGTAAGTTTCTTTTGTTCGTTTCGTTTAATTTTCTTTTTTTTTTTCTTACAAAAATAGTTATGCAAATATTTAAAAATATGTTCCAGTTGATTATGCCTTACTTCTGTGAACATTTTCGAGACTCTATATATTATTTCTGAATATTATCTTGTCAAGTTTAATGCTAAATGACAAGACAGGACAACAAATCAATACCGGTGACAACAAATTATTATTTTTTATACTAACAAGAAAAGTTTTTGTCAAAAATCAGTACAGGTAAGACAAAAAATTTTTTAAAAGGTATTATAAAGTATAACTGATATTGGTGTTTGGAATAAATTATTTATTGGACCAATGCATTCGAATTTACACTTGAAATTAACTTTTACAAGAGGAAGAGTAAGTAATGATGGAAATAGAAAAATAAAACATGGTGCACACATGAGCGCACGGATAAGCTATTCATCTCACCATTTAGTTTTGAAAATATCATTTTTTAATCTTTCTGCTACTTGTATTCAGTGGCATTCTGTTAGTTCGTACTTTTGAAACCACACTTATTACCTATAGATTGATTTTGGTACTTTATCAGGGGAAAAGAAATGTGCATTTAAAATGAAAGTAATACGAAAAAAAGTTAAATTGAAACTCTTTAATTAAACATATTTATTATTTTCAAACAATACCGAAAGTACTAGTATTTCACTTCAGCAAATACTGCTATTACGAAATTGCAAAGTAGCTCGGAATACCGGTATTCGGTATACAGGTATTGCAATCACTGTTTGCGATGAAACATGTGAAATTAACCGTACTTGAGGTACAGCAAAAGACAAAAATACAGAAATGAGGAAATGCCATGCGATGATTTTTTTGTGAGTTTCTCACTTTTTTTTCTTTTTTATTGCATGTGTGTGTGAGTATTGTGCGATATGCTTTCAGTTAAATATTTTTCTTGGATAAAAAGAAAATTTTGTTAAAGAAGTGTACATAAATATTCAGTTTTTAAAGAAACGATGGGTTTTTTTAATTTCTCTAAATGTCGAGAAACAAACCCTAATTTCAAACTAATTATATTAAAATGTAAATCCATAAAAGATGTAACATCCAAATCAATACACATAAAAAAGTTACACGCAGTCAAAAATGTTCTGTAAATTTAATAATTTATTCATTTTGTGCATGCTTTCAGAAACGCACAATATTCCTAATAAACCTCGCGTTTTGTTCTAAAGTTTTCGACAAAATTATTCCACATATTTACTCTACATCTCCTTAAGCATCCTAAGAACAACAACCGTGCTTGGCGGCAAGTTACCATTAAAAACATTAACCCATGAAATCACCTACAGCTACAACAAAAGAGGCAATAATTAAGAGTATGTAATTATCCTAACTTAATTTATTTAACACATTTATTATGAAGAGTAACAAGATTATGCTTTTGCTGTCAGCAAACACAATGCCGAGTTAAAACTGCGTTTAAAGTAATTAAACGAGTTGGTTCCGCAAGTATGGAATATTTATGCTTAAAAGAAAAGTGCATGTAGGAGACTTACTTTTATTTCCGGAGAATTTTTTTTAATGTAACGCTGCAAAAATCTCTCAATGCAAAACGTATTCAGTAAGGATTTATTATTTATTTTAGCCCAAAATAAGAGCTAAAGATGGATTGTTAACTTTATATATTATTGAACTTTTGTCCTTAATGGTACGCAAATTTTTCAGTGAAATGCTAAACTAATTATCTAAACGCAGTGTGTAGCTAAGCTGAGATAATTGAATTTTCCTTGATGAAATATTTGTTATTTACATATTACTTTAAACTATTATTCATAACTAGTACTAAATAAGTGTTTTTCGTACAGTAATGTAACTGTTCATTTACTTCATTGTTTTTAATTAGAACATTCTAAACACTCTAAAAAGTTTTGTCCTTAAATAAGTGGTCCTTTTTTGCAGCTACATCATATTTAATGTCTGTACTGTTTTTTTTTTAATTTTAATTAATGCCTAAGAAGCAAAATATTCAGCCAGAACTAAACGAACATCCTCTACCGTTCGTCAGCACTAGTTTTCTAACAGGCATACCTCTCTTTTTCTCTGTATTCCTCTCTCTCTCTATTATCTTATGCTCCAAATCCATTAAAATATTTATTTTTAAAATATAAAACAATTTTAAGAAATATTACTTAAGACAAATGAAAACATTTGATATAAAAATTATTAAAAAACATGTTTTCGCATACTAATAGTCATCCTGTTTCAGTGAATTCCAATTACTGTCGTTCTTTAATTAAACAGTAATAGTTAAAAGCTTCTCTTCTTTTTTTTTTTTTTTAAATGTAAGTATGTGAAATAGAAGAAACTTTCTTCAAAAATCAATTGCAACAAAAATTCCACCAAAATAAAATTAAGGAAGCACTTAATTTTATTTAATTTATATATCAATGAGTTATGTTTATGCATACTTTTTCAAAGCACAAAACCCATCTGAACTGTGTGACTCTTTGTAATAACAGTAATAATAATGATAAATACACAAATTTCCTTCGTTGTTACCTAGTCAATATTATGTGATAATAATAATAACAGTAATAATGTAGTAAAAAACAAAAAATAAAAAATGTGATTAATCTCAAAAAATAATATTTAATGGTAAGTGTTTTTCAATCTTTGAAACGAGAAATGCTATTTCTCATTTAAATTATTTTTGAATAAAAGCTAAATTCGAATTTAAGACAAATGTTTTAACTAAATATGTTTCATTTAATAAGTAATTTAATTTCAAATCCTTTATTCTTGCTTTGTTGAATCTCCAAATATAATTGCACACCATAGTCTAAAAAATCTTAAAAAGTGTAAAAAATATTCCAGTTTCAAAACGTTTTCTTTCTTTTTTTTTTTTTTTTTTTTTTAATGCATTCAATTTCTATACTGCCGTGTACAGGTAAAGGGCAGTAACTGCAAATTTTTCCTTTTTTAATTTTTTTGCACTTTTGTCATCTGTTGTACGTTATCTTTATTGTACAAGCTCGCTTATTTGGTTTCCGCTGAAAAAAAGGAACGAAAAAGACGTCTCATTTCAACTTTCCCCAGTTGTTAGTATTGAATCCAAAACGCGTTTCTTCAAATATCTCGAAAACTCATTTCTGCAGATACTGCTGTTTACCTGCTCACGGCAGTATAAATATCTATAAATAATATGTTCCTATACGCAGCTAATCTTATAACCACACAGATATCTTAAACATACCGCAACCTGAAACAGATGAATATTATTATCATAAATTAAATTATCCAGAGAAACATACAACTTTCAATCTCGCACAAAATACTTCTTCACAATATTTAACAGTTTCGTACGAAATAAACTTTGAATATTTTTATTTTGAAAACACTAAAAAGTGTAAACAAACATACAATGTGTTTTTCCTTGCGTAGGGAAAAATTTTAGACGCAGGTGCGCTTTACGATAATTCCATATCAGTTGCTTTGGAATCTGATAATGTTATTTCAGTAAAAAAAAAAGGCTATATCTTTGTCGTTTTACTCGTTTCATTTTACCAGAAACGTATAATTCACACCGGTGTGATACGTTCATTTATTTAAAATCTTTTGATGTTATTATCATACATTCAACTGATCTAATTGAGTAACTAATATATACAGTTACAAATGATGTTTCATCATTATAGTTTTGAATAATGTAGGGGAATGTGGTACTATAGCTTAGATGACTAAGCTTTTAGTTAATATGAGTTAAATAGTTAAAATGACTGAGCATTTTTTAAGTAAACAAATTGAAAATTTGTTTTGAAAATCACAGTACATAAAGAAAGAGCATTGTATTTTATGTTAAACTAGTGGTACCCGCACGTCTTTGCCCATAGTAGAAAACTAAAAGACCATTTGGTTCGCCTGTATATTTACAAATAATGGATGATGAATTTCTCGCCAATTTGCTATGGCTATTTTCTTGCCCCATGTTACGGTTCCACGTTATGATAATTTGGTAATTTAATTGTCCACGTTATAATAATTTGCTCGGTAAAATTTTATTAAAATTGGAATAAAAAAAGAATAAAATCGAATTTTCGAAAAGTCGCTTCCATGATCCCCCTCCCCCCCCTCCCATGCTACAAACTAATTTCGTGCAAAATTAATTAATGAAGGCCGACCGGTTTAGGCGCTGTGCGCGTCACGGAGATCCAGACAGAGATCTCGATATCCAGACAGAGAGACTTTGATCTTTATTACTAGTAACTTGCATTGAACTTGCATTTGAACATTATTTTTAATTGTTGGCAGTAAAGTTGTGCCTTCAAAAAAAAAAAATGGAAAATTTTCACTTCTTTTTTTCTTAGGGGAAAGTGAAAAATGAAATATATTTTTTTTTCGATTGTGAAAAATATTTTTCAATAAACTAAAGACCTAATAAAAGAATAATTAAAAAATGAAAAGATAATGAAACAATAAACTGATAAATAAATAAGTTAATTAATACCTGAGGAAAAATTAATGAGTGAATAAATTAGTGAATGAATAAGAAAAAAGTGAATGAATGAATTAATAAGTGAATTATTAAGCAAAGGGACTGCAAATAAATTACTTAATAAATGAATGCGTCCGTAATTTAGTAAATGATCGAATAAGTAAACGAAATAAACTATATTTCAATTCATCCTATCCCCTTTGTCCAGCATGCACTTTACTAATTTTGAAAAATATTAGAAATTCAAATGAGCTAAATATTAGCTAAATAAATACTGCACCGAATATTAGAAGGTCCCAATTAATGTTTAAAATGTTAAAGATAAGAACTTTATCATTTGATAATTTCTCAAAATAAATTTTGACTTATAACAAAATATTGAGTATCCATTTTCAAAAATTGCTTATATTATGTTCTTTGATTTTCAGAGGTAATTTCTTCTTGACTGAAAAAGCCTACATATGTTACTACATAGTGCTTGGATAAGGAGTTGCTTGGATTCTAGTCTGTATCAAAAAAACAGCACTCTCTTCAGGGCCACATCCAACAGGTTAACCCACGCAAAGTGGCAATTACGGGAGAAACTGTAGTAGGAATTGTAAAAAAATGCTCTTATACGGATTAACGCTTCTCTTTCAAAAACAATATTAATTTGTTTACATGTGTATGCTTTCTAAAAAAATCTTCAGAGACAAGAGATCCGGTAGCTTGTTTTCTAAACTAAACGTTTGTTCTAATTTTGAGGTTGTCTTAAAAAATAGTTTGACTATTTATACTTCAACAGTAGGCTCGAACAAAATTATTTCACAAAACTGTTTAAGCTTTCATTTGGAGCATCAACAGCATCAATTATGGTAAACCGAGATAATAGTTGGTTGGAGAATTCATGCAGGTCCTACAACCTGGATATCCCACCAGCTGATAATTTTGAATAATGAATCATGTTAATGTGTGTGTGTGATGAAGTAATTCAGAGAGATTTTTTTTTTACCCAAGTTAAAATCAAAATATAATAAAGTAAGGCAAACACACCAGTACTTCAGTAGTTGCCAACTTAAGCTTAATATTTTAAAAATAAGATTCCAGGTTTCCCAATGGATTCAAACGTGCAGGAGGAAATATCTGCTGCACGTTTGATGCACTTGATGAATTCATTTGGGAGACCTGGAATCCACCTTTTCCATATATACTCCAAATATATCCACTGGTAAAACACTGGTCACTACTGGTGTGTTTACCTTAGTTTTAACTAAATTGCTAATCTCCATTTTATTTATTTATTTATTTATTTAGTTATTTATTTATTTATTTATTTATTTATTTATTTTTTTGCACTCAAAGAAAAACTTTAAACGAAGCTGTTGGCGAATATTTGCCACGAGACGAATCTTTACAAAATGTTAAGCCACCGTTTCACTGCATTCTGATACTTTCGTACGTTAGCTACTGTCATTTTAGATTATATATTGAGGATTTTTTTTTGCTTTAAAATATCACCTTTAACACCGATTTTTTAAAATAGTTATTTTTTTTTCAAACTTAAACAATTAACAATTTAAACCATAACTAGATACGTGCAAACACAAGGAAATATTAAAAGGAAAAGGGTCTTTAATGTTGAAAAAAAAATGTGTGCGCTGCTTCATTCTTGTAGTTATTTTTAGGGAAGGGAGGAGGGGTTAATATTACTTGCAAAGAAAAGAAATAACTTTTCTGCACATAAATAAGTTCATTAATATAATAAATTGCTAGAAATGCTACACAAGTGAAAAATTAAAACAAAATAAACTTTAGAATGCCTTAAATTGAGGATTTTTAACATTTATTCAAACCAAGCTTTAAAACAAAAATCATAAACATAAATATTATAATATTGCCTCGAAAATAATAATGGCTGGACACAGGTGCAGTTTCACTTGATTGTCTGCAATAAAAAACGTTTCGAATGTTTGTAAATTGAGTTTCAATAAAGTAACGCAAATCATCGCCATCTGAAACATTTCATTTGACTGGAAACGAATAAATTACTGCGACGCAGATGTTACCGAAAATTCAATGCAACAAATTCTGTTGACAACTGAAGAGAAACTGATGGAAGATACGTAAATATTCATAGAGTTATTTCAACTTTCATGTTCCGTTTGATTCATCCAAATAATTCTCACACACTTGTTATAGCTTAAAATGGAAACGATGAATTCTTAAATATAATAGAGTGAATGAATTTCAGACTGTGACTGTGACTTTAGTAGTCAGTGTTGTCAGAATAGAAAAAGTTGCTTTGTTGAAACCTTCGTGTTTAGAATTAGAAATTCATATCAAGAAAGAAATAGGATTCAAATGTCTCATGGCAATGTATAGACTCAGAAGAACTCATGGACCTTTTAAACGACGTCGAATGAACTAAATAAAAATGTCGCTCGTTTATAAAAAATAAAAATATACAGAATGAAACTCGGAAGACAAAGAATGCGCAAATGGTTTATTGTGAAAATACTAATTGTTAAAAATATTTTTTTTTAAGATTTAATTTTATTTTTATTTTTATTTTTTTTATTTTTTTTTTTTTTTTTGCAACGGAAAATAAAAGGAAAATTGTCGTGCTTCTGCCCGAAACAAAAGAAACCGCAAATGATTTTACTTTTGATGAAATATATTTAGTTAGAAGGACGTTTTTCTAAAAGTTTTTTTTTTTTTTTTTAATAACTTTTTGGAGACAAGGAAAAAAGAAATTCAAGAAGACGTATATTTCTATCTAAAAGAAGGAGCTGCAAACAATATTGTTATTGCTGAAAATTATTTATTGAAAAGTTATAATTGGTCCTTTGCTTTTGCAAGAAATTAATTTTGATGGAAAAAGCTACCTTTTATTGTTAAAAAATGCTGGTATTTTACGTTTTGGTGTGCTTTACCTATTCAGATTCGAAAAAGTCAGAGTTGCTGATGACTTAATGACAAAGTTTGGTTTAAAAAAGAATCAATAGTTATTAAATCAAAAGAAACATGAGAAATATTAAGTTGAGAATATAATTATTGAAGATTTCGTACAGATGTTAAAGCATATTTATCTTTATAATAATAATAATATACAGGTAAACTTTTTTATTGCAAAAACACTCTATTCTGATCCCTGAAAAAAAATTGTGATTGTATTAATATTTGATTTAAAAAAAATGCAATCCAGAATTTTTACTGAAACCAAAGTTACAGAAAACCATAGTGTACTAAAGTGCAAAGGAGGAAAAACAGCTAATCTTATGTAATTTGTAATTGCAGATTAAACTACCTACATCTCTTTTAGCTACAAAAAGGCAATAATTAAGTGAGTGTAATTATCTTTTCACTACAAAAAGGCAATAACTAAGAGAGTGTAATTACCTTAGTTCTCATATTTAGTTTATGAACTAAGTAGATTACGTTTTCGTTGTCAACAAACACCATATCTCGTTTAGTTAAGTTAAAAGTAGATAAATAAATAAGGTGCCGCAGCGGTGAACTAATTAAGTTTGAAAGAAATATTTGTAAAGAGAAAACATAGTTTTGTTTAGATATTATATTTAGGTATTTAGGCATCATAAGGACCAGTTATACAAGAGAGATTTAATGTTAGATTATTTGTTCAAACATTGGAACTAAAAATTCGTTAAAAAAAAATTCAAAGAGCAAATTAACTCCTGAGAAAGTGACTGAACATTTAAATTAATCTTTTCCTTTTTTTTAAACAAATAGTTCTTGATTATTTTAAATGTTTAGAAAGTGAATGTAATTATGAACAAATATTTTAAAGAAAAGAATCCTCAAATTAAAAAGGAAAAAAATAACAATTTCATTATTAAACAAAAAAAAAATGCAAAAGAATATCTTAGAAATAATTAAATCTAAACAAGGAAGGGGGGAATAATTATATTTTGCCTTCCGAGTATTTTTTTAAAGTTTTATGTATATTTTATGTTTTAGTATAAAGGATTTATTTTAATAGAGCGAAGAATTTAATTTGTATGACTGAACGAAAATCACATCTTCAACACAAAAACAAACCGATTAGTTGACACATTTTTAAATATTAATAAATATCGATACATCCTCACAATATAATTAAAAACTATAAGATTTATTAAATTTTCTTTAGCATGATAATGTTGGGACGCAGGTGCGAGTTTCCTTGATCTCCTGCAGAAACTGTTTTCAGAACATTTGTAGATGTATTTCGGCACAATAAAGCAATATCGCGTTCATCCAAAATATTCGATTTCAACAGAAATATATAAACTATAGTGAAGCAGCTATTATTGGATTTTCGAAGCGAGAAATTTCATCCGAAAACTGAAAGGAAATCAGGCAGATATATATTTTGAAAATTATGGGAACTCTCTCGTTTCGTTTGATACATTTTATTAAAAGAAATGTTTACACTTTGAAATGATCGATTTAAATGTTGCGATGAATGTAAAATTACGGTTTAAATGCTAGCGTGAGCAGCTTTGCAACAGAAAATTTGAATTTAATGCTACTTGTTTTAAGCATAAGTTAAATTGTTCTACATGTTCTTGAAATACGTAATATGAATTCTTTTAAATGTCTCCATTTGATACATAAACGAGTCGTTTGAAAATTTACTTTTATATATATATATATATATATATATATATATATATATATATATATATATATATATATATATATATATATATATATATATATATATATATATATATATATATATATATATATATATATATATATATATATATATATATATATATATATATATATATATATATATATTGCAAATATGAATTGTATTTGTAAAACTTCATATAGCTTATTGTGTTTGTTATCGTACAAATGTTAGAAATGTCTCTGTATAATGAAAAACATATATGATTAAAAACAATATGCGTCGGATGTGTTTGTATTCAGTTCTTTAAAAAAGAGATGAGAAAAAGTAATTTGTTATTCAAAGCACTTTTGTGGATTAATCGGTTTTGTTGAACCATGTACACATAGTAACAGGAAACAACCGAACCAACGTTTTGTACTACAAATATAAAGCTTACTGCAGACACGTGTTTCGGGGTTTCAAGCAACCCCTTTTTCAATGCAATATATAGTGAACTTTTGGATGTAAAGACATTCGGTAAAAGGAATATTGGCTTTTATCGGATGACTTTACATCCAAGAGCTCACTTATTAGAATTGAAAAGGGAGTTCCTTGGGCCCTCAAACACGTGTGTCGGTAGTTTGTACATTTGTGCTACAAAACTTTGGTTATGTCTTGTTAATTCTGGCCACAAAGGTATTTATTTATTTCTTCATATACACATAGTTTTAATAGTTGAAAGAAGAATTTATTAATAAGATCGCATATTTGTACATCTCAGTAAACATGTTTCTATTGATGACGCAAACTGAATATTTGTTCTGAACAGTACTGTTATTTGAGATGGTTATGATTTCGCTACATTTAAATCATAACAAAAGTTAGAAGAAAAGCTCATTCTAAATGACACTTAAATTATAAAGTTCGGGAGGGGTTGGAATGAATTAATTTTGGGGCTCAAAGCAGAACCAACTAAAATGTCAGCGTGTTTGAATTGAAACTATTAACGTACTAGATAATAAGATATAAAGAAATAATGGTACTACTCTGAAAATTCAAAGAAGTTTCGAAAAACGGTGCGCATTTTTGCAAGTGAAATGGCTATCGGAGGTTCTTTTGTCTTGTTTTAAGTTTAAATAATTTGTATAGATCAGAAGAAAAATGACATAATTTAAATCAAAATTCTTTGTCATGTCATCGCATACCGATTTAACAAAGAAGGGAGCGATATGGATGGTAAAAAAGGCAGCTGAAACGATGACAGTAAGATTGAGTGCCATGACAAAAGAAAAATGCTTTTTCTCTTAAAAAAATTAAAATATGTATGATTTCAAAGAGTGAAATATGAAGACAAATAAGTATACTTCCAGCTGATGATGAATGATGACTAATGCCAGAGAAAAGAAGTTTTGTTTTCATAAATTAAGCTGAGATCAAAAATCATCCAGCATCATCATCATTCAAAAGTATGCTGCAGTTTGGCGAAAACGCTCTTGAAAAAAATACACCAGTTTTGCTCATAAATAGATGATAAAAATGCTATTACATCTGAGCTTTATAAATCTAGAAATTGAGGTTTGGATGGATATATTTGTTATTATTATGCAAGTGAAAGGAATAGTTTGAGTTTTTTCACTTCCGCGCAATATTTTTCAGTTTTGAAATGAATATGAAATTTATAGAAGGTAAATCACTTTTATGAGCGACTAAGAAGAGATCATTCCATAAATCTTATACAGCAAATCTTCAGATACTTTTTTAACACGTTTTGAACATGCGTCCCCTTTTGTAAATAGTTTGAAGCACACTTTTTAGTTTTCAAAACACTTACAAAATCATTTTTCAGAAGACTTATTAGATTTAAACTACTTTCTAAATAGTGTTAGAAAACGCTTCTGAGTACATACTCTTTTTAACGGAGCACAAGCGGAACGCAACTTATTGCACATTTAGGCAACTGGAATATTTTTTACGATTTAAAGTGTTCCAAAAGTGCTTCCAAGGTTGAGGGGAATTCGCAATGTGTATGCTCAAAACACAAGTAGTATAGAGAGAACATACACAAATGGTAAGGAGAGATGGATTATATTTTGCTGTATTAAAAAAGCATCATTTTGTTGAGTTTTCTTCTGAGGCTGTGTAAAAAGTACTACACTGTAAACAAATTTCAAAAAGTCACTGGTTATTTCCGTGGAACGTTCCGGGATTTTTAGAGGTTTTCACCTATTTCCCCGCAAAATCAAGACAGACCGTCTTATTTCCAAAAAAGTTTCCTGAATTGTCAAAAAGTTTCCTGAATTTCTAAAAGATGCACGAATGCATACTTTTCACTGGTGTGAAATATGTTTTTTGCTACCAGTTTAAAGGTTGACTGAGCGTGTTTATTAAGTGTATCGGCATCAGTTTGATCACGGCCCGTCTGGATTGACTAAGCTCCCGATGGGAGCAAATAAATCACTGGACAGCTTTGCGAACCAGGAATTGCAGGCAAGAAATATGCTTGGTTCTTGCTTGCAATTATTCGCTTAGCTTTGGCCATGGTTACTCTAATGCTTCTGGAGCATGTTTGGTAAACCAGGGAAGTTCTAATGAAATACATTAAACCTATTAGATTTTTCTAGAAGGTTCACGACTGGCTTTAACATGGCATATTTCCCAGAATTTCAGGAAGGTTACTGACTTTTATTGGAAAACGTTCCTGGTTTTTGTACGGTATGTTACTGGTTGAAGTTGGGCACATCAGCTGCCCATTATTTTCCATGAACGTTTCTGAATCGTTTTTACAGTGTAAGCTATATAAAGTTTGCTTTAGAATTGTAATAATATATTTAACGCAAACTGAAGCATTTCAAAGAAGTTTACTGGTGAGATAAAATGAAAAAGCATTACTAATTATTAAATTGTATTGAGTACTTTAAAAGAAATAAAGTAAACAGACATGGTATGGTGGTTTCAAGTCTTTACTGAAATAGCTTTCTGGTAAAGACGGAAACACACCGGCACGACGACAATAAACACTATTTTCGAATTTATGATTGGAATGTTTGCTTTTTTTAGCTGAGTGCTTGAATTTTACTAAAAACAAAGTTTGATCGCATTTTGAGCATTAGAAAAGGGTACAGTTCTAAAAACGTGATCATCACACTTGACTTACTTGCGTGCGGATAAATTTTCCTCAAGTACCGCAAAAGAGCATCAATATATTTTAGTGAGAATAGAAAAATACTAATCGAAATAATATGTGACTTTTCAGTAAAAATAAATAAAAAAACTGTGCAGTAACCATTTTGTCCTCAAAAGAGTTCTCTTTTCGTACAATTTAAGAAGAAAGATTAGTAGATAAATGATAACAGAAAAAGGGGGGAAAAGTAATACAACTTTTTATCTTTTATTCGCAAAAAGTTAGTTAAATTTTTCTAAAATCATTCATGCATAGAACCGTGAGACAGTGCATTTTTTTATGTTGCTGTTGTTATTTATCCTCGTTAAAGATCTGATATAAGTCAGATTACTTCTAGTAGGCTGTTGGCCAAAAAATTAACGACTAGTAGGGGATCAGTTGTTAAATGTACCTTGGAACGTGTTATGTGTCACAGAATATGCTCTGGAGTGAATCGATGATGACAGCATTTTTTACAATTGGGATAGATTTTTCTGATACCGTCAAAAGAGAGAAAACATAAGTGGCCATTTGTGACAGTTGCAACATTTTTTTAAGTTTATATTATCGTCAATGTTATGATTATTTTATGGAAGAAATCCAAATTCTTACTGAGAAAATCATTACTTTTTAGCCAAAAATTGCAACAGTAATGTCTCGAATCTTAATTTGAGTAATCAAAAATCTACATTTAACTATTGAATGAAAAAAATTAAAAGATGGAAAATGCTAGCCGACACATTTGAATAACTGAACTTGAATTCTAAACAGTTTTACCAAGTGTAATATAATTAAAATGTTTGTTAATGCTAGAGTAAAAGTATTTTTGCAATCAATCCTTTACCTGTCACAGCGACTTTTATAGTACACTAACATATGCTCTCCAAACATGTTCTAAAAAGTGCTTCCTTTCCCCCTTCGTTCTCAGAAGCAAAAATCATTTAAAGTGTTCTAATGAAATTGGGACATGTGTCCCCAAAAGAGTTTAAATTTATGTTGAACTAAATGTTTGGAATTGCGTTTTTGGAAGTGTTTTGAAACATGTTCTAAAAAGTGTGCTTCAACGTAATCTAGTTTACAGGGTTTGTTCAATATAAGTATCGGGACTGGTTCGCTATATCTTCAACAGAGTGGTAAAGGGCGCTCCGACTGGTTGAACTCTGTAGAGGGGTCCTCTACCACTCAAGCGCCCATTAATTCAATCATTCGCAGGCATACGTAAGACTGGAATTAGTTTTTTGTGAAGAGTGATTTTTTTATTGTGTCTCCGCGCCAGCATAGAGTGGACCGTCGAGTAACACTAAACTTTGAAGTTTTGCTCCAAACTCGGGAGATCCGTGTGCGAGACCCTTGAGCTCATTAAACAGGTTTATAGGAATGATCTCTTATACCGCACAAGAGTTTTTGAGTGGTGCAAAAGGTTTGAGGAAGACTAGGGGCTCGTCGAAGACAATTACCGCATTGGGTGCCCGATGATCTCTGACATTGGTTAAATCAATGCCTTTATTATTAAGAAGACCGATCATTCAGTAGAAACCATTCACTTCATCGCAACGAAGGATCTTGCTAGAAAGTGTGCGCGAAGCTGATGCCGAAAGTCTTGAGCGATGAACAAAAACTATAGCGGGTGGAAATTTCGCAAGAAATTTAGAACATCCCGGACCTGGCTTCACCAGACGTTTTCTTTTTTCCACGAATGAAAAGGGAACTAAAAAAACATCGAATAGACTCCATCGAGGTGGTTCAAGAGGTGACGACAATGGTTCTCAAAAGTATTCCAGAAACCGAGTTCCAGTGGGCTTTTGACGAGTTGTGGACACGCCGAACTAAGTGTATCGATGCAGGAAGAATGTATTTTGAAGATTATTAAGTAACTGTTTACGGTACCTGCAGTAAATTTTGATTTTTGAAATCAGTTCCGATAATTATTAAAAAGACCTTGTACGTGCTCAAAATATTTGTTTTAAGATTTGCAGTGTAATATTGGATTTTAATTCTAAGTAGTTTTTCAGAGTGTTATAAGACCACAATTTATGTTGGTATTAAAGTAATAGCTCAACGTTGATAATCAAAAAGAAAAAACAATACTGGCAAATGCTTGATTAATGACTGATTAAATGCTTTGCATATAATTCAATCTTTGAAAGTCTTTGTTTATCAACAAAAACGTATTATAGTATGCCGTCTTGATCATGATATATTCTAGCCATTTAAGTGAAAAAGAAGCATTAAAGTAGAACCGGTACTTCGTTCTGAATAAGGAGATAAATAGTGAGGAGCTTCAAAAGAGAACTTTTCGTAGATAAGAATGAAAAGAATAATAAAAGATCTGAAACAAAGAGAAAGTGAAACTTCATGCGGTCCATATCTCATCTTTACAACTTCTGCAACAAAAGAGACCAATTCTTTACACTAGAACTTGAGGCGTTTTGAAAATAGATTTCTTTAAAGATAGAAAAGTGGCTTTTCAGAAGAATAAGACGATCTTTTATTAAGTAGGGCAAAATTATAGCCGAGATAGTTTTTGAGAAAAAATAACATAAACATGATATTTTTAAATATTATACTGGGCCAAAATGTGCGTTAATGTTTTGAAGTACACTGTAAAAACGATTCAGAAACGTTCCTAGAAAATAATAGGCAGCTGATGTGCCCAATTTCTGCCAGTAACATAGCTTGAAAAAACCAGGAATGTTTTCCGCTGAAATTGAGTAACCTTCCTGAAACTATTCTAGAAGCTTCTTGAAAAATTCAGAAATCTTCCCATTTAATGCCAATCGTGTCTCTGGAACTTTAGAGTAAACTTAGATGGGTATACGGCTTGGCACCTTCCGAGATTTATCAAGAAAGATCCAAAACCACAGCAATGTAAACAAGGCCAAAGCTAAGACAGATTTGCAAGCAAGTATCAAGAATTTTCACTCCTGCAATTATTGCAGAGCTGCGCAGTTCATGGACTTATACGCTCCCTTTTGGAGCTTAATTAGTCAGGAGGGGCCGTAATTGATTTGAAGTCAATGCACTTTATAAATACGCTCAGTTTATCTTTAAACTAGGAGCTAAAATTACTTTTTACAACAGTGAAGAAGTCTGCATTCGTGCAAATTGTAGCAATTCAGGAAACCTTTTGACAAAGATACTTGCTTTTTCCAGAAAGCGGATAAAAACCATTGAAATCCTGAAACGTTACATAGAAGTAATCAGTAACGTTTCGGATTTTTTTTTGCAGTGAACTAACTAAAACAATTTTGTGTTAATTAATGTTTGAAATGTATTGTTTGTTTGTAGAATTTTGTTTCGCAACTAAAAAGCTGTTGCGTAAACGTAAATCAAATATAATGTCTAGATTGATTTCACTAACGTGATTATTTTCGAACACAAAAAAATAAATAAATAAATAAATAAATAAATAATAATAATAATAAATAAATGAATAAAAATAACAGACACATCATAAATCATATGTGAGGCAATGTGAAGAAAAGAGATATAAGTGGACTTTTTAAAACTTTGAGTAAAACGAGTTTAAAGTTTACATCCTTGGTCGACACCGGTGTTTTGCGACGCGTCGATGCTATTGCCCAGCCCTGGTACATATTTTTGTAAACTAAAACTCCCCGCTTTTCTTTCGTTGTATTTTCCTCATCCATAGATCTCCTAAAGTTGCAGAAAAAGTTTCCAACGAATTAAGGGGAATTGATACCTTAAAACAGTTTTAAAAAATACTTTTTGAGTTTTGATGTACTCATAAAATTTAGATCACGAGCTTTCGGCCGGCAACAAATTCGTATTCCTATGTAGAATAAAATCAACTTAATTGTCATGCTAATGGAGCAGGAATGTATTTAAATGTACGTACAATTTTACTTTCAAACGCGATTTTCTCCATACGTCAATTTTAAAATCTCATATTCCCTTTTCTAGAAAACTACTTTTATATTACTTTGGATTTTCCACCATTTTATTCATGTGTTCATTAATATACTGTGTTCTTAGCCAAACAAGCAGCAAACGACCCATCTACCCCCCTTATTCTAAACATGTCAGTTCCAAAATCCTTCATAAAACAAAAATTACAAGAACATCTAAAAGATAGTTCACTGTAAAAAATTCCGAAACGTTACTGGTTACTTCAAGGGAACGTTTCGGGATTTCAGAGGTTTTCACCTATTTCCCCGCAAAGTCAAGTATCTTCGCAAAAAAGTTTCCTGAATTGCTAAAAGATGCTCGAATGCAGACTTTTCACTGATGTGAAAAATGTTTTTTGCTACCAGGTTAAAGGTTGATTGAGCGTGTTTATTAAGTGTATCGGCATAAGTTTAAATGCGGTACGGCTGGATTGACTAAGCTCCCAATGGGAACAAATAAGTCACTGGATAGCTGCAGCTCTGCGAGGCAGGAATTGCAGGCAAGGAATATGTTTGGTTCTTGCTTGCAATTATTCGCGTAACTTTGGCCATGGTTGCGTTAATGCTTTCTTGGCAAACCAGGAAAGATCTAATCAAATACATTAAACCTATTCATTTCTTGTAGAAGATTCACGACTGGCTTTAACAGGGGAGGTTTCCAGTATTTCAGGAAGGTTACTCACTTTTATCGGAAAACGTTCCTGGTTTTTGTAATATATGTTACTGGTAGAAATTGGGCATATCAGCTGCCTGTTATTTTCCAGAAACGTTTCTGAATCGTTTTTACAGTGTTGGAACGCACGTTGGCAAAGTGAAACAACAGGCAGAAGGGTACACCCCATCTTCCCAAACCCTTCTTTAAAAACCAGGATCAAGAACAGATCCGACACCCTCTTTGTAACTGGGCATGGGCCCTTTCCAGCATACCTCTCTCGATTCAAAATAATTCCATCTCCCAACTGTGCATGTGGACTCATAGGTACTCCATATCATTATCTTTACTCCTGCCCTCTCACATCTCAATTTCATCTAAAGATGAACAATAGTATCACAATACCCGACAATATTCGTCAAGCTCTTTCTCACCCACGTGGTTCAAATTCCATCCATAATTTAATTAGCGAACTGACCATCCGCAACTACGAGTTCCCAGAAGTTAGCTGATTTTCCAGTCTGTTTCCAACTCTTCCGGGTGTATATTGGTAAAGGATGTGGACTTGCGTTTCTGTTCAAGTTGAACTCACTAAGACGTTTCCTTTTCATTGCTTTACATGATTGTGTGTCTCAAAAATGCGTGCTATCAAGCATTTTAGCTAGGGTATCCTATTATTAACCTCGATTTTTTGTAAAAACTTTGTATATATAATGTATATATTTTACTTTATTACTGTTATTACTATTATATTTCAAAGAAAAGGGAGAAAAAGAGAAAGCCCGTAGTAGTATCTCGAGTACTCTTGCTACAACCGGTTTGCTCTTTTACATAATATGCCTTTTATTGTAACTCTTTTCATCACTATTATATTATATTATTCCAGTTTTACATACTTAATTTCCAAAATGAAAGCCAATTTTTGGCCTTTCTCTTCATCCTCTTCTGTAAACATCGGTGGAAGAAACAGATACGCGTATTAGGTTTCACTAAGCCGTTTCTTCCTCTTTTTTGAAAAATGTTGTTATTAGGCATGTTTACAGTGGGCCGTTACCAGGCATTTCAACTTGGATGCATACAACCTTTTAACCAAGAGTCTTTTTACTATAAGTATTTTTGTATATTTACTTTTCTGTTAATATTTTTATTTTATACGAGAATATATATGTAACAGTATTCTCTCTCATTAATTCCTAGTTATTTGGCCCCAATATAGCACTTTGAACCTATTAACTTTTTCAAGCCTTTTCCCCCTTGTATATATGTTTTTTTTTATGTATATGTGTATATATATGTATGTATATATTTATATGTATATATATGTATGTATATATATGTATATATATATTTATATATATATATATATATATATATATATATATATATGTATGTATGTGTGTGTATAGGTATGTGCGTATATGCGATATGTATATGTATTTCAAGTTTTCCCTTTAGTTTCTTTCCCTCCCCCTCAACCACCATGGTACCCTTCACCGGTTAAGCTAGAAATGGCAGGTACGAAGGTATCATTGGTTTAAAATAAAAATAAAAATAATATACTGTGAAATTTTTGCTCCCTTTAGCATTCACACTTTTTTAAACAGCTATTTTTACTGTCAAAAACAATTTTTTTTTCGTTTAAAAAGGGACTAAAAGTTAAAACTTAATAAATTGTGAAATAAGCAGAACTTTCTTGAAATTTAACCATATTAGCCTATTCTTCGGCTATCATTAGGTTTATCTATATTTTTCTTGAAACTACTAAAAAATAAAAGTTTCTACTTGCAAAACGTGTTGAGAAAAAAGCACATTATATGTAGCAATTTAACTTTACACATTCACAAGGCACCGACTCCTCTTAAATGCTTAGCTGATTATGAGTAAATATATTTCAGAATACTGAATACTCACTCTTTTTAGGAAAAAGTGAGTTGGAGCAATGAAAATTCATTTTAAAATCATGTATCCCTTAATAACCAATAAATAGTCCGTCTTGCTAGAAATGCCTTCTTGTAAGTGAACTCTGTTGTCACGAGGAGATGAGACTTGACGAAGATTGATGATTTTAACGTCAACCGTCACCATGGAAACAAGTCGCTTCGTGTTTTCTGAACGTGGCCTTTGTGTGCGTTCCGATGTAATGAAACGACACAAGCAAATCTAAATCCCCCGAAAAATCAGCACAAATAATTATCCAGTGCAGTCAATGTACTGATCGACTGAATAATAAGGTATAATGTAATGTGTCTCAATTAGTACGTATCTCAGTTTCGTTTTTCTGCAATGACAAACAAAATGAATGAAAGATGAAAATAAATTGCAAATGCTCAGAAACTTAAGGCTAGCTACATTTGAAAGTTAAAAGTCAAACTTGTCAACTTTATAATTAGAATTAAAATAATGAACACATAAATAAAAATAAAAATTAAATCAACAAACAACAAGAAGTACAAAGATTGGAGGATCATACGCTTTCAACTTTTTTAGTGCTTAGTATGTGCTTTTAGTGGGTTCTTTTTTTTCCTCTTTTGCTTTCCAAAAAGGATCAGCGTTTTAGCAAATCACGTTCCCCTTTTTGGAAATGGTTTTTTTTTTTTTTTTCAGTTTTTAACAGTTTTATAGCCATTATTTTAATTTGAGAGCAAGGGAGCTTTATATTAGACATTAACACTCTTCTGGGGAATTAAAGGGGTGCTAAAAGCATGATTATTTACAGCAAGTCGGGAGACTCATAAGGGTATTAATCTGTAAAATATTTCAAAAATCATCAAAACCGATCTTCTTTTGGCTAGGAGTTGGTTTGAATTTTTTAAAATTATTACTATTATTATTATTTTTATTATTATTATTATTATTATTATTGTGTAAAAACAGAGCATAGGATTCATTCCAATGAAACCCATGTCCAAAAAATTTTTCACGTTGAAAAAAAAAATGTTTTTCAAAAAAATATTGGAAACACTACACTTTGCATAGTGAGAGTCCCATTGCAGATCTTCAGTAGAAAGCCTTCCCGTGTTATTAAACTTACTTTTGCAGATATACTTATGATTAAAAATCAACTTAAGTATACTTGTAAAGTAGCGTTAATGAACATATTTATATTTCTATGGCTGCACCCGCTTTATTGTTTATCACTTCTTGATAAAGCTGAAACCAACGGGGGCAGAGCATTCCCAGAAAAATAGATATACATTAATGCTATATAATAAACATACTTAAATTCATTTTTATTCTAATTATATTTGTGAAATCATATATATATATATATAGCTGACCCAGCCACGCGTTGCTGTGGCAAAGAAAGTTGGATTAAAATAAACTTTTACTCATTATTTTGATAGAATCAAATAAATATTTTTAATAGAGCTTAAAATAGTATAGCCGATTTTAAAACATATGAGATTGATAATGGGCGTGATTCAATGTAAAAACGATTCCTAAATGTTCCTGGAAAATTATGGGCAGCTGATGTGGCCAATTTCTGCTAGTAACATGTCTGCCAAAACCCGGAAAGTTTTCCGATAAAAGTTAATAACCTTCCTGAAATCATCTCGGAAGCCTCTTGAAAAATTCGAAGATCTTCCCATTTGAAGTTAGTCGTGTTTCTGGAACTTTAGTGTAAACTTAGGAAGGGATACAAAAAAAAAAAGCTTAGCACCTTTCTGATTTATAAAGGAACTTCTATAAGCAGTAATGCAAACATAGCCAAAGCTTAGCCAGAACTGCAAGCAAGTATCGAAAATTTTTACTCATTAACGTTTCGGATTTTTTTTTTTTTTTTACAGTGCAGGCTGAAGAAAGTACTTACTAAATTTTCTATGGAAAAAGCACTATACTTACGCTTAGTAAATTTTGTAAGTATGACTTCCGCAAAAAAACAAACAAAAATAACTTGAAAGTGATAGTAAATATCGAAACTGATTGTAAAATAACCGAATGTAGAAACTAAGCGTAAACCACCATACACTTTTAGATTCTACACTACATTTTATTCACCTCAGCTTTCTCTATAGTTTGTAATCAATAACTTCTTTACAAAATACACTAATAGGTATGATAACTTTCCCACTCGTGAGTAGGCGATAGATAGTTTTCCCAGGAGATAAATATGTATATTTCAAGTACAAACCGCAAATAGACATTGTTTTGTCTTAAGATATTTATAGGGTGATTGAAAAAGCTAAACGCTTTGAAAGCTGAAGTCTTCTAAATATGCTTCAAAGTTATGACGCTATTAATGGATTACGTGGCAACACAAACATTTCTCCTTTAAACTTTCCCGACAAAATTGTTGACTTTTGATGTAGAAACGTGTACCGTTGCGTAATTTAGGTGGGTTTAAATCGCGAAAAAGAATAAATTGTTGAGCCAATTTTCAACCGGAAATCGTGTAGTCGCATTCCTGGTGTATCCGGGGAATTTAAAAATTCATTTGGAATGTTTACTGCTTTGTTTTCATCGACAACTGTATAGGCTTGTTCAGCATTAATGGGGAGCTTTTTTTTAAAGCCGTCAGTAATGGCTCATTATTCGCAATAATTGTAGCTAAGACAGCGTCATTGCTCTGTTGTTATACGTTGCAAATCAATGTTAACTAAGTCGGTGGCCCAACTATCAAGTGACGGCATATCATAATAACTAAGTGGCAAATTTGAAATTGAAACGCAAAAACCTTCAGTTAAAACTAAAGCTTCATATTCATCTCTGGTGTAAAATCTGGATTTGGACATTTGTGTGTTTGTTAAACTTTATGAAATACGTCTTCAAACGTGAAAGTTATATAGTTTCTCCTTAAAAAAAATGATTGTATCGGATAGTATGTCGTCAAAATTGTTTTAAACAGTTGACGAATACTGTTTCTCCGTATGTCAAACCTGCATTAGAAAGTGTCAACTCCCAATGACTTTGTGCGACCAATAAATACAATTTGCGACATGCATCATGATATGTATTTGACAGTCGACAATTGACGATCTACAAATATTCCTGTCTGTTCGGGAATGTTTACCGAAAACAAAATTGCAACAAAACCAGCGCGATTACAGTGGCAATTATGAGTTTTAAAAAATTAAATTTATCTGGGAATAGACTCTCAATTAGTTCACTTTTCGTCTCAACAGCAGTGTAGAAATTGTCTGGCTATTTCTTATACTGTATATTTTGATACAGATCAATTTCACCGTTTCCAATACTCAGCAACTGCTTAGAAAATACTTATGCGATTAGATTATTTTGCGTTTATACTCGCATGTTCATGGCCAATCGCATTATCTCGACATTACGCTATAAAAACGATTGTTTTAAACATGCGTTGATTTCATCGGAATAACTGGTAATGTCTGCCGGAAGTCCCCAGACAGTATTCAGACAATTTCGCCTAAAAGTTTATCGTTGCCGTTCAAATCTTGCACAATCCTATGATGTGCTTCGAATGAATGCTTTTACTCATGAGCCATAGTACACTTATCCCAAATTTTAATTTCACTCTCTTGCAACACTACAGCCATTCCACGTTTTTTTTTTCTTTAATGTTACACATTGCGTTTTGTTTGTTATGAATATCTAATAGGCAACTTTAAAGCTGAATGTGCTGTTCGTCTACCATCTAAAAAAAGTAGCAGCAATGCCTGACGATGCAATTGTCACTGCAATTTTCTGTTGCGAACGTATCTTTGCAAGAATTAATGATATTAAAAATCTCTTGGGGAACAAAATAAAGAAAATAATTGTTTTCCGCTTAAATTCATTAACCTTCCTGAAATTAACCTGGAATATTTTTGAAGAATTCAGTAGTCTTCTTGGTTAAAGGCAGTTATGATTCTGGCACCTTCAGAGAAGCCTAACGCATGTTTAATATAACAGCCTGGAACTTTCCTGCATTTCTAAGAAAGCTCTCAAAGCATTAATACACGCATTGCCAACGCGAAGGCAGACTCTCAAGCAAGTAGCTCGAATGTAACTCCTCTGCATCTCTTGCAAAGCTTCGTGATCCAGATATCTTTTCGCACTCATTGGGTGTTGAGTCAATCTGGACGAACCGTAATCGCTCCGAAACCGATACACCTATTAAATACGTTTAGTTAATCTTGATACTGGTGGAGAAAAATACTTTTCACAACGGTGTGAAATCTGCAATTTGTAGCAATTCAAGGAAACGTTTTGAAAAATATAGTTGATTTTCTCAGGAAGTAAATAATAACCTGTAATATCCCGAAACGTTATATGGAAATTCTAAGCAACATCTCTGAGCTTTTTTTATCATGGTGTTTTTAGCAGCAAGTCATACGATGTTAGAGTTATATCGATTAATTAACTTACACCGCCATCTATTAAGAATTTTTAGAACTAAACAATTAATTCACACTATTATTGCATAATTAATATGAAATTTGCAATAAAAAATTATAAAAACTATCCTATCTTTTAAGTTGGACCAAATGACACATAGATATGAAATTTGAGAAAAATCGGTTGAGTAGTTTCGGAGTTTACCCCGAACAAACATCGTGACACGAGATTTTTATATATATATATATATATATATATATATGTGTGTGTGTGTGTGTGTGTGTGTGTGTCGTTCCTCCCTCCCTTTGGGTCGGCATGTCTGTTCACTCTCTTTCTTCTTCTTTTCTCTCTTATTTAATGCATTATTTAACCATGAATAAATATCCAAAAAAAAAGCATTTAGTCATTTATCCTCATTTAATTACCCGTAAAGAAAGTTTCTAATTTGATGATAATGTGGCTGTTAGTTGGATAGATAAAAAAATACAATATAGGAATGATTGCGGTTTTTATCTCAAATATACAATAAAAATATTCTTGTAGTATGTGGAGTAAAATAGCAAAATACCTGTTAAAGACAGAAGATAAAATGAATGGTAACAATTGATTTCGTGAACAAAATATTTCTAAGTTTTCACTAGAATACTAATAAAGTATGTGCAGTGAATCGCAAGAAGTAGAAAAATAAAGTATTTTGATGAGTAAGTATCAATAAGAAAGTCACTATGGTTTCATAATAAAATAGTAACACTGAATAAGAAAGGGAAAAGAGACTCAAACTAAAAGGACATATTGACGTAGATCAACTGTATGACACATTTATACACAATAAAATATCTCTGTTTACAGAACAAATCAAAAACTTATGCATAAAATATAAAAATAGAAGTAACACAACTCGAAATATGAATATTAGAAAAGAATAGACAAACTGAATCTCTCGAGAGGATTAACAAAAAAAAAAATAAATAAACTAACAAAATCTAATGCTCTAGAAAATACTTCATGCATACAAAATTTGAGCTGAAAATTTGGAAAAAAGTATATTTAATTTGTGAAAATTTTTCTGTATCTGGCTAAGTGTGGTAAATTTAGTGTTCTTTACTCGTTAATGAACTGCTTTGTATTGCACTATTTGTTTCTCTTTCTAACATTTTATATGATCTAGTTAATCTTTTAAGTAAGGATATTATCAATTTTTAAGTTCTCTCTAATTTATATGTTTTACATTAGTTCTTTCTAGTTCGATATATTAGTAGTGCAAATTTAATCATGTAAACTTTTGTATCGTAGCTGTTTTACGTCATGATGTCCAATGCTTGTTTGTTTGTTTTTTATGCCTCTTTTTACCATTGTTTTTATAGTTATTTTTCTCTACAATTGAAGTAATTTTCTTTTATTTTTACCTTTTTTTTAACATTATTTATATCTTTAAAACAAATTTTTTTTCTAAACATTCAAACTTAGTATTCTACAGTTAACTAAGGCTTCCTTCACACGAAGCAACTTAGTGAAACTTTTGAAATGATGGTTATCCGAATGTGTAACCAGGTAAAAAAAAAATTAAGGAATCGCCCGGCATCTATTACACCACAGTAAACTCGGCAAGCGCGCCAAGCACGTGTGCTCTGTAAAAAAAATTCGAATCAATACTGATTATTTCCGAGTAACATTTCGGGATTTCACTAGTTTTTATCCATTTCCAGAGAAAATCAAGCATCATCGTCAAAAAGTTTCCTGAATGGTTACAAGTTGCACGAATGCAGACTTTTCACTGTTTGTGAAAAATATTTGTAGCTCCCAGTCTAAAGATTAACTGATCGTATTTATTAAGTGTATGGGCTGCAGTTCAAACACGGCCCGTTTGGACAGATTAAGCTCCCAAAGGGAGCGAATAAGTCTCTTGATTCCTTATCTTTGCAACAATTGCGAGCGAGTTTTTAAATACTGGCTTATGAATTTGTGTTAGCTTTTCTAATGTTTAGAAATTTTGCTCTAAAAGATTTCTTGCTAAATCAAGAGGGTACCAAGCTATTATAATAAACCAAACGTAAGAATTCGCTGAGGGTTCCAGAGACACGATTGGTTTTAAACAGAAAGATTTCTAAATTCTCCAGGAGGCTTCCAGGATAATTTCAGGAAGGTTACTGGAATTTAGCGGAAAGCATTCTTGTTCTTTGCAAGATGTGTTACTGACAGAAATTGGGCAAATCAGCTGCCCAATATTTGCCTATTATATATCATATCAGGTGGTGCCAAGGTGTTCTAATAAACCAAACCTAAGAATTCGCAGGAGGTTCCAGAGACACGACTGGCTTTAAACAGAAAGATTTCTGAGTTCTTCAGGAGACTTATAGGATAATCTGAAGAATGTTACTGGAACTTAGTAGAAAACATTCCTGTTTTGTGCAAGATATTTTACTTGCAGAAATTAGGCGCATCAGCTGTTCTTCAATTTTCAAGAACGCTTCTAAATTGTCTTTTACGGTGTGCACTAGACTGCCATTCTCATTCTGATGAGTAGAATCAACTTTTTAGTTGATTGAATTCATCGGAACATTGCCAAGCACTAGCTTTACACACGAGTAAATCAGTTGAATCAACTTAGCTCAGTTTCAACAGCATTGTAGAATAATTGCTAGAATAAATTCGGCTTATTAGGGAAAAAGTAGATTCAACTAATTCGCTCAGCGTAATTGCCAGTCAACTCGTTGGTAGGTAACTTTATCGAAAAGTTGAATCTAGTAACCGCCTCGCGTGTAGGAGACCTTAGAAGCAATGCTGTGTTGCTTATCGACTCAATTTTAATTCTTAGTGATGTAGATTTTTCTCGTTTATTTGTCCAAGCTCTTGCAAATGTTCATACACGTTATTAATTATTACAAATAAATTACAGCTATACAGTTTGAAAATGTTAGGTAGTGTGTTTATACTCAATGTACGAATTATTAATACTAAACGTACTGTTTTAATATTTCGATGTGACAATTTTGTTCTGTAACTGTTGGCATTGCTTTTCACATTCAACTAAATTTTAATTAAAGCTTAAAACCAACCTTAATAATAATATTCAAAAGGATTCAAAGAAATTTTAAATAAAACTTAAAACCAATCTTAATAATAAATTTCAAAAAGAAACGTTTGGAAAAACCTACAATTTTGAAAAAAATTTTAAACATGTTCATATTGTTATCTCTGCAGTCATTCGGAATAAATATGAGATTTAATTTCTGTATTTGAAACACCCCTACCCATATTAGCCTACTTTTCCAGTAAAAGTCAGAAAAAGAAGAAAAAAGCATGAAAGAAGGCTCAATGAATCTTAAAAATATCGCGAAAAACAAAAAAATGGCAAAAATAATTCAATAAATATCGAAAAATTAAAAATTGGAAAGTAGGGTGTTGAGATGGGGAAAAATGTCTGTCGGTCTGTCTGGTCGGTCCGTCGGTCCGTCGGTCTGTCGGTCTGTCGGTCTGTCTGTCTGTCCCCCCTAATAACTTTTGAATGAATAGTCCGATTCGAAAAAACTTTTTTTTGTTCGAAAGATCTCGGTGAGGACACCTCATTCCCATATTTTACTTTTTGATTTTAACTATTTTTTGTTCAATTTTGAACAGTTCAAAAAAACTTAACATTAGCGTCTACGGGGAAATTCAAGGCAATTCCGAACTGTGAGGCGAATTTGCTTCAAACAAACTTTCTAGGAAAATGCTTTTGATGAAAAACTTGTATGTAAATTATCTTTTT
The DNA here is from genome assembly GCF_026930045.1 of Uloborus diversus. Lineage (NCBI taxonomy): Eukaryota > Metazoa > Arthropoda > Arachnida > Araneae > Uloboridae > Uloborus > Uloborus diversus. The sequence continues at coordinate 115,461,139 of NC_072738.1, forward strand.
GATTTGAACAATTTTCCGTTCAATTTTGAACAGTTCAAATCCCTTAACAATAGCGCCTACGGGGAAACTGAAAGTCAATGTAGATTCTGTACTTGAAGGCGGATTTACTTCAAACAAATTTTGTTGGAAATAACTCTTGACGCCAAACTCCAGAGTTCGACTCCAAGAATTTAGGGGGACTTGACTCCAACTGCGACTCCTGTGCCCGACAATTAATCGGACTCCGACTCCCCGACTTCGACTCTGACTTCGTAGCTTTGGCAAAAATTTATACACGGAGGACAAATGAATGACTCCGATTCTTAAATATTCGACTCCGACTCCTTTATCTCAAAATGAGATTGACTTCGACTCCGACTCTGCAGCTATGGTTTTAACTGTGAAATAATTATTGTTGATATGACTTGTTTTTATTTTTACGCTAAAGTTTCAATTTAGGTATTCAGTTTTTGGCGAATAAACTCGAAGTCATTTATTTTTCTACATAAAGATATGCGCAGACGATTTTTTCTTTTTTTCTTTTTTTTTTTTTTTTTTTTGACAATGAAAATTATTTCCTTAAGTTCACATATTTTTTTTTTTTTTTTGTTCTGGTAGGTGCATTAATTCTTTTAAAAAAATGTTTTTGGCAACAGGAGAAAAAGACAATTCTTTTTGATATGATGTATTTATTTTAATGAGCTTATTAATTTTAATTATTATTTTTTTCGTTTTGAAAGCTGTTAAAGATTTTTTTTAATGGAAAAAAGTGTATTAGCTGCTTTGTTTAAAAATTCCTGCTATTTTATTTATTCGTTTTTTTTTTCTTTTTTTTTACGCATCTAATTTTTTTAGATGAGTGAGGAATATATTTATTCCTAGAAATCAGCTTAAAGTATTTTAAAAATATGTTTGAAAAAATTTGCGACTTTAGCTATTTTTGAGAATATTGATCAGGTACTAGAAAGCAGTATGGGTATACGGGAAAGTAGGCTCGTCTAGTTCTAGACAGAACTTCTTGTTTCATTAATTATATTGTATTTGCTGCTATAAAACTGAAGATAACTACTAGAGTACTGTTCAGTAGATCGAAATTAGAAAATAATATTTTTTTATTCTATTTAAAAGCAATTTTGTGCCCGGTTCAACTTTTTTCTGTCATTTGGGATAAGGTGGAACTGCAAATGCAGAAAAATAAAATTTAAGAATGTTTAAACTCTCCCTTTGTTCTTCACAGTATCGCAAGCTTTCTGTCATTTTTAACAATGCAGAACATTAGCATGCAAGAAAAGTAACTCCAAGCAAAAAACAACTTCTGAATTGTAACTTCAGAATTAGAGACTGCTGCCTTTATTTGTGCAGAATATTACAACTTTTGTTTTGTTGAGACAAAGGCTGGAAAATCTGATTCATAACCTTACCAAGATAATGCAGCAACACTGGACCTACTAGTTTTTTTTTTTTTTTTCACATCAAAATTTGAAGTGACTCTAAGTTACCCAACTTGACTTAAAAATTCTCTAAATTCCAGTTGTTTCCTACACTGCATTCTGCATTTTACTGTTGATAAATTGAATCATTAGGTATTTTCAGTAGAATATTTAACTTAATATCGTTTTAATTCTCTAACACCATACTTTAAAAAATACATAATCATAACATCAAAAAGAACAATTCAATTTTTCATTTCTTTTCATTCCTAAACATTAAAAAACCACATTATTACACACATAATGCAAATCATTCTGAGCAGTTCTCTTGCAATAACTTTTGTATGAGATGATTTATTCTTCTACTTTAAGTGTATTCACGGCAAGTCTGACGAGAACAACATCATCTTCTAATGAGAAAAGAATTTCATATGCATGAAATTACTTATGCATGGCGATGAATTTCTCAGAGGCATCTTCCATCAAAAGTAAAGATTCCGTTGTCAGTAAAGGCTAGACTGAGGCAAAAGGACATGAATCATGAAATGTGTTCTAGACTCTGGATGAAGGGCGGACTAAAGTATTATTTGTGCTTAATGATAGTATTAAATGCTAACTCGACTTTAATACATAAATGATATTTATTACTAAAATAAACTTGCTGAAGGTTAAGAGACATACAGCATTACAATTTGTAAAATCGATAATAAATTAAAAACATGTATCAATAAAGGTAAAATAGAACATATGAAATAAAACTAAACCAAAAACTTCTTTTTTAATAAGAAAATAAAGACAAATTTAGAAAGATATAAACAAATAAATTAGATAACAAAATAGAGTGCTTTTTGAGAGTGCTGTCATTTTAATATTTTGTGGAGTAGCTGTAAAGTAAATTAACTAAAAAAAAACTCTTAACACTCTGTTCAGAAGTTTTCTAAATATTTAATTAAGAACGAAAGAACGTGGTAACAAAAAAGATGAAAATTATTTGAGAACATCAATAGCAAACACAAAACTTTAAAACACAAAGATTTTTGGACTTAGATTTTATAGTATGTTCTTTAAATGACTATTAAAATCAAACCAGAGGTAGTTTAAACGTCTGTACAACCATATTTGACTCATCGGAAGCCAGAAATAGTATTTAAAAGGTAAAGGCAGGAGCATTTTCTCGCTTTTTGTTTTAAAAGCAGTAAAAAAACAGTTTTAAAACGACACCGAAATCATATTTCTATACATATTAAAAGTAACTTAATTAAAATATTAAAAGGCCGATTTTTTTAAAAATGTACGTACATTTTTACTTTCAAACGCGATTCTCTTAAAACGTCAATTTTAAAAGCTTACGTTCCTTTTTCTAAAAAACTACTTTACATATTACTTTGAAATTTCCACCTCTCCTCCCCCCCCCCTTCTTTTTATGCGTTCATATTTATGCTAAAATGTAATATTTGTTTCAAGAATCACACTTTTTTCTAAAAACCTAAAAAGTTATTTTTATGGTCAAAACAATCTCTTTTTTTTTCATTTAAAATGTGAGTATTGGTTAAAAATTGATAAAATTTGAAAAAAGCAGAAATTATTTTAGACTTTACTTCGGTCGACTCTTGGATATCTCTTACAAACACTGGAAATTGTAAGTTTCTAGCATTACAATTTTTTGAGAAAAAGGAATGTAAAGTTAGCAATTTAACTTTACGCGTATACAGAGCACCGACAGAGAACGAATCCTTAAAATGAACGGATTCATTCGTTCACTACACTGTAAAAAAAATCCGAAACGTTACTGGATATTTTCATGTTTCGTTTCGGGATTTCAATGGTTATTATCCACTTCCTGGAAAAAACAAGTATCGTGGTCAAAAAGTTTCCTGAATTGCTACAAGTCGCACGAATGCAGACCTTTCACCGTCGTGAAAATATTTTTAGTTCCCAGTTTAAAGAATAACTGAACGTATTTATAAAGTGCATCGGCTTCAGGTCAGGCACTGCCTGTCCATGCTAACTAAACTCCCATAGGGAGCGAATAAGTATGGACTACGCTGCTTTGCAAGAATTGCAGGCGAGTAAAATTGTCGTTACTTGCCAGCAATTCTTGTTAAGCTTTGGCCATGTTTGCAATGATGTTCTTGGAACTTCCTTGATGAATCAGGAAGATGCCGAGCTAATATTATACCTTCTTAAGTTTACTCGAATTTTTCAGAGACACGACTGGCTTTTAACGGGAATATTTCTGAATATTTTAGGAAGTTTCTAGGACAATTTCAGGATGGTTACTTAATTTCAACGAAAAACGTTCCTGGAGTTTGCAAGATATGTTACTTGCAGAAATTGGGCACATCAGCTGCCCATTATTTCCCAGGAACGTTCCTGAATCGTGTTTACAGTGTACAAAAATTAACGACCGATCTTTTTAACGATGAGCGATTTGGAACATTGTATTGATGCACTGATAAAATTATTCATCTTAACATTTTTAACCCTCAACCAATCTCAAATTTCCTTTTACTCAGTGTAGTAATATGTATTCATTTTGAACCTTTTTACTTTCTGCGTTATTCATCATTTTCTTTAATCGTTGCAGTTAATTTGCAATTTTCCAGTGTATTCATTAGTAATGTTTTGTGTAATTGGTTTGGACTACTAAAACAAAATGTTTGGACATTCCACTTCCTGATCCACGCACCTGCAAAAAACCTTCTCACACTTACTGTTGCAAAAATTATTTCTAAAAATACCTTTTATCACTTTTATGACAATCCTTTTGTCTTCGATAACATCCCTATCAACTACCATCTATATTAAATGAAAAATCATCTTTTTAATCATACCATCTATGTTGATTTGGCTTTATTTTAAACTTGCTTGGCGACTTCCAAGTCACTTATTTTATATTCAATATCCTCACTGTAAAAACGATTCAGAAACTTTCCTGGAAAATAATAGGCAGCTGATGTGCCCAATTTATGACAGTAACATACCTCGCAAAACCCAGGAACGTTTTCCGTTAAAATACAGTAACTTTCCTGAAAACTCCAGAAATCTTGCCGTTTAAAGCCAGTCGTGCCATTGGAACTTCAGAGTAATCTTAGGTAGGGATAATATAAAGCTTGAAACCTTCCTGATTTATCAAGACAGTTCCATAAACAGTATTGCAAACATGGCCAAAGCTAAGCCAGAATTGCTTATAAGTATTAAGCACCTCATCTGATTGCAATTCTTGCAAAGCTACGTAGTCCATACTTATTCGCTCCCTTTGGGAGTTCAGTCAGCGTGGACGAGCCGTGTTCGAAATGAAGCCAGTACAACTTATAAATACTCTTAGTGGTTCTTTAAACCGGGAGCTAAAAATATTTTTTACAACTGAGAAAAGTTTGCATCCGGACAACTTTTTGCAATTCAGGAAACTTTTTGACAGTGATACTTGATATTTCCAGGAAGTGGATAAAAACCATTGAAAACCCGAAACGTTGAACGGAAATAGTCAGTAACGTCTCGGAATTTTTTTTACAGTGCTGAGATTTTTAATAAGGTTTATTAGTGTCTAATTTTTTTCCCCATTTAAAAAAGTGTTTTTTTTTCTGTTCTCATCGGTACTGTAGAATAACTTTGAAGCTCCCTAATATTTTTAGCTCAATCTTTTTTTAAAATTAAGTCATCCGGTACTCCGGCTGAGTTACCGATACATTTCTTGTTACTTTTTTCGTTGTACATGATTTATTGGTAATACTATATGTATACTATATGTTATATTATAATATAATAACTACACGTATAGTATATAACTATGATTCAACTCGTCATGCATCGCGCGAAGAAAACATCTGGACGGCAACAACTAACAAAATTAATCTAACTGGTTAAAAGTTGGTTACTAAACTTGAACGATGTTTTATTCTTCTAGTGAATTTTCCTGGAAGTAAATGTGTTAAACATTAGTATTAGAACGAATGTACCGAAAAAATTACTTCTTTCGGACGCCTAAATAACTTTCAAAAAAGCACAAAATGGACTTAAAACCGCACGTTTTCGGTATAACAGCATGTAAAAAAAAAAAAAACAGACAGAAAATGAAGAGCTCATAGAAGCAAATTAATTTTATATTTCAAGACAGAGCCCCAACTAGCTTAAATCTGTTGTAAAAAAAAAAAAAAAAAAAAAACACTTTAGCTCTGTGCAATTACCAACAATTAGATACTTTGATTGAGAATTTTAAGACTAAAAATTTAACAGATCTTTTTTAAACCTGAATGACCCAGAAACATTTTGTAAAACATTCAATGCTTTTTAAGTTTCATTTTTCAAACTTTTTTTAACTTTCAGGCGCATATATTTTATTATATTTATCACATGCATCACATTCAATCACAGATTTTGCAACGAAAAACTTATTTCCAAAAATGTCAAGTTGAATTCTAGGCCTTAAAAGCAGCCATCGTATACAGATTCACGTCGGCAATTCTAAATTGTCAAGGTGAGACTTTCTCTGACGAAGATTAATAGCATTCGTTTCCATTGTAACCATGGCAACGTGTGATATCACCTATCCATCCATCTCCGCAATGTCTTTCGGAATTGCCTTTGTGGACTCGCTCCTAATTCGCTGCTTACATAATTTACGATGGAGATGCAGTCGAGTTATCCAATTTTAGATAGTATCGTTATTTGAAAGAATTGAGGAAAATGAAAGCATCGCATAATTTATAAAAGATTAGAACCATTTAGATTTTTTTGAAAAAATGTGTTTCTGTAAACATTCTCAAAGCTGAAAATTCGTATTATTGTTGCCTTTTTTCAACAGTTGTTTAAAAGAAACATAATTGTATTTTTAAACAGCTAAGAGAACATTTTATTAACTACTAGCGATGCCCGCACGCTTTGCCCGAAGTAGGAAATTAAAAGGTAGTTTGATTCGCCTGTATATTTACAGATAATATGTAATGAATTTCTTGCCGATTTGCTCTGTTAATTTGCCCACCCATGTTATGATAATTTGCTCGGCTACGTTATGGTAATTTTCTCGTCCATGTTAAGGTAATTTACTCGTCCATGTTATGTTCATTTGCTCGGTAAAATGTTCTTAAAATTGGAATAGAATAGGAACTAAATCGAATCTTCGCAAAATCGCTTCGGGGGGCTCACTCAGATGCTACAATTTAATTCTTTGCCAAATTTCATGAAAATCGGCCGAACGGTCTAGGCGCTATGCGCATCACAGTCATCCAGGCATCTAGATATGCAGACATCCAGACAGAGAATCTGACTTTTAGCATTATTATTAGTAAAGATTAAAACACAAACTATGAAAAGTGGTACCAGCGTAGATAAATTTCTGGGTTAAGAAAGTATTAGTTAGAAATGATTCTAGGTTACAGAGTTCTTTTTTTTTTTTTTTTTTTTGCCTACTATGTGGGGGAGGGGGGAATAAAGCCGTAATTTTAAAAGAATTGTGCAATATGTATGTTCTTTTTATAAATCAAAACCTTAGGTTAGACTTGTACCAACTTTAGCATGGAGATTTTTATATCGGGTAACTGTTACAGGGGTGTTTTTGACGATCAAAATTATTCCAAATATTCGAATTTTCCAATTGAAACCATAAAATTGCTACTGTGTACAAAAATAGATTTTTTTATCATTTGGTTTTTTGCATTTGCTTATTGCCCATAAAAAAATTGTTATAGGTAAGAGTCGTTGAAACTTTGTGCAATAATTTACACAGTAGAAAATTAAATTTATAAAATACCTCGAGGCCTACCACCATTTGACAAAGACAAAAGATTTTGTAAAAAGTTATTTAAATGAAACATAAATATGTTAGAAATAATCTTACTGTTATTAAATTATTGTCCAATTTGTTCAATTGTATTAATAACAAATATTAAAATGTCAGTTATTAAAGCTACTGCAATTGTAGTATAAAAACTGAGGACGTGATAGTTTTAAAAAATTGAAATAATACAGCGAAAGTGGTCCCTTGAATATTATCATTCATTAAATAGCACTGGATTGTCAAAGTTTATAAAGTATTAAAAAATATATTAAATAAATACCAGAGACAATATTAGAGGATTTATTTTTTAAGAAATACTGTTAAAAACTTAAGAAAAGCACCATTCAAAAAAGCTTTACTAAATGTATGTTATGAAGTAAACAACTAATTGCAAATAAATGGGGGAAACCAACGTAGAGCACAAATATAATTGTGCTATTAATTACGTTGGTTTTCTCCAGTTACTTCTCAGCACAAAGGTATATACTCATTTCTCAAACAATTGCAATACTTAACTAACTACACTGAAATAATTTCAAATCGTTACTGTGTATTTCCGTGTAACGTTTCGGGATTTCAATGGTTTTTATCCACTTCTCGGAAAAATCAAGTATCGATGTCAAAAAGATTTCTGAATTGCTACACGTTGCACAAATGCAGACTTCTAACTGTTGTGAAAAATATTTTTAGCTCCCAGTTTAAGGATTATCTGAGCGTATTTATAAAGTTTATCGGCTTTAGCTTGGTTACGACCTGTCCATACTAGTTAAGCTTTCAAAGGGAGCGATTAAGTATGGACAATATTGCTTTGCCAGAATTACAGGCGCGTAAAATTCTTGATACTTACTTGCAATTTTGGTATAGCTTTCCCCATGTTTGCAATACTGCATATGGAACTTTCTAAATAATTCAGGAAGGTGCTGAGATATTAAACTATACTTAGCTATGTTTACTCTTAAGTTTCAGAGATTCGACCGCCTTCTAACGGGAAGATTTCTGAATTTTTCAGGAGGCTTCCATGATAATTTCAGGAAGGCTACTGAAATTGAGTGGAAAACGTTCCTGGTTTTGCAAGGTATGTTACTGGCAGAAATTGGGCACACCAGATGCCCATTATTTTCCAGGAACATTTCTGAATCGTTTTTACAGTGTATTTGTAATATATTTTTCTATACATACTATCATGAAATATTAAGATAAACGTGATAAAATCATTACAACTAAATGAAAACATTTTAAAAGGCCACGCAATTTTAAACTTCCAAGCAAAATCAAAAGTCATCCGCTTGTCCCGCACGTGACGGCTCATATATTTCATTAAAAATTAATGATTTTAAAGGGTAATGACGAAGCTATTTGCTTAAGTCATTATACATAAGTTTGTAATTTGTTAAGCAGAAAAAATTTTTCATTAATATTAGAAGTATTATGAAAATTTTTTATCGACACATATGATGCGCCACGTGCAGGACAAACACTGTAAAAACGATTCAGAAACGTTCCTAGAAAATAATGGGCAGCTGATGTGCCCAATTCCTGCCAGTAACATACCTTGTAAAATCCAGGAACGTTTTCCGCTAAATTTCAGTAGTCTTACTAAAATTATCCTGGAAGCTTCCTAAAATATTCAAAACTCTTCCCGCTTACAGCCAGTTGTATCTCTGAAATCCTAGAATAAACTTAGGTGAGTATAGTATAATAGTTCGGCATCTTACTGCTTTTCGAGGAAAACTTACAAAGCAGTATTGCCAACATAGCCAAAGATAAGATAGAATTGCAAGTAAGTATCAAAAATTGTACTCGCCTGAGATTCTTACAAAGCTACATACTCCATAAACTGATTTGCGCCTTTTGGACGCCTTATCAGTCTGGACGAGCCGCAATCATCCCGATGTGGATAACCTTTATAAATACGCTTAGTTAATCTTTAAACTAGAAGCTAAACATATTTTTTACAACAGTGAGAAGTCTGCATTCGTTCTACGAGTAGCAACTCAGGAAACTTTAGGAATATTCTTACAGCGAACTGACCGTTTTCCGTGGAATGGCCCTAAAGCATTTTATTAAAATCAACTACAATACAACGTAATTTATTACTGGAATGTATCACTGATTACAGATCAACGGACTGCCAATATTTTCTGTGAAGCAAACTAGTAATGGGATTGAAGAACAGAGAAAACCTTTGCATAAAAAAACAATCATTTGAAGGTTAAAAATGCATTTTTTTCGTTACATTTTAACAATAAAAAATATCATTCAAAAAACCCTGATTAAACGTGTGCTATTTGGTAATCGTAAAGCTAGCCTGTTTTCGACCTGCAAGTGTTTTGACATAACATGAAATATTACGATGAAAGTGATAAGAAGCTATTGCAACTGTTCCGAAAAATATCAAAGCTTGATATTTTAACCAAATACAATGCCGCATAATTTATATTTCTTATCACCATTTCGATGATGCCTCTGAGTCAATCTAATAAAATATATGCCTTTGTGTTTTAGTCGCTTTCATGCTTAAACTATTGGATGAAAGAAAACTTATTTTCTAGACCCGACAGGCATCAAACAATGATCGGTCATTACTTGCTCTTATTTAAGACCGTGTAAGCGAATAATTTAAGAAAACTTTTCCAATAGGTGTCACTGAAGAGAGCTTTCGCGAAACGCCATTACTTTTTTTCTACCTATTTACATTCACATTTATCGGAATTCGATATTATTAATCAGTTTTTGGGTAGCGGCACATTTTATCTTGATGAAACATTACAAGACCAAGAAATATTCTCTCATATCTTGTGATATGTTTTATTGATCAGCTGCTCCAGTGAAGCAAAATGTCAGTAATATTACTAGAACGAAAATATGTGGGAAACAAGAAAATATTTTCTTAGCAGTAATGACATTCTGATATCTTTAAGATGGGTCATTTGTGAAGTAAGTCATCTTTCATTTCTTTAATGAAAGATACACAGGGAAAATGTGGTTTCTCTGCCACAACAATTACAACTCATAAAAAATACAACAGATAAAATGTATTGAATAAAAAGTACAGCTAATAGAAAATGCAAAAGACTTGCAACAAATAAAAAATAGCGAATAAAAAGTACAGCAAATGAAAAATGCAAGAAACAAAAATGCAACAAATTTAATATACAACTCATAAGAATGCATCAAATACAACAAATACAATAAATGCAAAAAACTAATGTTCCAGCAAAAGATGCGAATAAAACACCAAAAACATAACACACAAAACTATATTAACTGCAACAAACAAAAACGAAATATTTTCAAATATGTGGGAAACAAGAAAATATTTTCTTAGCAGTTATGACATTATGATATCTTATAGATGGGTTACTTGTGAAGTAAGTCATCCTCGATTTCTTTAATGAAAGATATACAGAGAAAATGTGGTTTTTCTGCCACAATAATTACAACTTATAAAATATGCAATAAAAATACAACAAATAAAATGCAATGACTAAAAGTTATAGCAAATGAAAAATGAAACAAAATTACAACAAATAAAATGTGATGAATTAAAAGTACAGCAAATGAAAAATGCAACAAAATGTCAGTTTTTTTTATTTATTTCTTTATTTTTTGAAACAATTGCACATCACAGAAAAGATCCAGTTACAGTGGCAAAAATAAAAAGGATTTTACCAATGTGATAGTAATACCACTAGAAGGGAAATATGTGGGAAACAAGAAAATATTTTCTTATCAGTAATGACATTCTGATATCTTTAAGATGGGTCATTTGTGAAAGAAGTCATCTTTCATTTCTTTAATGAAAGATACACAGGGAAATTTTGGTTTTTCTGCCACAAAAATTCTAACTTATAAAAAAGATCAACAAAAATACAATAAATAAAATGTAATGAATAAAAAGTACGGGAAATAAAAAATGCAAGAAACAAAAATGCAACAAATTTAATTACACAACTCATAAGAAGATGGTAAACACAACAAATAAAACAAATGCAGAAAACTAGTGAAACAAAAAGAGCCGAATTAAGAAGCTAAAATCACAATAAACAAAGCTATAGTAAATACAACAAATAGAAACAAAATATTTTCAAATATATGAGAAACAAGAAAATGTTTTCTTAACAGTAATGACATTCTGATATCTTAAAGATGGATCATTTGTGAAGTAAGTCATCTTTCATCTCTTTAATGAAAGATATTCAGATAAAATGTAGTTTTTCTGCCACAACAATTACAAAAAAACGTGTAATAAAAATGCAACAAATAAACTGCAATGACTAAAAGTTATAGCAAATGAAAAATTCAACAAAAATACAACAAATAAAATGTGATCAATTAAAAGTACAGTAACAAAATGTCAGTAATATCACCGGAAGAAATATATGTGTGAAACAAGAAAATATTTTCTAAGCAGTAATGACATTCTGATATCTTTAAGATGGGTCGTTTGTGAAGTAAGTCAGCTTTCATGTTTTTAATGAAAGATACAGGGAGAAATTGCGGTTTTCTTGTCACAACAATTACAACAAATATGCAATAAAAATACAACAAATAGAACATAATGACTAAAAGTTACAGCAAATGAAAAATGTAACAAAATGCAACAAATAAAATTTAATGAATTAAAAGTACAGAAAATGAAAAGTGCCGAAAAATGTCAGTAATATCACCAAAAGAAAAATATGTGGGAAACAAGAAAATAATTTTTTAGCAGTAATGACATTCTTATATATATAAGATGGGTCATTTGTGAAGTAAGTCATCTTGTATTTTTTTAATGAACGATTCACAGAGATAATGTGGTTTTTCTGCCACGACAATTATAACTCATAAAATATGCAATAAAAATACAACAAATAAAATTTAATAAATAAAAGCTCCAGTAAATGAAAATTGCAACAAAAATACAACAAATAAAATGTAACAATATAAAAGAACAGCAAATAAAAAATGCAACAAACGAAAATGCAACTAATACAATATGTACAACTCCTGAGAATGCATAAAATACAGCAAATAAAACAAATGCAAAGAACTAATGATGGAACAAATAAAGCAAATGCAACAACATATGTAGAACAAGTCAAACTATTGTAAATACAAAAAATGAAAGCGAAATAATTTTCATTTAAATGCTTTGAAAGTATTTTAGTCGTTAACAGGCTGTAACATTTCAAGGACATAATAATATAGAGTTTACAAGTGAGATCCTTAACAAACAGCATTTTGAAAACTGGAACTGTCTTTTGAGCTAGAACAGCAAATGATCCAGGTGCAAACATTTTACAGTGCAGATAAATAATACATTTTAAGTTATCAGCCACAGCAAATGCAGCCAAAACAAAATGCAACAAATACAAAGTGAAACCCATAAAAGATAGTTTAGAAAGCAAAAACTAAAAACGTACGTCGAATAAAAAAGGAAGTTTCATTTTATTACCTTGAATATTTTCAGTATTAAGCGGGCCTTTCAAGGACATCCAAAAAATAATCACTTGACTAGTAGCACGTTTTGAAGACAAAGGCTTTTCTTTAACATAGATCAGTTAATAAAGCAAGTGCATAATACATTTCACAGTTCAATTCAATAATATCATGATGCACGTAAAATATGATTTAAATTAACTTTTAGAATAACATTATTAAACAACGGTGTTTTTTCCTAATAACATTAGAAATCGGCAGTGAATCGTAAAATTGAAGGAATGAAGCTCTTGTTTTGCATGCTTATGGGAACTGAATCTCGTTGTCAAAAATGAACATTGAAATAAAATAAAAAGTGCTAAAATGAGAGCACTACACTACTTTGAATGTATGCAGAACAAGAATTATAGTATGAGGAATGAATCTAGAAAGGAAGCAGTAATACAGAGATGCAACTGCTTATTGAAATTTTCATTCAAGGGCAGCAAGTCCTTTTATCAATCCTATTCTCTATAAAGCAATTGGTTTAGAGAGTTCAATTTTATGTGCAGTTTAGGGTAGACCTTTGACTCTAAAATAGGCCATACAGTGTAATAAATGGGATTGAGGTAGAGCGAGTAGAGCGTCCACTCAAAAGATGACATCTTGTCAAAAACAATGCGCTTTGCATCACTCTTGTCTTTTTGGCCATATGAATCGGTGTGGAGTTAAAGGAAAATGTCCAGTCTACAATGCTGAAGTGCTCTTAGGCCCACAGAAAAACAATAACTTCTAAAATGTCCTTCTGGTTCTCTTTTTGATTCATTTTACGGCCCTCATCTAAAAAAAACTAGAGATTTTTTGTTGCTTGTCCTGATTCCATCTCAGACCAAGCCTGACTTCGGATTTTGGCGATATCTAACACTTTCTAAGGTGCTTAGAGTGTCTAGCAAGGGCCCCCATATGCAAAATTTTAAGAGGGGGGCTCTGATATTTTCCCCATGGAAACCGACTTCAGTACAGATTAGAGCTTATGAAATTTAACATTTTTGATAACTAATTCATTAATGTCTGGAGAAAAAATGTTTTTACATTTTTACAAAGAAAAAAGGATTAAAAGGAAGAAAGTTCTCATTTCCAAAGGGGGGAAGGGGCTTGAGCCCCCACTTCCCCCCTGTATGGGAGCCTATGGTGTCTACAGACCAAATCCTATGGTTCTGGGGGAAATGAACCGATTGAACGGTAAATCAGTGAAAGGTATTCCTCTTCCAGAGTGGACTTGCGGGCCCGTCTCAAATGTTTCTGGCATCTTTAGAGTAATACGAATGCCTGAATTTTTGGAACTTGCAAAACTTCTGTTAGAGCTGTTTTTTCCCTTAGTCGCACTTATCAGTTACAAATTCCCACAAACGACTGCTCTCGTGGAAACCCGAGGATTTCATTGAACTCACTTTTGGATGACCTGACGATTAACTGAAATGTTCACTGTTCGTTTTTGTACACTTTCCGGACATCGGCTATCATTTCCAAGCCACTTGAAATGGCATGCCGTTTCAAATACTGTTTGCCGAGGCACAACAAGCAAACGAACTGTCGTTCTACTTGGTTAAACAAATTAAAATAGCAGGTATTTCGCTTAAAATTGTAAGAAAACCGAAAAACAATTAAACTAGGTAATATATTGTAGGTAATATATTGTAAGTTATTTCCTAATAAAGTGAGAAACGAAAATAAATTAGGTAGGGTCTGGTGGGGTAAAGTGGTCATAAAATCGCAGGTTTTCAGCTTAGGTGGATAATAAATACAACAAATTCTTTAAACACTTCAACTTTTTTTGTTGTTATTTTACATTGCATTATTAAAGTACACGGTACATTGAATTTTAGGATGAAAAATATTGATTTTAGTAGTTTTATAGCACTTTCTTTTCCCTGTGTTTTTATGACCACTTTACCCCATGGGGTGGGGGAAAGTGGTCATAGCATGGGGTAAAGTGATCATAGTTAAAAATAGATGCAAAACCATTATAAATAACCCTAATACTTGTATATTTCGGTTATTTTTACAGTTGCAAGTATACTCACGAGTACATGCGTGTACTTGTGAATAGATACGTGTTGTATGTTATACACGAGTAAACACGTTCCTATATGAGTAGATACATGTACACATCAGATACATGCATACAAGTGCCTACCCAAGTATATACGTGTATATACGAGTATATAAGCATATATACGAATATATAAGCATGTATACGTGATTACCTACAGGCGTGTATACGTGTCTGCATGAGTACATACGTGTCACATGTATGTACGCGTCACTTGTATATACGTGTCACGTGTATATACGAGTATATACGCGTGTAAACGAACATCATATGCGCTTATGCACTTGTTCTCGAGAAAATACGTGCATACTTGCGTACATATGTGTATAGTAGACGTACGCATATATAAGTGTACATACATACATATTAGGTATACACGAGCTAATTCGTGCATACATCCAGTGCGTCTTTGGGGGGGGGGGGTAAGCGTCTACTCACGTATATATAATGGGGAAGCACTAGTATATACGCAATGTATACGTTTATACTCCAGTACATGTATGTATACACGAGAATATACGCTTATATACATGTCGGCCTACAGAGTGAATCCAAGCTCTTGGGCAAAAATCAAAAGGCTGTAAGAGGGTAGGATAAGACACAATTAAGATTATGATCACTGACGCGCTACATGCACACAAAGCCCGAAACTGATGGATACAAAGCAGGGCACAAATTTGTTGCACAAAGATGATTTTACCTAACATTTTAGTTTTTAAGAAATATTTAGAGAAGTTGTTAAAAGTTACGGCCTGTAGTAGCTCTAATACACGCATCCGCAACAAAGCCGCAGCGACTGATAAAAGTTTTTCAAAAGTCTCGTTATTGAAACAGAGAGTGATCTGTGAATGCGACACATTTGTATTACAGCTGCAGGCCGCTAATTTCATCAATCGCATTAAAACTTTCTTAAGACCTAAAATGATGTGTAAAATTGACTTTGTGTAATAAATTTGTGACTTCTTTTTGCATCCATCAGTTTCTGGCTTTGCGTGCATGTAGCACGTCAACATTGTGTTTGTGACCATATGTTCCTTATGTGATTCTTAATTCTTATCCTCGCCTCTAACACCTTTTAATAATTTGCTCAAGAGTTTAAACTCACTCTGTATACTTGTATTTCTTATGCTTGTATGTAAGTGTTTACTCGAGTACGTACTCAAATATACGTGTCTACCTGAGCATATAAGTGTTCTTATATATACGAGTATATGCGAGCATATACGTGTATAGTAGAATGTATAGCTGTAAGGATAAAAAATACTTGCAGATTATCATATACGTATTTATTGGCGCATTTATGTAAACACGAGCATATATGCGTATATATAAGCATATACTCGTATATTTAACCCCGTTTTCTGTAAAAACAATACACATGAAGTAAAATTAATATTTAATTTGTATTTGCCTTAAACGTAAAGATTAAGCGACATTAGAAGAACAATATTCGTTAAGACTAATATTATGACCACTTCACCCCATCTTACTGAAATTGTTCTAAAAAATTTTCTAAAATAGATTCAGCTTACTGCTAATGAGTAAGAGTTCTTGAGACATGTAGGAAGCTTCCTGTGCAGTCAATCTGTTCCTAGTTCTAACAAACAAAATTTCCCAAGGAAGTTAAAATAGGTGTTTAGATTAAAAAAGTTTTCATATTCACGCAAAATATTTTTTGTTGCCAAATAAAAGTTTGCTAGTTGTAAAATTTTGTATTCAAAGTGTAGTTTCTAGCTGCCCTACTCTAAAATAAAATTTTCACATTCATTCGAGCATTTATTTGCAAGTTATAGCCATATATTTGAAGTATGACCACTTTACCCCATTGACCACTTTCCCCCACCAGACCCTACTCATTAAAATTAAATTACCTTTCTTCCATTCGATGATACAATTTTTGTCTGATATTTTTTTACCGCACCCTGTATACTGCCGTGCTAAGCTAAAAAGGTGACTTTGCAGTTGGGCTCAAGCTGAGGTATTGTATTTTAATGTGTGACTCTTCCATATATTTGATTCATTCTTGATCAAATGACCCTAAAACATTTTATTTATTAAGTAAAATACGAAACAGAGGACAACTTGGTTATAATAACTCAAATTTGTTCAAAAAGGCTCGTATGACTACTTTTACTACTGTGCTTAGCACGGCCGTATGAATAAACTTCAACTCCAGTTTAATTTTGGTTCAGCTTAAGAAAAACCAATTTAGTTTTGATTTGGACTTAGACTGGATTGGAAAAAATCAAAATTCAATAGCTTTCATTTTCAGGCAGTAACATTCTATTATTTTTCTTCCAGAAAAAAATTATCAATCATGTTTGAAAGCCGAAAATTTCAGAAGCTTCAAAGGCAATCTAAAATAGAAAATGTAATTGTTATGATTAGAAACACATTACCCAATATTATTGGTTGAGTGACGACTTGACATATACTTGACTTATTTCTGGGTTTGACCATGAAAGCCCTCTACTCAGTTGTAAAATAAAAAGGTTTTTTCTTCTAATTTATCTTACCTTTATGTGTATTTCTGTCAAGCAGAAAAAGAAGATGTGTGGATAGCATATATTTTTTAATACTTAACCCTTTATATGATAGAAGAAACACAGAGCTATTAAGAAACTCAAACTTTATTCATAAAAAAATCAAATTTTCCATTTTTTCCAATTTTTCCCGAAAAAAACCGGTAAAAAACCAGTTTTTTTCCTCCACTTCAAGACTTCCGGAAATTTTACATCTCTAGTAAGGACACATGCTCTCTCTCTAACCATGTGTTATTGAAGTTTTATTAAAGCACAAACTTCATCATTAGCATATAGTCAGACTGGAATAAGTTTACTTTCGATCCACACAGGCTTAGACTATTCCTTATTCTAAAACAGGGCTTAGAAAAAAGACTGGAATTGCGATAACGTTTACTGGAGTTGTGTCGATCTAATAAATTCTCCTCTTTCAGCTCAAACCTTAATGAGCCTGGCCAAGGTCAAACTTAAATTTACTAGAACCTTTATATTAGTGATGTTCGATGTTCCAGATATCCGTATCCGTTACTTTTTGACGGATCTTAAGCGGATCTTTTTTTTCTGTAAATTCTTAAATATTTGAATAAAAGACTCTTAAATTCCGTTTAAATTAGTTTTATTCCCTATATAAATTATAAGGTATCATTTCAGAAGCCAATTTGTACCCCCCGCCCTCCTTCCCCGTTGCAAAAAGGAAGGGGAAATAAGTTTTGAAAGTGTGTATCAGTGTGTATTTTTGTGGCATCATAGCTCCTAAACAGATGAACCGATTTTGATAGTTCATTTTTCAATCAAAAGGTGACTTGATCGAAAGTTTTCTTAGCTTGATCTCGTTTTTGTGCAACTTTAATTACCGGAGATATTAATTAAAAACCGATTTAACGTTTTTCACAATTATGGTAGTAAAAATTTACCCGTACGTTAAAAAGGTTGGCACTAATCTTGTTAAGTAAATTTTAAGTGCAATTCTAAGTCTTCATACGCGTGATTGGTAGCGATTTCATAGTCGGAAGATACGGAGAAAAAGCTCAATGATTTAAAATTTTTACCTGCTGTCAGTTCATATTTGTTAACAAATGTGTGTTCTGACCTGCGAAATTCATTTTAATATGAGGTCGGCTCTCTGGGACATGTTTTTTTTTTTTTTTTTTAATTCTAAATTTAATATTAGTTTTTGTTATTGATTTGGGGTTTCTGTTATTCTTCATTTTTGTTTTTTCGGCATCCTTTAAAAAAAAGTGAGACTAAATTCTCTATTTACTGTTTTGTAAAGGTGTTCCCGGCTCTGTATTTCGGAGGTCGGAGAAGTTCGGTGGAATGGGTCAGCGCTGCATTTATGCTGAAATAAAATGGGAAATTGTTTTTCTAGCCTGTCCAGTAGCAGCTTTACACTCTTGCTCCTGTATCCTACATCTACCGAGTAAGCTAGAAATAATTTTTCACATTCCATCCAAGCATTAATGCAGCCCTGATCCATTCCTTCCAACTCTCTCTCAATTTTAACGGAGATTTCTTTAAAGAGTAAATCCTGGTCTTGATTACATTTTTGCCGCGGTTGACATTCTTTGAAGAAACTGCCATTATTCTGACGGGAATATCTTCCGTAACAAATTTTACACTTGGATAGTTGAATTGGGTTAAAAAAAAATGAGATCCGTATCCGTATCCGTATCGGCGGATCTTGATAGTAATGATCCGGATCCGTATTCGTATCCTCGGATCTACTTTTTTAATGATCCGACACATCACTAGTTTATATACGAAGATTCTAATTATTTTGTAAACTTCTGAAGCCGTTTCATCTTCTGCTCTTTCTTGAAGCTTTGGTGTTCAAAGTAATTGCTTAGTAGTTATTGTAAGTCGATAAATAGTTTCCTTACCTAACGTACAATGCCTTATAAAACATTTCCGCTCCAGAGAGATCAAAATAAAATCAGTTGCGAATTTACTTCTCAAATCTTAAACCGTATTTTCTCTGCCTTTTGTATAGAAAAATTTTCAAGACACCCATCTATGAAAAAAAAAAAAAAAAAAAAAAACAATCACTTGTAATACTGTATTCAGATGAAATAAATCGCAAGGGCAATATTTTCGGAAAAAATATGAAAATTAAAAAGAAGAGAAAGAGAGAGAGAGAAAGAGACATTTACGTCCCAGAGAGGTCAAAACAAAATCAACTGCGAATTTATTTTTCAAATATTAAACCGTATTTTCACTGCCTTTTGTATCGAAAACTTTTCAAGACATCCATCTACGAAACTAAAAAAAAAACTTTTAATACTGTATTTATATGAAGTAAATCACGAGGGCATTATTTGCGAAAAAAATGAAAAAAAAGAAAGAGAAAGAGAGAGAGAAGGAAACTGGAGTCATAGAAACGAATAATTAGGTCTCAGAAAGAATATCAACAGAGGAAAATCACAAGAAAGAATGAACGTGAAGTTTTAGTTGAAGCTGTGGATTGTTGACCGAAATTGGATTCTAGTCCCTCAGGAGCAAGTGGAGTGAAGTACATAACAGGAAATATTTCGAGCTAATTTGACCATTGTTATGAAACTGAACTGTAAAACTGAACAAATATACTTTTCTATTTATTTAACGGAAGTTATTTCAAAAGTTTTAAAACATTTTCTTTCAGTTATGCGCACACTATTGTCTTTATTTTTAGCAACTTATACAGGGTGTCCTGAAAAAGACTGACTGTTTTCAAAAATTCATTACAGGTGAACGGTTAATGAAAAAAAAAACAGTTGCTGCAGAAAATTCATGTGGTAGGCGCTAATTTTTTTCCCTCAGAGTTCCAAATTTTAGTTCAAAAATCTTTCAATAGATGGCGCTGTACATTGTAAGCTGGTAAGCCAAAAAAGAATATGAATTGAAATTCACCGATGTTTCCTCCGATTGCGACATGGGATTCCAGCCGACGATTGTTTGAAAATATTGTTTTGTTCTTTTGTTCATTATTTTCAAAGTTTTGATGCAATTTTCTATCCTTTTTTAAATTTACGGGATTACTATCTGCAGCGCCATCTATTCGAAAAAATTTTTTAACAAAATTTGGTACTCAGGGGGAAAGAATCCTGTTATATGTCTTCCTGTTATAAATTTTTGAAAACAGTGAGTCTTTTTCAGGACATCCTGTAAATGAGGGCAGATTCTCGTTATTACGAGTACGTTACATTCCTACGCGGATTAAATTACAAAAATTAAAGAAAAATGAGCTTTTGCTGTATTTCCTCAGTGAAGAAAAATCTGCTTTTTTTGGCCCAAAAAAAGCAGGGATTGAACCATCTAAGATAAACAATGCAGACTTTTCACTGCTGTAAAAAATATATTTAGCGATCTGTTTAAAGATTGACTGACGCGTTTATTAAATGTATCGGCTTTAGTTCAATTATGGTCCGTCATATTTTACTAAACTCCCAATGACAGCAAGTAATTCGAAGGATAGCTACAGTTTTGCAATTCTGCTTTTACCATGGTAGCACTAATGCTTCTGGAGCTTCCTTGGTGAATCAGGAAAGTTTTGATTACATTCGCAAAACCTACGTAATTTTTCTTGAAAGTTCCCAAGACATTACTGGCTTTAACCAGGGAGGTTTCAAAGAGAATTTCATAAGGGTTTCTTACATTTAGTAGAAAATTATCCTTGTTTTGCAAGATGTGTTACTGGCAGAAGTTGGGGCTATCAGCTGCCCATTTTTTCCAGGAACGTTTTTAAATTGTTTTCACAATGTATATTAACAGTTAACACAACTGTACTGTTTTTTGAGAAAAATGAAGAAGAAAACAAAAACATGATTGCATTTGCTCATGCACGCTCTTCATTGAATTTGGCACATCATTTTTGGCTTCACTGTTTTCATGATTTCTCCGAATTAATGCCAAATGCTCACCTATTTATGACGTCACTTCCGTCCCATTACTTTCATGATAAGGTTACTTATATAGCCACAATGCGCCACTACCAATGCAAATTGCAGTTTTACCTCATCAGGTCAAAAACAGTATAACTTTAACGTTTGTGAACTTCAAAAACGTTTGTTTTATTTATTGAATTTAAATTCGATAGAACAGTTTGACTATAAGGTTTTTGTAACATTTGATATAATTACATTCAATTTATAAAAAATCAAACAACAAACCGTAAACTGTATGAACTCTTAACAAGAGAAAAAGCTTATATCTTCCTAGAAATAGCATAAACTAAAAATAATTTTAATATTTGAAGAAGTTTTAGCATTTTTATTAAGAATCAGTAGGAATAATCTAGTATCGCTCAATTTAAAAAAAAAATTAGTTTTGTAAAACATTTTTAGTTATAAAATGTAGCTGTTGTTCATTAAAAGTATAAAAGAAAGACTAAATAACAAAACAAAATAATATTAAAATATTCCTGGCTGTTGTGCCGTGGTCTGAATGTAGTAACTCCAAGTTTTCAAAAAAAAAATGGTTCGAGGTGGCACTATGCGCGTCACGGACCGACATACATCCAAACTTTCTACTTAAGTATGAGCAAAGGTATTGTGTCCGTTCATGCTCAACTTTTTTTTTAATGATTTCTTTAAATATCAGTTATTCTCACATGAGTTATTCTCACGTGAAATATCAGTTATTCTCACATGAGTTATTCTTACATGAAATATCAGTTATTCTCACATGAAATTTCAGTTATTCTCACATGAAATATCAGTTATTCTCACATGAAATATCATTATTCTCACATGAAATATCATTATTCTCACATGAAATGCCAGTTATAATTTAAAGCACGAGCCCTACTGAGCTCTACGCCATTGCCTTAAAAACAATTAACACTCGTTTCCCTCCTAACGAACGGCTTCACATCTATACTGATGGGTCCCTGTTGGATTTTTAACGGGATGCTGGCATTGGAATATTCTGTGACCATTTTTCTTTTTATCAACATGTTGGACCTTTCAGAACCCATTTCGGTGGAAAACTCGAACCCATTCACGTGGTCTCACACAAGGACGCGCATGTGCGAAATTGTAAGGGGGGCTCAAATATTTTCCCCATGGCTTTGCGGGATGTTTTTCCGATAGAAATTGATTTCAGTGCAGATTAGAGTTATTAGAATTTGACATGTTTCATAACTTATTCATTAACGGCTGGTGAAGAAATGTTTTTATACTTTTGAAAAGAAAAAAGTACTCAAAGCAAGGAAGTTCTTTTTTCTAAAGGGGAGGGGCTTGAACCCCCACTTCCTCTCCCTGGGCACTCTTGGCCTCACAACAACTTGCTTCTCATCTGTATCCCTTCAAAAAGCAGTAATACTTTCAGACTCGACCTCGGCTTTACAGGCTTTTTCTGGTGATCACCATGAAATTGTGGGTTCTCGTATACAGAGCTGCAAAAACTCCTGAGGGGTATAGGGAAGACTGTAACTTTTTTCAGTGGGTACCATCCCATTGTGGTCTGCCTGGAAAGGAGAAGACTTACTTCTTGGCCAAGAAAGGAACTAGTATGCTCCAAAGGTCTTGTGGAGCCTTGCCACTCCACTCTGCTTAGTTGGATATCAAAAGAATTTACAGAAATGAGTATCGTCATGTTGCTTCCCGGGCTGCTGGGAGAAAACCGCTCGAGACGTTCCACAGTATCCAAAATTCTCTTAAAGCTGCTGCTGTGGCTGTTTTCAAACTTTTAACAGGACACGATTATCTAATTGCCTATTTGTACTGTTTTCACCTGATGGATTCTCCGACTTGTATTTTATGTAACAACCCTGGACAAGTCATGGACGCTGCTCATCTGGAAGATCGCTCCGCACAAACTAATTTTAATTGTGCTGCCGAGAGATATTGGAGAGCTAACGGTCAATTGACCCGGCATTTGAGAAATAAAAAATAAAAATAAAAAATAAGTTTTAAGCACAATTTTTTTCAGTAATCCGTTCGTAAATGATATTTTCCCCTTTGGTTCATAACTAAGCTATTGTCTTATTTAAATTACTTTCATAAGCATCAATTTGCGTGTTGACGGAAAAAAAAGGTTTTTTTTCTTGCTTAATTCGACATTAGTTAAGAACATAATCTTTGTGGGGAAAAAATCTGTCATAAATGTTGAAAAAATCATGTGGATTAAGTTTTAGTTACATCCTTATTAGAAGGTAATGTTGTATGCAAACCTTTTTTTCATAATTGAATTGTATTGATTTTCATTTGAGAAAAAAAAATGCCTTATGTTTTAAGAAGCTTAAAAATACTAGTTTCTTTCTCCTAAAATAAAAGCTAGTGTTTCCAATTAAATACATACACAGATAAAAATAACAGTACAAAATCATGAACAGTTTGTAAGAAATTAGTCATAGTAACATAATATTCGTTAATGAATAAGCAATTTATTTCTTTAAAAAAATAAGCTTCTTTAACTAAGTAACTGCAGCTTTTCTTTTTTGTCTTTTAGTTTTAATTAACACAAAATTCGCGAACCAATGCACTTAAAACGGAGTTATGTTACTTTTTTTAAGTCTCGTTATTGGGGGGGGGGCATCTTATTCATTTTTAGATCTGATTTCAACCGTTAATTATTTTAATCACGTTAGGATCTTTCGGAAATCTAAACATTAAAAATATTCAAAAGACTGAAATAAAGAAGACTTGGGACTTCTAACTAGACACATTTTTTTATAATCGATCTTTTGGGTTGTAATGCGCAATATTATGCCTAAAATGGAACCTTGTTGTGCTGAAGAAGACTGGAGGTTCTTTGACTCATAAAATTGTAACGAAAACTGCAATAAAACAAGCACCAAATTTCCTTTCGGTTAAATTTTTTTAATAAAATTTATTTCATTAATTTTTATGAGGTATTACATGCTTTTAAGGCCCTTTACGAGCCTTTTAAACTCTATTAAATGTATTCACAAGCTATAAAGGATATTTTATAATTTTAAAAATAAAATTTCATACGAATCAGTTTTCAAATCACCTAACTGATACAGAAATCACAGGTTGACAGTTGACTCAGTTCTTGATGAACAGACGTAAGTCACGAATTGCAACTTTTTCAAGAAATAAAATCAACTTTATTTTACAGAATTTTTAAAAAGAAAAAAATCAGAAAATTGATTTGAATATAAAACTTACTGTTTTATATATGGTTCAAGTTTCATAATATTTGAACAGTAAACCATTTGAAGCTTTTAAGGTTTATAGTAGTTTTTATTCATGAGGGTGACATATATTGAACATAACTGGTTAATATTTAAAACATTTCAATGGAAGAAAACAGCAAACAAAACATAAAAAGTAACTATAATAGTTACTTTTCATCATCGCACAACTCAGGCTTAATATAGCTATCAGCTATTTTGGTATCAGAAGTGGACCAATTCCTCATATACTTCATCCTCGTGTTGGTTGTTGAACTGGGATGTAGTTCGTTACCTTCGGAATATCAATTATTTTTATTATTTTTTATTGGTACTTTCTCTACCGAATAAGCTATAACTGTGGACCGTTGAACAGCCTGTGTCTCAGACATGAAAAAGATGGAGGGAGGAACCTAATTGTTTATGGTAGAATAGCTTTCACGATATGCTTTGTTTTGTTTTCTACATACAAATTTAAATAATATAACTATTTCGAGATAGATCATGTCTTTTTTTTCCCATTTTCTTTTAACCTTGACTGTTTTGAGAAATGCAGGTCTTAAAATATCTGAGAAAAAGATTTGTTAAATCTGGTTGTGCTTGATTGAATGTAGTCCAATACTTCATTCATAGATTATATGCAAATGTTTAGTGACAATGATCAGCTATAAGATGGCACTCTAATGCCAATGCTATGCAGCAAGACGAAAAAAAAAAGGAAAACACGTAGATTCTTCAAAAAATAGGTGAGACGAGCTGGTAGCTAAAATTAATTTAGCACAGCAGATGTTTGCCAGTTTATTGTGTCGTTATGGGTACAGTTAGTTGAACCTTTTTTAACACAAACCAAAGTGCCGATTTTCAAACTGCATAAAACCGCATCAAACTCATTAAAAAAAGGAAAAAAGACTTACGCCCTTTTAACAAAACTTGATCCAGTTCAAATTGTTCCGTTACCACAGGTTTACTTTTTTTTTTTTTTTTGAAATTCCTTTAATTGAGAACCAAGTATACATTTAACTACTGGATTGTTTCTTCAAAGTTAGTTCTTCTACTGTTGGTGACTTCTTTCAGTTTGTATATACATCATTGAAAGAAAAGTGTCAAATAAATTCTATTATGAAAGTAGACTTTAGTAAATGGAGCAAAAGGTTGCGAGATTTTTTACTTACTGGATTTTTTGTTATCAAATTAGCTTATCATCTTAACTATTTTTACTGATTCTAACATATTTTACACGATCACAGCAATCTAAATCCATTACTAGTTTTTTGATTGTCCATGTTTGTTCTGTACTACAGCTGGTCAAGAATAAGAATGTCTAGTATATTATGTACAGAAAAATACCATATAAAAGCACAATATTACCTAGTAAAAGGAGCAAAAAATATTTAATATGCATATTGAAAGTTACATGTTTGTTACACGTTTGAAAATAAACATTTGATTATTCGACATTTTTTAAACTATGATTTTATACATTTTCGGCAATTATTGCAAGACTTTTAGAGCAAATTCAGCGTGATAACATATAAATAAGAATATTTAAGACTGTAGAATATTTTATTGCAAAAACTCAAAATGGGCACAACAATTTGGAAAATAATTAGTAGGTTCGGGATTTTTCGCCAAAACTGTTCTTTACTGCCTGTGTAAATGCACTCAAACTCAAATGTCTATTCTAAAAAAGTATTGCTCTAGGTAAAGGGATTTTTTGACACATGCGCCCTACGAAAGCTAATTACTGCACAAGAGATGTGTTACTCATTTTTTTATCGATTCGATGTTTAGCAGTTGAAAAAAATTAAATTTCTTGCTGTGGATGTTAATCTTAAATCTAATCGCCGAAGTTTACATCTCATTAAAATAAATTAAAACTCAGAAGAAGTTTCCGAAGCAGAGTGGCTGTGCTTGCTTGGGTGCCTTTCAGAAGGTAATGGGTTCTATTCCCATTTATTTTTGCCATTACTCTTTCCTGTGCTGTTTTACCTGTAAATAAAAGAAACTGCGAAATTACCATTGCTATCATATATGTAAAAACGGAGACTAGCTATAATATAAATTATCATGACGTGGAACTTTAACGTCGGTACAAGCCAATTGGCGAGAAAATTCACCATACATTATTTGTAAATATACAGGCAAACCAAAAGACCTTCAATTTTTCTATTACGGGCGAAGCCGTGCGGGTGCCACTAGTACGTTATAAAATCTGAAAAATCTGAAATCTGAGAACTCAGTGGAGATCAAAAATAAGTTTATTTAAAGATATAATACTGCTTTATCTCAGATATACCCCCTTCCCCCCTCAAAAAACATAAGTGATTATAAAGTTAGCCAGTAGTTATTCGATTCCCATTTATTGTGCATTTCTGATTAAAGTGTTTGTAATAATGCTTTAGGAAATTGAAAACAATTCTTCCTCTTAGAACTGTTCGTATAAAAATATCTTGCTCCTTCAACTAAAGACTTTGTGGAAAAAGGATTGCAAAATGTTTTCTAAAGGTGAAGCAGCTATATCATTTTACAGGAATACGGTGCACAAACAAATTGATTGATCCGTGAAGAAGCCGCGAAGTTTTGAAACACAGCTGAGCTCATTTTCTTTACAGAAAACAGGCCATTTCATAAATAAAATTTATTTCTAGTCGTCTACGTGTAGGCTATAAATATATTGAATCATTTTTGAAAAAAATCTTCTCAATTTGCATTGCTAAAACGATTGAGATAGATAAATTCGATATATATCAAACAAAAGACGTATCATTCTATCCGTCATACATTTTAAAAATGCATTCAATGCAATGAAACCGATCATTCGACTTTCTGAAGCTTACATAAAGGATAATAAATGTATGCATTATGGTTATTCGATTTCTTTTACGGAATTCGAGTAAAAACAAATATATTTACTGACAATACGTAGAAAAAGCAGCATTGAAATAAAAATAAAAGTTTGTGAAACATTGTGAATGATGCATTATTGCGGTTCAACTTTGTTGAAAAAGCGTCTTAGGTGCAAGTGTTATTTTTTCTATTGTGAAAGAAAGATACTGTAACGGATTCGGTGCGACTTCCACTTTCTTGAAATGAAGACACAGTTCTTGATAAAAACACAGGAAATTTATTTACACTATGTACAGGAAAGATCTTCAACAACTGCTAAATTATTCATCACCAATTAAGCAATTATCACACAACACCGTAAACTCAACGTTTACACACGTATTTACTTCCAAATACGAAAACAACACAGCGAAATGCCTCGCAATAAACAGAGCAAAATGCTCTCAGTTCGAAATCCTCAATCGAAACTAACTGTTTATCCATCGCTAACGGCTTAAATACACACCGAAAAGAAATTTCTCAAATATTCCACACGCTTCTGTAAAGTAGTAGACCGTTATCTAATTTTTATCAATGAACAAAAAGGAAAAAGGGGTCGTATACTTTAGCCATATGAAAAGGGGTTGTATATTCATTACGGGAAACTATTTACAGGTTACGTTCCTACAATAATTACTATTTACAGAATTTGTAACATTGCCCCCTTCCCAAGGACTGCACGTCCCGGGCAGTACAATCCCCAGAAAGGGTGCCAAACTTCTATCACATGTTCACAATTACACACATTAATTAATAACTAACAGATACAGAAAACACAATAATAACAAGAAATATTACTAAACATTAAAAGCAAAAAAAATTATCTACAACTTTTATGTTATCAACCATGGTTGTTTACGTAATATTCATGAACTATGGCTATAGTATGGGGCTAACCGATCATAATGTACAACCCTAGGTTTTGCATTAGGTGACTTTTGGATCCTCACTACGACGTCATTCAGTCGGTTAAGGACTTTGTAGGGTCCATCCCAATGCGACTGCAATTTGGGTGAAAGACCTTTCCGTCGGATGGGATTCCATAACCAAACCTTGTCGCCTTCGTTGAATTCATGTCCAGTAGACCTTGTGTCGTATCGGGTCTTCATCTTCTCCGCCGCGATGTTGATTCGCTCCCGTGCGAAGTTATGAACGTCTTCCAACCGGGCCTGGAGATCCTGGATGTACTCCTCAGGCGATGCAGGCGCATCCGGAGGACGACCGAAGACGAGATCACAAGGTAGCCGAAGCTCTCGTCCGAAGAGCATCTGAGATGGGGCATATCCGGTAGTCTCGTGGACAGCACTGCGGTAGGCCAGCAGGAACAACGGTAGCTTCTTGTCCCAATCCTGTTGATTTCTGGATACCATAAGCGAGAGATTATTTAGGATTGTGCGGTTAAATCTCTCCACCATGCCGTCCGATTGTGGGTGTAGTGGTGTTGTCCTAGTTTTCTCAAATCCGAAAATTTGACATAGGCCCTTAAACACAGCAGAGATGAAATTCCTCCCTTGATCGGAATGAATCTGCAAAGGTGTTCCATATCTCGAGATCCAATGTTGGACTAGAGTCTCTGCTACGGTGGTAGCTTCTTGATCTGGAATGGGATACGCTTCGGGCCATTTGGTGAAATAGTCGATGGAAACAAGAATGTATTTGTTCCCATCAGCAGTTCTTGGTAGAGGACCCAGGATGTCGATCCCAATTCGTTCGAAAGGAGCTCCAACGTTGTACAGACGTAGCTTCCCTCTGCTTCTTTTCTTCGGTCCTTTACGAGCAGCACAGGCGTCACAAGAATGGCACCACTTCTCCATGTCATCCTTCGCCTTGCTCCAGAAGAAGCGCTCCCGAACTTTATTGAGGGTTTTCAACACACCAAAATGTCCTCCAGTCGGACTACTATGTATTTCTTTCAGAACATCTGAAATCCTTGATCGGGGAAGTAGTAACTGCCACCTAGACGTTTTGCCGTCCTCAGATTCCCATTTTCGGTACAGTACGCCGTTCCGTAAATGGAGTAAATTCCATAAAGCCCAGTATCTTTTTGTTACAGGACTAAAGATGGAAACGTCCTGCCAGCTAGGTCGCCGACTGTCACTCTCCATGAACTCCAAAATTGGTTTTATGTCGGGGTCTTCAAGTTGATCTTTTCGAACTTGGTCGTCACTCCATGGATCAGGTTCTGAAGATGTTGGAGTCACTGTCACCTGATAGGCAGTAGGGCTAGTCGTTCCATACTGTTTCTCGATTCGGGAACAATAATTGCATTTCTCAGGACAGGGTCTCCTTGATAAAGAGTCTGCATTACCGTGAGACAACCCTTTTCGGTGCTTGATCTCCATGTCATATTCCTGGAGCCGCTGTATCCACCTGGCTATCTGGCCTTCTGGATTCCTGAAGTTCAAAAGCCAAGTTAACGAGGCATGATCTGTCCGTAGCAGAAATTTTCGGCCGTAGAGGTAATGATGGAAGTGTTCTACAGCTTTCACTATGGCCAGTTACTCCTTTCTGGTGACGCAGTAATTTCGCTCCGACTTTGATAAGCATTTGCTCCAATAAGCGATGACATGTTCATTTCCGTCAATTTCTTGGGATAAAACAGCTCCGATGCCCTCGTGGCTCGCATCAGTGTCTATGATGAAGGATTTTCCAGGCTGAGGGTAAGAGAGAATAGGCGTTGATGTTAAAGCCTCCTTCAGTCGTAGAAATGCATCTTCGCATTCTTTGGACCATTCAAACTTTTGCTTGCTCTCCGTCAGCTTATGCAAAGGTCGTGCAATGTTGGAAAAACCCTTTACAAACTTCCTGTAGTACGTGCAGAGCCCCAGGAAACTTCGCAGCTGATGGATGTCTTCGGGACGACTCCAACTCTTGACTGCAGATACCTTTTCTGGATCGGTTTGTACACCTTCAGAAGAGATGATGTGACCAAGGTAGCTCACTTCCCGGCGGAACAAATTACATTTGGACGGGCTTAACTTCAGATTGGCTTCCTTAAGCTTTTGCAGCACCTTTCTAAGATTTGCCAGATGTTCTTCGAAACTGCGTCCCACGATGATGAAATCGTCTAAGTAGACCAGACAGGATTTGTAGGAAAGTCCTCTTAACACTGTCTCCATAAGACGCTCGAACGTAGCTGGTGCATTGCAGAGGTCGAAGGGCATCACTTTAAACTGCCATAAGCCTTGTCCAGTTGTAAACGCTGTCTTCTCTCGGTCATCAGGGTGTATCTCAACCTGCCAGTAGCCGCTCTTCAAGTCCAGGGTCGAAAACCACTTGTGTCCGGAAAGAGTGTCCAAGGTGTCGTCTATCCGTGGAAGAGGGTAACTGTTTTTCTTGGTGATTTCATTCAGTCGTCGGTAATCGACACAAAATCTGGTGGAGCCATCTTTCTTTCGGACCAAGACGATGGGAGAGGCCCAAGGACTGGATGACGGTTCGATTACATCATTCTCCTTCATCTCTTTCAGGAGGGTCTCAACCTCTTCCTTCTTGGCGAACGGTAGTCGTCTTGGATGCTGTTTAATAGGGGGGTGTTCTCCAGTGTAGATCCTATGCTGCGTTAAATTCGTCCGACCCACATCCTCCGATGTAGATGAAAACAGATGCTTGATAAAAACACAGGAAATTTATTTACACTATGTACAGGAAAGATCTTCAACAACTGCTAAATTATTCATCAGCAATTAAGCAATTATCACACAACACCGTAAACTCAACGTTTACACACGTATTTACTTCCAAATACGAAAACAACACAGCGAAATGCCTCGCAATAAACAGAACAAAATGCTCTCAGTTCGAAATCCTCAATCGAAACTAACTGTTTATCCATCGCTAACGGCTTAAATACACACCGAAAAGAAATTTCTCAAATATTCCACACGCTTCTGTAAAGTAGTAGACCGTTATCTAATTTTTATCAATGGACAAAAAGGAAAAAGGGGTCGTATACTTTAGCCATATGAAAAGGGGTTGTATATTCATTACGGGAAACTATTTACAATTTACGTTCCTACAATAATTACTATTTACAGAATTTGTAACAATACGAAATCAAGCATAGCATGCTTTTACATATTTTATAATAGTACAATCCAGTTATACGTTTTAAAATGAATAGGAATTTTTTGAACCAATTTAAATGCTTTTTTGCTTTAGTACAAATGCAAAACTTATGGCTGCTAACTAAGTGCAATGTTCAAGATGAAGTTACCTCACAGCTGAAAACTCTTGTTCACATGCTTCTTAAACAAAAATGTCTCACGGGACATGAATCCGTTAGTTACTAAAACTAACTGTAATGCGTTGTTTATTTCAAAGACTTCGGTTACTATCGATGTTAAAATGAGAGTCGAGTATTATCCAGGGCTGCGGAGTCGGGAGAAAAATGGTCGACTCCGACTCCGGCTTTCTTTTTATTTATTTTTTCAAATCACCCCTCCCCCCACCCACTCATTGGAAGGAGGGAAAACCCCTAAACACAGATTGA
This sequence comes from Uloborus diversus, assembly GCF_026930045.1. Lineage (NCBI taxonomy): Eukaryota > Metazoa > Arthropoda > Arachnida > Araneae > Uloboridae > Uloborus > Uloborus diversus. Next base: position 115,492,854 of record NC_072738.1, read on the forward strand.
AATGTTAATGCCTTTTTATGAAATTTTCGCGTTGTATTTTGTTGTAAAGCTAAGATGCTTACAATGTTAGAAATTCAATTTGAAAATCAAACTATTCAATAGTTGCGATTTCTAAAGTGAGATTACTTAAAAATCCCATTTTAAAAAATGAAAAGGATTAATTTGCTCCCCTTTAATGTTTAACAAATACAGTGGCTCCCAAAAGTGTTCGTACACCTTGAAATTTTGTAGTAAAATCAAAATAACGAGAAACTGATTTCGAATATAAAGTCCATACCATTCTGAATAAAACCCAGTAATTTTTTTTTTCAAAATATTGCCAGATTTTATTTTTAAAATGTGTCTAAAGACGAAGAGACAGAGAAAAAATAAGCTATAAAAGTCAGCGTACACTGAAAAATTTTCGAATAAATTCATGATTAAAATTATCAAATGTCGTTTTTTATTATTTTGGCATTGTGATGACACTGTAAAATCATTTGGCTTTACTTTTTTGTTTATTTATGCTCTAATATTCTGCTTATTATTTTAAAATGGGAGCTATGCGTGCAAACCAAAAACATGATTCAAAACTTGATTTTTTTCTCTCTCGGTAGCCGTAAATTGGTTTGAAATGTCTCTAAATTAGTTAAATTATACCATTTTATAGTTAAATGCTTGATCAAATGCTTTAAAGACAAGAATTGAATCGAAAACAAGGTAAGTCAAATGGCAAAGTTAACAAAGCGTGATCGGAGATTTACAGTTGAAAAAATTGTGAAAAATACACATTTACTGCTGAAAAAGTTTCTGCAGAATTGAATGAAACATTTTACGTTTAATTTTCACCTAAAATTGTTCGCCAAGTTCTCTGATTAGCTGGATTAATGGGACGACTTCCCACAAAAATTTTCTTGTTCGTGCGAAAAACAGAAAGCTTACTTTTTCCGTCGGAAAATCAATGATACATAAGCTCAAAACGTTTGGGGACAACGTCTTACGTAAAGATGAAAATAAATTCAACATTTTGGATTGAATTCTTGTATGATTTTAAAAAGTAAAAAAAAAAATGAGAAATTCAATCTAAAGAACTTAGTTGGGGTCAGTTAATCAGGACGGTGAAAGTGTTCTTGTGTGAGTATCAAGACTTACAGAGTGAGTATAAATACGCTCAGTTAATCTTTAAACTGGGAGCTAAAAATATTTTTCACAACAGTGAGAAGTCTGCATTCGTGCAACTTGTAGCAATTCAGGAAACTTTTCGACGACGATACTTGGTTTTTCCAGGAAGTGGATAAAAACCATTGAAATCCTGAAATGTTACACGGAAATACACGGAATTTTTTTACAGTGTGGTCGGTGGAATTCCAGATTTTCTAAACTTTTGGGCACAACTTTTAGTTTTTCTAATAAACGTACAGTTTGCCGCATAATTCTATCGATCTTTGTTATACAGATATTAACTTTGAAATCAGGGCTTATTCGCTGATCACCCTGTATATTACTAAGTTAAAATTTTCAGTTCAAATTATTGTACCAATGTAAAGAAAATGCCTGAATTGCATTTATATTTTAAATTTCAACCATTATTCGGTATGAATATTTTTTATTTTAATTCTGAGTAAAACTTTAAATTGAAGAATTGAAATACATAATCGGCATTTTTTAAAGAAATCTAAAGAGTTCTTGAATCAAGGAATATCCCAACGAAAATTCCCCAAAAAACTAAAAGGAATTGCATTATAAAGTCAAAGTTGAAAAATGGAGATTTAAGCTCTCACCATGAATACTCTTCTTAAACTTCTTAATCTAATTCAGTCCGCTCGAATGAGCAAAATCAAAACAAAAATTTATGGGCTGAGAAAAATACTATAAATCATATATTAAACTTCCTTTCTCCGTTTCTTCAGAACGGTTGTGTGCAATTTCCAAAGTTTAATATGCATGGTTTAACTTTTATAGCCAGTGACTTTCGAGAAATGCCAAAAGAAGACGTGAGTAAAATTATTCAATACCCAGATTGATTTAAAAAGAAGTACTTCGGAAATTTACTTTAAATTAGATTATAAATATCAATCATAACTGCATTTTCGTAAGGTGTTGCAGAATATTCAACTACGTAGAGTTAATTACTCGTTTGTGGAGGGGTTAGTTTTACAGTAAAAATACGATGCATTAAAGAATAAATGTGTATACCGTTCTGTAGAAACTTGCGCAAAATGTAATTCCAGTTAAGCTTCACTAAACAAAAAGTTTGAACGTAGCATGAAATATCAGTACATACACTGTAAAAAAATTCTGAAACGTTACTGATTATTTCCGCGGAACGTTTCGGGATTTCAGATGTTTTCACCTATTTCCCCGCAAAATCAAGTATCTTCGCAAAAAAGTTTCCTGAATTACTAAAAGATGCAAGAATGCAGACTTTGCACTGCTGTGAAAAAAAATTGTTTGCTACCAGTTTAAAGATTGACTGAACTAGTTTATTAAGTGTATCGGCTTTAACTTGATTACGGTCTATCCGGATTGACTAAGCTCCTAATGGGAGCAAATAAGTCACTGGATAGTTACAGGCAAGGACTACGCTTGGTTCTTGCTTGCAAGTTGCGCGTAGCTGTGGCCATGGTTGCTCTAACGCTTCTGGAGCTTTCTTGGCAAATCAAGAAGGTTCTAATTAAATACATTAAACCAATTTAATTTTTTGAAGGATCACGACTGGCTTGAACAGGGGATATTTCCCAGTATTTCAGAAAGGTTACTGGCTTTTATTGGAAAACGTTCCTGGATTTTATAAGATATGGTACTGATTGAAAATGGGCACATCAGCAGCCTATTATTTTCCAGAAACGTTTCCGAATCGTTTTTACAGTGTACGAGTAGACTATAAAGTAAGGTGAGTTCGGGTAAGTGCGTACCCTAATTTTCAAAGATCAGTTTCTAAAAGATGGTGCTCTGTTAAAAAATCTTGTACGTTCACCAAATTTTTCAGGTTCATTTGCAGGTCCCCCCTTAAGATTTTCACGCATATATTATGGTAACTAAACCACAAGCAAAAGCTTTCAGATCTCTTTTAAGACACTTTTTCTAAGGGTCGCACTTTCCACACGTGGCGGGGTATGTGCGACCCTTGGCCATTTTCATCACGCATTTATATTTACATTGAAATGAGCATAAATGTTACACTGTATAAAGGAATTTTAAAGTATATTTTCCGTTAGAAACCCATATGTACAGTTTTTGTACATAATTATGATTTTTAAGATTGACTTGATCTCTCTTAAACATATATTGATTTGCGTAATTTAGAGAAGACATTGTCCACATCTACTTTCTTAATTTTCTACTTTCTCGATTTCAGTCCGTAAAACATTATCGTTGATTGCTTCTGTCTCATAATTATTGCTTTCATCTAAACTCTCTGTAGTCCAATTGAAGAATCGCAGTAACTCTACCAAACGAAGATGATTAACTTCGCCTGCTTTTAAATGGTCTACAAAAGTTTATTTTGGAAAGCCAAATTACTTCTGCGTTGAAAGTATCTAATTGACACCTCATTTTTCAATTTTTAAGACAAACATTGCTTAGAGGTTATCCTTCAAATACGATTTCTCTTGATCCTTTTGAGCATAGCTTCTCCGCATTTTCCAAATGGAATGTACAATTGGAATTTAGTAGAAGTTATAGAAAAGAATAAATAAAGAATGAACTGGAAATAGAAATTATAAGCAAACTTAAAGGCAAATTGCAGGGAGTCGCATTTACCCCATCTTACTTTAAAGAAAGGGAATGTGTGACCCATCCTATAAACAAAGCTTGGTTACAGTAATTAATTAAAACACGCCATATATGATAGTAGTAACTTGTTAATAAAAAATACAATTTACTCTTGCTGACTTCATTTGTTTGATATGACAACAAAATAATCGAAACTCTAACCTTCAATCTTCACATTAGAGTTCTGCACAAAATATTTAAGTTATCATTAATTGGTTTTTTTATATGTGAATACCAGTGCCAATCTCCACTTACAGGAATCATCAGTAGATATTCTCCCAACATATTCAATGAATGGCAGAAGTCTCTTCAAGTCAGCATTCCCAAAATTCTAAGGGGACGCACTTACCCAAATTCACCTTAATAATTTTTAAGGTTATGAACAACCACCACGAGGTCAGTTGTGTGTGTGTTTAATGTTCATTTAAATTTAATAAAACTTTGGTTCTAAAAATAAAGAATTTTTGCTCATTCTGAAGAGAAAAGGGAAATTTTATCCATTACTCATCATATCTGTTACTGGATATCATCAAATTTATCAGTGCCTGTTACTGGGGATTGTATCTTCTTTCGAAATTGAGCAAATAAAAATGGAATTAACTAATTTAGGGGATCTAGAAGCAGCCAAACATTACATGAGATGTAGTTGTATAAGGAAAAAATATTTTAAAAAGTCTACATACATTATAAAGCTCAGAAAATTATTTAACATGAGAGCGATGTCTTAAGCATGTCTGTTACTGGTGCCTTTACCCTAGTAGTTGTATTTTCCTTCTAAACAGTTTCAAAATAAATTGACTAGAATAATAGTGCTTCACTGCTAAATGGGGGTGTTGATGCAGGGGGTTTAAGGAACTTGTTTTTATTCCTACTTCACAAAATACCTGACGGAAACCTTGAAAGTTCTTCAAATGGTAGCTGCTCTTAAATGTGCAGTCACTGGTTTGTCTAATCCTATACAGAAATACTTGGTTCTATAAATATCGATACATACGTTAATCAATGTATGTTTGGTTCTATTTTTATTTTAATTACTTCTACTTTAATTCATAACTTCCACTTTAATTTATAGAGGGCGCAGTTTTTGTCTTGTTCCATGGAACGATAATAAAAAATGGCAGTTTTGGCTGGAAAACTCAATGATGTTGTGTGGCTTGTTTCTACACTTTTAGAATCACGGTTAGTTTTTGAGTACGTGGATTATTTTTTCCTCTGGCGCAACGTGCAATATTATGTATGTATATTACTGAAAAAAAAAACAAAGTGCAACGTTAAGGACAACGCATTGGAAAGTACTAAGCTACATTATATTAAACCATTGCTGATTGAGAACGTCATATTACATCGGAACGCCATATGTTGTTTCCGTCAAAACCATTTGGTTTTGACGGAAACAACATATGGCGTCCTTCCTTAACCGAATGTAATGAGCAAAGTATTATACCTAAAACTGTTATTATCCTTAATTTACCGTTTGGCGCAGTTTTAACTCAAATATTTTATTGAAAAGCTCTCAGTTTGTAAGAAAACGCTATAAAAGGTTCTTCATATTTACATTTTGACGATTTTTTCTTTTTAACATGTCGTGAAAATAACAAGCCACAAGTGTTAGTTCTTACGCAGAAAAAAAAAAAAAAAAAAAAAAACAGTCAACAATGTGTAAAGACAAGGCAAACATGGGTTGTTATAGCAAGCACATTTATGCGGCAACAAAATTATTGAAACCTGCCAAAATAGTTTAAATTTTGCTCCACATAGAAACAAGCCAAGAAAACGTGATCATACATTTTAGAAGATGAAAACCATGATGAATAAATATGAAAATACATATATGCTGTTAACAGATTCTATTGGGTGTAATCTAAATATTAACCACCTAAAAAATAAAACGTTTCAATAGGCATGTTTTTATGTGTGTTTCTTGTTAGCTACATGTTAAAATAAAGTCTGTGATAAAAAAAAGGAAAGATATAAACTACATTTCTAAAACAAGCTAGACATTGAAATTCATGATTCTAGTAGAGAACAGAAAAGTAATCCTCGCTGGCTTACGTCCATCCTTCGAAACGAGGGTGAAAATCTTTCTTTATGGCAAGAGCTCGTGTTTCTGCATAATCTCACTTAGAAACGTTAAGCTGTGTGAGCTGCTCTCAGAAAACTGGCTGTTATTATTTTTTTGAAAATAGAGTCTTTTTCTTTTTCTTTTTAGAAAATACAGTTTGTATTTTCAGTGTATGAAATTCTGTTGTAAACCTTATTGTTTGTACAATAGGATTTTCCTATTAAACTTTGAATTTTGTTAAAATGATTTGACCTTTCTCAGACCCGACGAGAAGACATGTTAGACTAGTCAGAAACTTGGTGCTCGGGCCTTGGGGAGGGGAGGACCAGTGACATTGACGCAAAAAAAGAAAGAAAGAAAAGAATAAAAGAAAAAAAGAAAGAGAGAAATAAAAGGAGGGGGACTCCAAATAAGAGAAAATGTAAAAATTAAGTAAAATTTACTCTGTTGGTATTTACTGTTTTTGCCTCTTAAAATGGAGTTAATTGTTTTCTAGTAAGCAGTTTTGATCCCCCCCATTTTTTTCTTCTTTTTTTCGCTTTTCTTTTATGCCCTCCCCCCTTTTTTTTCTTTGTTACCCATATTTATTTTCTTCTTTTTTGTTGGGGAGGGAGGCGAAGGGGCACGGCGACATAACTGACAAGGGCCGGTTGGCTCTCTGCGGCCATGACATTTCTAAGGTGGTATTTAACCTTCAAAATTACCTTCAAATTTATATTTCGCCACATAAATGTGGACAGATAAAGTCAATGTCAACGGAAAAAGTTACTAGGGAAGAACCGGAAGTGAAGTCAAGAGAAGATATAAACCAGCGCAGGCGGGATGCTTAAATGAAAGGTTTTTATTTAAATCCAAAAGGTAACTCAGAAGTTATTTCACTCAAAAACTACCAAATGAAAAACATTCTTAGAGAAACAAAATTTAACTTTGTTATTTGACTTTAACCTTTAACTATTGTAAATCTACATGTTTTTTCAATCAATTAAGATGTTTTGCAGAAGTTGCTCGAAATCCTTTTTTTTTTATTTAAACCATATTTTAAGCCTAATTTAATACGTTAAAGTAAGCGTAATACGTAATTTAATACGTAAAGCGCAAGTGTGATAATTTGTAAAAATGACATGACAAAACAAACAACAACCATATCTGTTTTTGGCATACGAAATAAACATAAAACCGATTTTAAAATCCTGCGCGAAAAGGATAATTTCGCTGTTTTGCTGTCCAAGAACCAAAAAGGTTTAGCAATTTACTAAATTTATTTTGATGCAAAATATAAACATCGTACAAATATCCCCACTCCTTGCTATACTTAAAGCAAGTATTGTGCTATTTAAGTAGTCAAGACCACCATAAATGTTGTCAGGCAATTTAGAAACAATGGGAAGCAAAATGGCTAGCAACGAATTATAATTAACTCTTCTTGGAGTGGAAGTTCGATTCGAAATTCTCCTTATCATCGACTTACGTTAATGATGATGAATACCTCAAGGCTTACAACTAAATCCTGACCGATCTTTTGGGTGATGCTGATTGGCCGATTATGCAAACAATTATCGTTACCTTCCAGGCCGCTTTAAAATAACAGGTCTGAATTTGAGGTGTTAAACTGAGAGATATAGACGTTTATTATTTCGATTTGTAGCATGAGTTTTCGACGGTGGAACCAAAACATTGTAGTGTTTGCACGTTTTATTCATTGCAACTGTAATAATGTATTAGATATTATCTATATGTTCAATTTTGGAAAATTTATCTTGCCTGAAACACCAGGAACTTTGAAAAAGTCGTCAAGTTTAGTCAACCCAGTTGTGTTATGCTCGTTTAAAACCATAAGAAATAAAAAAATAAAATGTGAAAGAAAAATATTAGGATTGTTCAAATCACCGACAGCGCGGTTATCACATCCAGAGCAGGGGCACTGGTAGATAAATTTGCCTTATCTACCAGTTTGTCGGCACTCTCAGCTTCAATGAGAGGGCATATGCCTTCAGTTCGGCTATATAATATTCCAAACGGATAAGTTTATAGCAAAGACAGAACTGTGGTTTCTGGGTGGGATGTTGTTCTGCCTTAGCCCTGGTTGAATGAGATAACTTACTATTAACTAGTAAGGTATTTTATGTAATAGATAGCCCTACGCAGAGCAACAAGAATTTCAAAGAATATCGTGAAGAAAAACATTTGAGTGTTCGAAAACATGTTTTTTAACTTTCCGTGCTATTTGTAACAATTATTGCAATTTTAACAATCATTGCAATTTTATAGTCTCGTGATACTGACTACGACATATCAGTGATTCTTGTTATTATCTTAGCAAAGGGAGATGGATCAGATAATTCACTATCTGCCAATCACAAAACGAAAAAGAAAAAATATAGCACTATGTGCTTTTTTCTTCACAAAAAAATTTTAAAAAACATTTACTTCTATTATGTCATCTCCATATCCTAACAGCGTTCTCGTGAGCTACTTAATCTTTAGAAAGTTCATAGTATATTTCTTTAATTATAGACACCCAAACAAGATATAACTTAAAATGTTTCAGTTGTAACTATCATTTATTTTACGCGACTTTATTTTGTTTTGTTTCATTTATTTATTTATTTATTCATTCATTTATTTATTTATTTATTTATATGTTAATTATTCAATTAGTTATTTATGTATAACTGTATCATTGCATTAATTATTTATTTTAAATTTTATTATTTTTTTATTTATTTATAAGTTAATTATTTAATTAGGTATTTTTTCACGATTTTACTATTTGTTTATTTATTGCATTATCACCAAAATAAATTGTAAAATGATTTGTGATAAATCAAAATTTTCTTAAAAAGCACGTCAATCTGTATTAAAAACAGCGGAATATAATTCCATCGTTTTATACAGCCATGTATATTTCCATAATCGCACATGAAATAGTATGTAACTGCTAAATTCAAATAAATACTTTAGGAGCAACTAAACTGAACATAATTGAGTCCATACTTTCTGAAATAATGTGAATTCAAACACAGAACCCTATTTAAATAATGTTTGAAGCATTATTTCCCATTATTTAACTATTTAAGTCATGATGTAGAAGGATGAAAGGTTGTCATAAAGTCGGAGACAAAATGAATATTTCTGACACATGTCTTAGTTTATTTCCTGGCATAAAACGCTTAATAAATACGCAGTGTATTTCTCTTGGGATCTCTCCAGCTTTTGTTATCTTCAGCGCAGCAATACATATGCATTTAGGCTGAGTGTATGCATGTAGAGGTAAAATAATTGCAGTACAACATAAATTGTGACACATACGGTGTTTCCTGCATGTGCGGGAGGAAAACTTAACTATTTTTAGTTTCTGGAAGCTTTGAAGCAATAAAGTTTTGTACTGTCTTAGTTATTCAAAATTAACGATTTTTGCTACTCAGGCTAACGTTACAGCTTTTGCTCCCATCCACTTAATCAGGGAATTTGAATAGAAAGGGGAAAATACATTGATGTGTCTATGATTTATTTTCTTTTATATTATAATACTAGTGGTACCCGCACGGCTTTGCCCGTAGTTGAAAAAATAAAAGGTCATTCGGTTCGCCTGTATATTTACAAATAATGGATGACGAATTTCTAACCAATTGGCTATGTTCATTCGCTCTCCCATTCCACGACATGATAATTTCGTAATTTACTTGTCCATCTTATGATAATTTTGCTCCGGAAAGTGTTCTTAAAATTGAAATAGAAAAAGAACAAAATCGAATTTTTGAAAAATCGCTTTGAGGTGCTCACCCCCATGTTACAAACTGACTTTGTGCTAAATTTCATGAAAATCGGTCGAACGGTTTAGGCGCTATGCGCGTCACAAACATCCTACAGACATCCAGTCATAGAGAGTTTGAGCTTTATTATCTGTAAAGATATAATATAGAGGCAGAGTGAGAAGTAAAGAGATGTATATGAACATTTTTCAAGTTTTGAGTGAAACGCAATTAAAGATAACATCCTAGGAAGGCTTTCATTGATTTTTTTTCCTAAATCATGCTGTATATCAGCAACTACCAGGGCTACTAGTACCATCTCTTGCCCCAAGACAGAGGAGAGGTTCACCTACCGTTTGTACTGGTTATCTCCAAATTTTTAATTTTGCCACTTACATCCCTTTGCTTCTCACTGCCTGATATGTGAAATGAATGTTTGAAAAAAAAATAATTAAAATAAAATTGAAATTGAAATATTAGATTAACTGCTGAAAATTGGTAATGTATCTTCGATGATCCTTATATATTATTTCTGTAGCCTGTTTTTGGTTTCTACGCCAAATTTCCCTCAATTCTTGATCGATTTCTTTGATTTACGGCTAATTTTATAGCTTATGGTACTGGCTACTGACGAAAAATAGACCCAAGGTCTAAAAATTGTTTCTTTCAGCCGAAAAACCAGTTTTAAAGAACCAGAATAAGGTTTTCGGTCAAAATTATAACTTTAATTTGCGCTTTGACCGACAGAGCTGAGTAGCTTGATCGGCAGAGCGTTCTCTTCGAAACCAGGAGATTACGTGTTCGGGCCCACGTCCGGACAATCTGCAACAAAAAAATTAGAAAAATATCGCGCATTACATGAACACTGAATTAAATGAATAACAACTATGAGGGAATAGAATAAATGTGAAGGAAATGCTCCTTGCTGATATGAAAACATTCAGTGATTTTGTGCTAAATTACTTCGAAATTGCACGTTTTTTTTTTTTTTTTTTTTTTGAGCTTTGGCTCTGGAAAGAAAATTAAAGCATAATGTAAGCGAAAATATTAAGTAACAGGTTTAAGATTTCAGACTACAATAGAATTGTTTTTTGTTCAGAAAAAAAATAATAAATCGTATATTGAAATATATATTCTTCTAATGAGTTTTTGACTCTTTGTACAAATAAATAAAATACTACCTCAATTTGAAGGGTAAAATATATATTTTTTCTTCTTTTTGCTAAAAAACAAATAGCTTATCACATTTTTACTACATTCGAAAAGCTACGCTTAAAAAAGAGCATAGTTCAATTTATTTTGTATTTTAACCGCGCTGTTAAATGATGAACACGTGCTGTCATCTAAGTTATAACAGTTTAAGCAGCCTGCGATAACAAATTGTAAAAATTTTCAAAAATAAAAACATTTTTCTTCAATATCTTATCTTATATATTAATCCCCTCTCATTTTAAAACTTATCAGGCTGTCCAATGACGAAAAAAAGACTTACGGTCGAAAATTCAAGTTTTCGAAATCGCCTCTTGCTGTTTCAAAACCTTGATGCTGCCTGTAGTTCTTATAGTCCAGGATCTGAAGGGGGTTGAGCATACATGGAAAGGCTGACGCAATATTATTTCTGATTATTGTTACAGACACGATGGTGATTATGAAACCATATGTCGTCGCCCCCCTGGGTGGTCGACAACCCTGGAGGAGGGGGGAAAGCAGTGGGGGGAGCCGTTTACTAAAATACTCATAACTCGCGAGCTCTTTGAGATAAAACACTGAAAAAAGTGGCAATCGACGCAACAAAACAAGGGCTTCATAAAAGCTAAATATGATTATGGACCTATCTTTGTTGGTTTCTGAGTAAAATTCCATTTTTTGCAAACAAGCAAAATTTTTGAATAAAATGCGCAAAACAAACTTTTTTGACCAAAATAAATTCCAAATCAAAATTTTTTGATTTTTTTTTCAAATAAAGTCTTAAATATCATTATTCAGTTTGTTAAAACTATTTAAGTACTGTTAACGCGTTGAAAAACAAAATGACAGTAGCAAGCTCGAAAACTATTCGTAGTATAGTTCAGGATCTGAAGGGTGTTTTGAGCATGCATGGAAGACCTGACGCAAAATTATTTCTGATTATTGTTACAGGCACCATAGTGATTATGAAAACACGTGTCGTCCCCCCCCCCTCGGCGGTCGACATCCCCGGGGGAGGGGGAAAACAGTAGGGGGACGCCGTTTACTAAAACACTCATAACTCGCGAACTGTAGGAGGTAAAGCATTAAAAATGTGGCAAAAGATGCAACAGAACAAGGGCTTGAAAAACCTAAATACGTTTATAGTTCTTTGTTGGTTTATAAGTAAAATTCTTTTCTTAGCAGCCATGCAAAAATTTTGAATAAAATACGAAAAGCTTTTTTTCCAAAAATAAGTTTTTTTTTTAAATTATTTAACCGTTTAGGGAATCAATAAAATCTGAAACTTCATCATTCAGTTTGTTTAAAAAACTACTTAATTATTATGAACGTGAGCGTTAAAAAGCGAAATAGAAAATGTAAGCACTGCCTAAGTTAGCGCATTGAACAAAACGGCAGTATGCTAAGGAGAAAAAAAATAGCCTTATTATCCTTATGACGAACTATTCATTCTTCAGTTTACAAACTTATTCTAATTGCAAAGTATTCAACTATGGCTTTAAATTTGTTATATACTGCTTTAAATTTGAGAGGAACTAGGGAACCAGGCCCAGAGTAGTTTCAATTCAAATATAATTTTAATTTATTTCTATTAATTTGTGTTTTCAATTTGCACAAAAGAATATTGCGGGTATTGTTTTGCGGATATTATTTTTTATAATTTACCCAACAAAGAACAATGATACAAGAAATAATATGTTCTAAATAAATATAAAAAATTGGAAGAATCTTTGAGCTTTTATGAAAATTAATATAAATATAAAATTATACTACAGTTTTACTACAGTTACACTACAGTTTTAAAAAAAACTAATTAAATAAAATTAGTAAAATAATGCGTATTAAAAAATAATTGCAGAATATCAATATGCATGCATAAAGCATTAATATATCAGAAATTCTGAAAGCTGGATCATACTCTCTTTTGTTGACTTGTAATTGTTCTGTTGAATCGTTCTCTCCCGAGTATTTTGTAGTTTATGGGTTTTTGCTTTAGTCTTAATAGCACAGTATTTACAGCAAGATGAATTATTAACAAAACATTTACAAGATTATTTACAGTTCTTGCCTGCGCAGAGTGGTATTAAACTCTCTGGTAACACTGGCTGCATCATAAGGTGTGGGACTTTATTGTTTTCATTTCATCCAAGTGAAACCCAAACTTGGTTACATCTAAAGGCACTGCTAAGGTTCAGGGGAATTGATTCAATAGTACTACTTCTACAATAGAGCAATACTTCTTAGCACATGTTGGAAAGAATTGCAGGATTATGGTAGAGAGCCGATATCATATTTATTTCTGATGGAAATGATAAGAAATTAATGTGTGTAATGGTTGCATTCGCAAGAAATACCTATTTTCTTGACAATTTTTTAATACTACAGCTTCTAACAGTTGAAGTTCTGAAGCACTCAGATATTGTTTTAATGATAACTCTAGTGTACAAAAAACAGTTTCCGACTTTTTTGGTAAAGTGAAAGCATACTTTTTTGTTCCTATTTTACTTGTTGAATCGCAGTCAGAAAATGCATCAAAAGCTTGTAAAATTTTAGATGTTTTTTTTTCCGTAAGTGCTCTTGAAGATAGATGCCATCCTAAAGCTCTTTTCCTTTCCACAACACCAGCACATGAAATGGCAACCTCTGTTCCTTTAACAAAGATTGTCAATAAGAATTCATTAGTTTCTGATCTATAAACTATTAGTTACTTTTTCCCCTATTTTGCACTGAATCATATGTAGGAAGATAGATTCTGTTGCGTGCTTCGTCCTGGTTGGACTCGGGCATTTCAGAGAAATTTATTATTTGACCCTCAGATTTTAAATAATATTCATTTTCGTTTTCAGAGTTACCAGGCACCAGAAGCTGATTGGATGCAGGAACGGATATGTTACATATTATATACTCTGAAATGTACTTTTAAAGGTTCTTTTTATTTTCAGGAATGGCTATGACACGAAACCACTGGTTTGGTACATAGTGATTTTTTCATAAGGGAAGGAGACTTTCCTGAACTTCTGGTTTTGAAGTTATGAAAACGACAGTGAGATGTACCGATCGTGTTTAAGGTCCACTCGTGTAATTTGACTATTGGAGAGAAAATTTCATTATTTTTCATTTGGAGACCTGCAAAAACTTTGCTGCATTTGAAAGTAGTGTTTGGGACATTATGGACCAGAGTCATTCCATTGATAACTTGAACTTTGTTCTTAAAATGGAGTGCTTCTTCTAGTGTTTTGCTGCAAGAAGTATCATTTTCAATTACATTCACGAAATCGGACCTCTCACTTTGCTTCAGTGAACCATTCTGATGAACCTAACCTAGCACTGGGCTTATTGTATGGGAATGATTTTTAGCTGTACTAATATCACTTTTGAGCTAACGTTTCCCAGGTTAAATATTTTTTTTTTTTTTTTTTTTTGGTTTTCTTTTGCTGTTTTGCAGTCGCTATTGAAGATATTGCCATTGCAGGACTTCTCTGGATAAGAGACTATTCACATTTTCTTTAACGTTCCACTGAAATTTTGATGCTGCTTATGTGGCAATAGCCTCGCTCACTATGTTTCATAACTCAGATGTAAAATCTGCAAAAGGGTTATCCTGATAGTTTATCCTTTCCGTAATTACTTTGTACTTGCAAACTTGCATGTTTTAATTTTTTAAAAAGTGCCATTGTGATCCATACCAAGCAGCTATAATGTGTTAAAGATTAAATAATTAAGTAAATACTTAACTGGGACATTGTTTTGATAATATTACAAAATAAAACCGCCAAAACAGGAGAGCCACAAAATTTACTTTGGTTTATGTCGAGTCTTCAAGGTACATTCCGCAAACTTTTTTTTTCTTTTTGTGAATTACCTCAAATGCTTTTTGAGCTTGCTTTTATTTCACTTTTCAACGCTTTGATAGTAATTAAGTAATTTTAAACAAACTGGCTAATGATGTTTCAGATTTTATTGGTTCCCTAAACAGTTAAATAATTTTGATAATTTGAAAAAAAAATGCGTATTTTATTCAAAATTTTTGCTTGTTTGCGAAAAATAGAATTTTACTCAGAAATTAACAAAGATATGATCATAGTCATATTGAGCTTTTATGAAGCCCTTGTTTTGTTGCGACGATTGCCACTTTTTTCAGTGTTTTATTTCAAATAGTTCGCGAGTTATGAGTGTTTTAGCAAACGGCTCCCCCCACTGTTTTCCCCCCTCCCCCGGGGTTGTCGACTACCCAGGGGGGCGACGACATGTGGTTTCATAATCACTATAGTGCCTGTGACGTTAATCAGAAATCATTTTGCGTCAGGTCTTCCATGCATGCTCAAAACCCCCTTTCGATCCTGAACTATACTGCAAATAGTGTTCGAGCATGCTACTGTCATTTTGTTTTTCAACGCGTTAACAGTACTTAAATAGTTTTAACAAACTGAATAATGATATTTAAGACTTTATTTGAAAAAAAATAAAAAATTTTTGATTTGGAATTTCTTTTGGTCAAAAAAAGTTTGTTTTGCGCCTTTTATTCAAAACTTTTGCTTGTTTGCAAAAAATGGAATTTCACTCAGAAACCAACAAAGATAGGTCCATAATTATATTTAGCTTTTCTGAAGCCCTTGTTTTGTGGCGTCGATTGCCACTTTTTTCAGTGTTTTATCTCAAATAGTTCGCGAGTTATGAGTATTTTAGTAAACGACTCCCCCACTGCTTTCCCCCCTCCCCCGGGGTTGTCGACCACCCAGGGGGGCGACGACATGTGGTTTCATAATCACTATCGTGCCTGTAACAATAATCAGAAATAATATTGCGTCAGCCTTTCCATGTATGCTCAACCCCCTTCAGATCCCGGTCTATTATGCAATTTTTAAAGCAAAGTTCTAATGCAGTTTTCCATTTTTTACGTCGCTTTCGGCAAAAAAAAATAGCCTTTGTGTGTGTGTTCATATTTTAATAAAGCTTAACAGCACTGGACTTAGTTATTCGGTTTAATTGATAAGTTTTTTTCGGTAGAGCGTTCGGCTATAAACTATCTGAACTTCGGGCAAGCTTGGGCTGTCCGACATAATATCAAATTTATATTAGTATTACGCGTTACATGTGCTCATAACATACACACCTAATAAAATGCAGTGGGAATGCTACTTGGTGTTTCGACTCCTTTATGCAGGCTACAGTTATCATTCGGATAAGTTGATTGTTAATCGAACTGTGTTCTTTGACTACATCCAGACCACTCAACATAATGTAAGCATAAAAAAGTATTAGATTTACCTAAAGAAATCCTTTTTGTGCAGAAAAACATTTTTATTGTATGCTAAAATGTAGATGTTTCTAATAGCAGTGTTCGACCTTTTGTACAAATGAAAAAATACTACGCCCGATTAAAACTACGAGTTTCACTCAGTAAACCATTAATTTTTTATTCGCGCGAATACGATATAAAGCATTAAAAGTATTATCTACTTCATTAGCAAGAAATTATTTTCTACTCCTCTGCTTTCTGCTGAAAAAAAAAATACATTTTGTCTACGTTCGAAAAATTACACTTAAGAACGGACTCGGTTCAACTGGTTTTGGTTTTGAATTTTAAGTGTTCGATTAAAAGAGAAACATGTGAGGGCATTTAAGCCGTAACGGTTAAAGCAACCTTCTATGTGAAATAGTTCAATATTCAAAGATAAAAACACTTATTTTCAATCAAATTTATTACTTCTCTAGAATGTTTGTTTCAATCGCTACGTGAGATCTTCGTCATTCTTCAATCAAATTCCATGCTTTGCGAATAATTTTAAATCGTATCATGCTGTTTAATGACAAAACACAGATGCATGATCTTATTATTATTCTTTTTTTTGGCAAAAAGCTTTTTTGCTGTTTTTTACTACTCATTCCTTCAATGAATAGCTTTCGAAAAGGAAGGCGCAATTGCTAGGTTTGTTGGGGTGTCGGGGTGTTAGTCAGAATGGCGCCAATTCGAATACGTGCCAATAAATATCTCTTTAATGTTTCTTTTTTTCCCGTCAGATGCTGACATGTGCAGGACTGTATTTGCCACAACCTGTTTTTTCACATGCAGAATTATTGCTTTTTCACGAGTCACCACTCAGCCACACTTTTAATGACATTTATGTTTGCATTGAAAATATGTACGATTAAAAGGGGAGCTATGATCAAATTATCACAACGTTGTATTTAACGAGGTTTTGTTACTGATGTCTTTAAATTACATGCCTTCTCTTCTGCGCTTACTTTTTTTTTCGGTTCTTCTTCATAATGTTCTTCCTTTGAAATTCTTAAAGAGCGAAATGCCTTATGAAACGATTTGAAGCACAGTGCGGAGTTCCGCACGGGTCGACTAGTTAGTTATTAAAGCATTAATATATTAATTGGGAATTGAGGTTTATTAAACGTAAGGTGATTGTTATTTCAAAACATAGAATGTTGCTTTTATAAAATGTTTGTTATAGAAAATTGTGCTCAAACTGAATCTTAAGTAGTATTAATTTGCACTGAAAAAAAAAAAAAAAAAAAAAAAAACATTGCGTCTTTGAATCAAAACTTGTGACAAAAAATCCACTCCACATGCAATACAGTTGATTTAATCTGACTGTCATGAGACGCTTGAGCACTCCGCGTTTAAGAAGAGTTGATTTTCACAAAGGTGAGTAAACGAAAAATAAAGAAGGAACCGGGGAAAATTGGGTTGTTATAAAGATTTTGAACTCAGTAATTTTTACTTTTTGCCAACTACTGAAAGCAGCTATTTACGGCACTTGAACTTTTTATAAATTAGAAACTACATTATGAAAACGAATTAGAAGTAGAGGAATGTGGGGCAAAGTGAAATAATTACTCCGCTTTTAGCACCACCTATCTATTAATATTTTAACTATGTAATAACACATGTAGTCTATTTTAGTCACGATAAAGTTACCTCTGAAAATTAAATATGATAATGAAACCAATTTTCAAAAAATGATACGCCTATTGTTATATTTTAGTGTAAGTCAAAAAATATTTTTGTTATTATAATATAAAGAAGTTCGTGTTATTAAAGTTTTTAATATTAATTGAGATCAACTAATATTCGGTGCAGTATTTATTTGTTTAATATTAGGCTTTTTTTGTTTAAAATGTACTGCACAGTTATTTAAGTACATGCAAAGCTGAGTGAATCGGGCAAAATTAAATATCTTATTTTGTTTTCTTATTCAATACTTTATCAAATTACTTGCGTGTTTTTTAATTACTTATTTTATCTACAGTCTTTCATTGAATAATTCCCTTATTTATTCATTCATTCACTATTTTGTACCCTCATTTGCTTTTTATCGTATATTAATTCATTCTTTATTTGTTTATTTTTTCCCTTTTCTTTTTATTTATTCATTCATTCTTTTTTACTCATTCATTTGATCAAAGCTATCTTTAATAATCAAAAAAAAATCTCATTCGAAAAAAATTTCATTTTTCACTTTGCCCCATGAAAAAAAGAAGTGAAAATGTTCCACCTATTTTTGGAGGTACGAAGTTACTGCTAAAAATAAAGAATGATGTTTCAGTGCAAATTTTATTATAAAATATATTGTTCCTTCTTTTTGAAAAAAAAAAATTTTCAAGCAACATTCCAATTCGTTCATATTGAAAAAAGCAAATCATTTCCCTTTCGCCCTACATTCCACTACTCATTTTTTAATTCAACTCATTCTAACAATACTAAATATAAACTTTAAAACTGCATGAATAAAAAACATCCATTAACTTCAATCAGCGAACAATAAATACAAACTCATATGTTGCCACTAAAGACGTTTATTGCAATGTTACATGAAATAAATGAAAACGTAATAAAATATATAATGCATACGGTATTGAAATCTTTAATTCCACTTTTATAAACTTAAACAAATGATATCGTTAAAATGTTGCTGACCTCATATTCTTTCAACTCTTACTTCTGCCGACGTCACACATGATTGATGGTTGTCAACTCATCACATATGAACTTTATATAGGTTCAACTTTAATATTTAAATACTGTTCCTCCTTCTTAGGGAAATATGAAGGACAAACAACGTAAATCAAAGTGCATCAATTTAAAATCGTCACCAAGTCGCATCGACCGGATGAGTGAGTGATGGAAAGCACTATTAATTTAGACGATGATAACAATCTAGTAAACATAATGCCACACAAATGCATTTATTCTTATCTTTGAGCACTGTAAAAAAAATCCGAAACGTTTCTGAGTATTTCCGCGTAACATTTCGGGATTTCAATTGTTTTTATCTACTTCCTGGAAAAATAAAGTCACATTGTCAAAAAGTTTCCTGAATTGCTTCAAATCGCACGAATGCACCCTTCTCACTGTGGTGAAAAATAATTTTAGCTCCCAGTTTAAAGATTAACTGAGTGCATTTTTTAAAGCCTATACCTTTCAAATGTGGCCTGTCCAGACTAGTGAGCCGCCCCAAAGGCGCAAATCAGTCTATGGAGTGTTTAAAATGCTTACTTGTAATTCCGTCTTAGCTTTGGCCGTGCTTGCAATACTCCTTTTGGAGCTTTCCTGGAAACGCAGGAAAGTGCCAAGTTATGTATCATACCAATCTGAGTTTACTCTGCCGTTCCAGAGTCACAACTGGCTTTTAACTGGAAGGTTCTGCATAGTTCAGGAAGCTTCCAGTATAGTTTTAAGAAGGTTACTGAGTTTTAGCGGAATACGTTTCTGGTTTCTGTAAGATACGTTACTGGAAGAAATTGGGCACATCAGCTGCCCATTATTTTCCAGGATCGTTTCTGAATTGTTTTTACAGTGTATGAGTAAATTAGTTAAAAGTACTATTTTGGTTTTCGCCATCGTTGTTGATTATTTTTTCTTTTTTTAGAATCTTTTGGTACTATTGGGAGCATTATTTAAGCAGTGAGAGATATTTTCAGTTCAGCATAAAATAAATAAAGCCAATGCTGCTATGGTACGAATCAGCTTTTAATTTTTTGACAAAATAAAACAATTGTGTGAATGAAGAATTTCCTCTACAAAAAAAAAAAAAAATCTCGCTTTTTCAAATGTAGACAGTTGCCCTACAGGTCATTCAAGCACGGAAAAAACGTCAAATTCAAACATTTTCCTATTGTTAGTATGGCAAGCAAATCGCATTTCTTCAAATATCTCAGAAACTGTTTTCTGTAGAAACTGCGATTTAGCTTCCCTTCCCACGGCGGTATGCGTTTTATTTTGACTTTTGGTAATTGATTCCGAGATATTTTCTCTCATCCATAAATTGGCATTACATTAAAGCTTTTCGACAATCATGATATTCAAAATTTATATAAAAAGCCAAAATTTTTGATTTTAATTTAAGTCAAACGTTTAAGGTTTTTAGTGAATCACTAAACAGAGATTCTTACAACAACGTGCCTGCTAACATATCTTATTGAGTTATTTAGAAGGTTCCCTTAATTTTTAGAATTATCACGCTTTCGCTGTCCCCGAAGAATCTGATTTTCTGTAACCCATGAAAAATTTACGCAGATTTTCGTTAATTTGTTTTCTATTTGAAAAAAAGGAAAAGATTATATGTGCATGAGTAAAAAATAATTGCATCATAGTAAAAACCATAATGCGGCAAATACAGTGATAAATCGAACGTCTGAAATCTTACCGATTGCAAACGATTAAGCAAAGACGGAATCACACTAAAAATCAATGAGTCTCGAAATTCAGAGTAGTATTTTTCTAAATGAGCCTTTGTAACGATTCGTTTCTGCTTGACTCGATTTTGTGTTTTTCTTTTTAAGCTCGGAATGCAGTCTCAGTTACAGCAATTAATGTGTCCACATAAATGGGATGCTGGGAAAATTTATCGACCAAACTAACACGATAAGAGAGTCATTGAAAAAGAAACTCAAGCACTGAGAAAAAATGTATTTTTAATGCGTGTTTCGAAAATTTAAATAATTTTTTACCGTTGTCGCAAAACCTACCACACAAATCGCCATATCTAAGTACTGCACCAATTTGACCAACATTAAAGAAATTACGAAACGTTACTGATTAGTTTCGTTTCGGTTTCCGAAAAGTTTCGGGATGTCACTGGTTTTTATCCATTTTCTGAGAAAATCAAATATCTTTGTAAAAAAGTTTCCTGAACTGCTACAAGTTGCACGAATGCTGGACTTCTCACTGTTGTGAAAAATGTTTTCACTTCCAGTTCAAAGAATGACTGAAGGTATTTATTACACTGTAAAAACGTTTCACAAACGATCCTGGAAAATAATGGGCAGCTGATGTGCCCAATTTCTTTTAGTAACATATCTTACCAAAACCAGGAACGTTTTCCGCCAAAATTCAGTAACCATCCTGAAATATTCCCGTTTAAAGCAGTCGTTACTTTAGTGAGCTTAGGTAGGTTTGACATAATAGCTTGCCACCTTCCTGCGTTTTCAGGAAAAACTCTAAAAACAGTATTACAAACATGGCAAAAGCTAAGACAAAATTGAAAAAGTAAGAATCAAGAATTTTACTCACCTGCAATTCTTGCAACACTACGCAGTCCATGGACTTATTCGCATCCTTTGGATGCCTTTTAGCAGTCCTGACAGACCGGAAACTAACTGATGCCGATACACTTTATAAATACGCTTCTCTTAAAACTGGGAACTAAAAATATTTTTCACAACAGCGAGAAGTCTGCATTTGTGCAACTTGTAGCAATTCACGAAACGTTTTGACAATGATACTTGGTTTTTCCAGGAAGTGGCTAAAAACCATTGAAATCCCGAAACATAGCACGGAAGTACTCAGTAACGTTTCGGAATTTTTCTACAGTGTAAGTGCATTCTGCTTCAGTTTGATTACTGTCCGTCCAAATTGCCTAAGCTGCGAATGAGAGCGAATAAGTGTCTGGATAGCAGCAGATAGGCAAGGAAGATACTTGGTCCTTACAATAGAGCAGGAATTAAAATGGAGGGAGCAAGTCAAATCATTAGCTTAGCAAAAGCTGACCCTAAGACACCAAGTCAAGACTTAACAACGACTAATGGTTAGCACGTTTTTCTGTGAAACATGCAAAAGAAGCCTAATTCATTCCAACGCTTTTCTTTAAAATCTATCACGTGACTTGGGGTCTTGGTTTCATGAATGGAAGTATTCAATCTCTCCGCTTTATCTCTTCTCAATGGTTTTTACTTGCAAGTCTGCTTTGCAAGGTGTCAAAATGTTTCTACTTGGCTTATGTTGACAGCGTTGGTAAATAATCGAAAAAAAAATGTATTTGTATGAAGAGCAATTAATTGACTTACGAGAAACAAATCGCTGTTTTCTATTGTTATTTTAGTGAGAGCTCATGAGAAGATTCAGCCCATGTGTATCAACAAATTTTCCCTAATTTTTGGAAAAATTAAAATTTACAGCTATAATTATAGGTTTATACTTTTGAACTGAAATATTTATAAGCCCAGAATTCTGAAACTCATTTAACGCTTATCAATGTTATTTTGATCTTAAGGGTACCCTAGTGATCGTTAGTACCCTAAATCCTTTCAAAAATTGGGGGTTTTTGATTTTGATATATTTTGAAACACTATTTTAATACCTTTTTAATGATACAAACTTTTTGATCGTGCTCAGATTAGAAGTAAGTTAAAATAAGCTTTATAAAAATGTAAACCTGTATTGATGAGGTATGATTTTCCCCTTTTAAAAAGCAATATCTCGAAATGGTATTTTTGAAACTAGATGTTCCTTTTTCTCAGAAACAAAATTGTGTTAGGATTTGAAATTTTTAGAACCAAAATCATACATCTAATTGCATATACTGAAGTAAATATTTTCTCGTATTCCAAAAATATTTTTATAGAGCTGATTTCGTGTAGCAAAATGGCATTTTTTGGAAAAAATACAGTGACTTACACATCAGAACTTTTTTTTAAAAAGCTAAGGTTTCTTTCTATAAAATTTTACTTCAGCGTATAGAAAAGAGTCAACTTAAAGTACAAAAAAAAATTCTTAATTGTATCTGTAGTAGATTTTCAGAAAAAGGTACATGAACCTGTGCAAATTAACATTGACGGAATAGGGATACTGACTCCCCTTAATCAGGGGGGGGAGGGCTTAAGTGACGAAAGAACAAGGTACTCTCGAATGTATATTCGAAGGTTTTACCCAATACTTACGCCAACCAAAAAACACAAATGAATACTAAACTAATTATATCCAAAATTGCCTGGGTATAGACTTAAAAGATTTGGGAAAAATTCTTATACTGAGATATCATGCTTTACCTGCAAATCATATTTTAGATTGCTTGTAGAGTAAATCGTATTTTTGATATCAAATAAGCAAAAATTTGTTTATCTATATAAATTACGGTTTCTTTTCCACCTAATTTAATCCTCATTTTCTTTTTAGCATAGTAAACCCTTGCTTAACAATATTTTAAAACACAATGAAAATGGTGTCTCCCTCTAGCCTACTTATTAAATTATGTAACTAACCAAACTCGATTTACCCAGTCAAACACTGAAAAAGCTTTAAGCGTTGACAGTAATTTCATTTACCAAAAACAAATGTGGAAAAGTGAAATAGGAAATAATCTAAAGTCTAGAAAAATTAAGAACTTCAAATCCGGAAATGTTCTTTTCTTTCCTTAATCCAATTTAGTTCGTACGAAAAAATAAAATAAAAGTAAAGCATTAAGCACTGAGAAAAATCATAAATCAACTATTGACTTTGGGACTGATTTTTCTGAATAATCCTACTTATTCCATATCTTTAATATGCGTGGGTTACTCATTTCTTTAGATAGTCTATGCAAAAAAAACTTAAAAGATATATTTTTTCCCCATAAAGATTAAACTATTGTCAGCTGGCTTGGTGGTGTTTTAAACTGTACTTTTGAGAATTATTTTTTTCTTGGGTTTATAGTTAAAGCGTGCCACATTCAGTAATTTATTTTAATCTAATAAGGGATGATAATTTCTTCTTGTTAAAGTTGAATTTCCTGATAGACAGAAGTTGATTTAAATAAGTTAATACAAGGGCTATTTTTAAAACATTTCGAAAACAATTCACTCATAGTTTGTGGAATTGTTCTCACCTTAAAAGTAGACACAATTTGAATAATTTCTCAATAGGTAATGATCTCTCATAATATTCGGCAAATTTATTTCAAAGTGGTCAAACATTCCATCAGTTTTTTATTTCATCAGTGTCATTCACAAGAATTTCAGGAACTTCAGGAACTAAAAGAAAATTTGGCTTCAGCATCATTTTTGATTTTTCATTTCATATATTGTGCATAGAAAATAGATGAGATTTTTAAATTAGTTATCTCATAAAAAGAAAGAGATCCTACTGTTTTTATTTATTTTTTTTTTTTTCATATTATATGATGTTGTAATAGAAAAACATGTTCTTAAAAAAAGTAATTTTATTTTTACTTTGTTTCTAAATTATTACCGTTTAAAGTTTAAAAATATTCGTAATACACCATTCTCGTAAGCTTGTAATTTAAAAGGGAGAAGCAGCATTCACATGAAATGTGCTAAAAGGAAGACTTCTGTTCATAAACTTAACAGTCATTTGTCTATTCTGTTATTAAAATTGGTCTATGAGATGCATCCACTTGACATTGCAGAAATTATCAAACAAAAACCTAATTTGTTGGTAGAATTAAAAAAAAATAACTAATACCATAATGGTTCTTACTTTCGTTTTCATGTCTGATCCAAGCTCCTCTATCCAAATGCCTTGGTAAAGAAACCATCAAGATTAAAATTGAAGTAAAATATTTTTTAATATAAAAAGACGCTTTTTTAAGTTTTTGAATGCTTTTCAGTGCAAATAAACTCAAGGCTGTGAAATGAACCGTCCCTGATGCTGTTAATTTATTGATTTTTACAAAACCTGATCTTTAAAACCCAATAGAATCCGTTTTTTAATTATTGACTTTTTTGACCCCTAGCATTTTCATTTTAATTTTTCAAAGGTTTGCAAAATATTTTAGACTGATATTAAACAAAAAACAACATATTAAATTCATATAGATATAACAGATATCAGTACTGTTTTTTTTAAAATATTACTGTGAATAATTTGTAGCTACTCCGCGAAATAACATTAAACAGAACTGTACCGAAGCTGTCTCGTGATTCAGTTTCCGTCAACTTTAATGCGTGCTAAAAAGTATTGAAATGATAAATGCTCCAAAGACTAATTACAAAATGACTCCCCCCCCCCCTCATTCCTCCTGTACACGAGATTTGGAGTTGAACTTACAGCACTTCTTATGGAGCTTTCAGAAAAGCACTGAGATATGAGCAGTAATTTCAATACCAAGCGGACTGCTGGTTGAAATATACATTTCAGAGTTTAAAAGAAAAATCATTCTGCCTTTTTGTATGTCATCTACCTAAATTTTTTGAATGGTAAATCTCTGGAACCTTCAGAGAAAACTTAAGCAAGCTTAAAGTACTAGCTTAGCACCTTCCTGATTTACCTAGAAAGCTCCTAAAGCATTGTTGCAAACATGGCCAAAATTACGGCACAATTGCAAGCAAGTATCAAGAATCTAACTCTTCTGCAATTCTTGCAAAGCTAAGAAATATAGAATATTACTTGCTCTCACTGGGAGCTTAGTCACTCTGGACTGGGAGCTCAGTCAATCTGGATGGGCCGTAATCGATCTGAAGTCGATTCACTTATAAAATAGGTTCCTTTAATCTGTAAATAGGTTGCTAAAAATATTTTTAGCAACCTATTTACATTCTGCATTCGTGCAACTTGTAGTAATTCAGGAAACTTTTTAAAAAAGGTACCTGATTTTCCCATCAGGACGTTTAGGAAAACCTGTGAAACCCCTAAACGTTACACGGATACAATCAGTAACGTTTCGCAGTTTTTTTTAGTGTATGCATTTAATTGACCTAAATTCATCCGTTATTTGTTTGATACTTTTACTGTTGCCAGTAGATAATGTTACTAGAATTCAGTTATCATGAAAAGTTTAAATTGCACTATGCAAAACAAATAAAGATCAACGTTGCTATGTTAGCACTTTGTAAAGATTTGGATAAAAAGGAGAACACAGCAGGAAGGAATTAAAAAAAATATGCCCTAAAAATATTTTGCATTTTTATCTGAACCTTTAAAATAAAATACAACTTGCGTAAGAATCTCCAGACTATAACGACATGAAGGGCAGCATTTCTGACACTCGTGGCACTTTGATTTCATACAGGAAACATTGTACAGACACTATTTTATTAAAGTCAGAAAAAAATGAAATAATTTTTCTTTTTTTTTCATATGTGGAACATTTCCCTTCGCTTACTCAATTTAAATATGTATGCAGTTTTTAAGTGTAATTTTGAATGACTATTTGTGTTGTGACACGTGTACTTAGAGCAAAGCTTTTTTCAAACATATTATTTTAATGGTAAAGAATACTGAATAATAATTTTTATACTATACAATAACTTTTAAACTATTCAAAATTTATTATTTTAGCTTAGTACATTTAAATTTGTAACTGTTATGAAGTTGATTTCGTACACTGTAAAAAAAATCCTAAACTTTACTGAGTATTTCCGTGTAACGTTTCAGGATTTCAATGGTTTTTAACTACTTCCTGGAAAAAACAAGTTTTCTTGTCAAAAAGTTTTCTGAATTTCTCCAAGTCGCACGCATGCAGACTTATCCAAGGTGAGAAAAATATTTTTAGCTCCCAGTTTAAAGATTAACTATGCGTATTTATAAAGAGTATCGGCTTCAGTTCGATTGTGGCCCGTACAGACAGATAAGGCGTCCAAAGGGCGCAAATCAGTCTATGGACTACGTAGCTTTGCAAGAATTGCGGGCGAGAAAATGATACTTACTTGCAATTCTTTCTTAGCTTTGACCATTTTAGCAATTCTGCTTTTGGAGCTTTCCTGGAAACGTAGGAAAGTGCCAAGCTATTATATTATACCAAATACAAGTTTACTCTCAAGTTCCAGAGACATGACTGGATCAAAGCGGGAAGATTTCTGAATATTTCAGGAATCTTCCAGGATAATTTCAGGAAGGTTACTCAATTTTAGCGGAAAACGTTCCTGGTCTTTGTAAGATATGTTACTGGATGAAATTGGGCACATCAGCTGCCCATTATTTTCCAGGAACGTTTCTGAATCGTTTTTACAGTGTAAGTATAATTTGTGTTTGGCTACGACATATAGTACTTAAAGTAAAATTTGTATTAAATACTTTTAATTTTACGTTTTCCAATGATGAGCAAGAATTTTCAAATTTTCACACTTGTCATGCTAAATGGAAGTCAGCAATGTTTTAACGCACAAAATTAGCAGATTTCTGATCACATGAGTTTTGGGGTTTCACGGAATCCCTTTTTCAATACACAATAGTGAGCTTTTGGATATATTTTTACATTCAAAAGTTCACTATTTTTCATTATAAAAGGAGTTCCCAGAAATCCTGAAGCACATTTCTTTGCGCAAAGAAGTTAATTTTGTCTTGTAATGATAGTTTGAAGCAAAAATACCACTCATTTTACAGATTTTCCTCATAAACTCCAACATGAAAAAAATTGAATGTAAAAAACTCGAGATTAAAATTTGACAATAGTTTATTTTATTATCTCTTTCAGAATACGTTTTAACAAAGATTCTAATTAACTCTCTAGAGATGACGTTTAAATATTTGAACAAAAATTACATCTTTTTAAATCTAAGCTAACAAAAGATTTTCTACAATTCACGCGGTGTTTCTTTCGTTCTTTTATTTCTTTTGAATTTTCTAAAAAATAAATGTTTATTATTCAAGCACAAGGTTTTCCTTAGAGAGAAGTTAAAAGTTTTATAACCTGTTTTGCTCAAATTAAAATTGAAAAATCCTTCTTATAATTAGAAATTTCAGATGTAAGTAAAATATCATAAAGCAATCGATTTAGTTTTAGTAATAACTGCATGCATGCTTTAAAAAAAATCTCTATTTGTTTAAATTTCCTTTCGTTCTTCCTGAAAAAGATGAAAAAAATCTGTAAGCTGAAAGTTCGTCTGTAAGTAAATAACCCTACTGTCGAGTAAACCAGCTTTATTAATTAGCTCAGTTTCTCCGTTAGAGAGCATACGCTGCAAATTATTTCAAATCTACCTTTTTGCAGAGCATATAAGAAATCCATAATACAAAAATGAAATATTTTATGTAAACAAAACGCTATTAGTAAATGTAAAAATACGAACTACAAATTTTCTAGCTGTTATATTTCAGTTTTTTAATGATAAATAACAGAGGAAAACGCTTATCAATCCACAGTATCCGACACAAATCTGAAATTCTCTAGGGAAGCATTCTATATATGACTTTCTAATATGATCCGATCATAAGAAGCAGCTTCCATGAGTAATGTTTCCAAAGCAATGTAGAACGAAGCGTCAAAAACGTTTACGTAAATCTGAACCACAGCAAAAGGGTCTAATGCTCCAAGCAAAAGTAGCAGTACACCAAACTGCAAAATTTTTATGCATAATGAATGCTGTAAAACCCTTCTAATTCTCTATCATAGAATGAGAACACAAAGTGGCTCTAAAACTTACTGAAATAAGTAAGCCTCAAACTGGGATTGCTCTCCTTACATTTGATTTTTATCCCCGAAGAAAATGTTATTCAAATAGTCAGTTCTGGCCATGGGCGGATCCAGGGAGGGGGCGAGGGGGCCATGGCCCCCTCCGAGAAAATTTCAAAAATAATTAAAAGCCCCCTTTTTTGAGCAAAAATGATACAAAAAATTTCCCTTATAATACATACAAAGTCAAACAATAAGGAAAACAATGAGAGGGGGATCATGGCCACCCTGAGAAAGTTCTTTAAAGCTAAATATAAAAAAATCCTTATTATTCCTCGAAGTCTAATAATAATATAAAATAAAAAGGCCCGGGGGCCATAAAACTACACTGAGGAAGTTTCAAGCATAGTTTTTTTTAAATCCTATTTCCTAGCTTAAATTGAAAAAAAAAACTATTGTAACTCATGGGAAGTCGAACAAAAACGGAAACAATGCCTGAGGGAGCAGGGCATGGCCACTCCACGAAAATTACAAAAATTACAAGTGTATAACAAATATTTAGGCTCATTAAGTATAATGGGATCGTCTTGTTTGATGTGTTTACATTTAATGATTATAAAGCACTGCATAAAGCCAGGTTAAAACTTAAATCTAACTTAAACTTAATGCGCAATCATTTTTGCACTTATTTTTGAATAGCAATGAAAAATATAAATACATTGTTTTTCTTACTTTGATGACCTGTCGTTCTTCTGAAAGGGCGATAAGTTCCAATCTCATCTTTTGTATGGTCCCTTAAAACTTGAAACTCGAATATCTCCTTGAATTTTGGTCGCACAAATGTCAAGTTTTTTTTGTGTCAGTAATAGTTTTCAATGGAGATTATTTCTCAAAATATTAGTTAGGGGACTTGGGGCCCGTATAAAAAGTTAAATTTTGTATTTTTTGACTCATTTTTATTTTTGCTTCAAGTCTTCAATATCTTAAATCTGCATCTGATTTTGAACATTTTTGCAATTGGAAGTATGCATCTGGGACTAATGGTTGCGAAAATAAAGGTCTTGCAAGTTCAAACGAAACACCCTGTATACTTAAAGTCGTATTTCTATCTAACAAATGTGTACTTTTAAACAAATAACAACGTTAATTTTTATTGCAAAACTAATTCGAAGCAGTGCGTAAAACTCAATAACCAAGTCTTTAGCTAAATACAAACCATTGAGCATTAAACCCGCATCATTAAAGGTTTAATGGGTTCACACATCTTGATTTATGTTTGTGCAAATGTACTTCTCATTCGATGAAAGCGTTTTAGCATGATGTAACTTTATTTATTCATCGCATCATTTCTTCAAGATGCAAACATACAGCTAAGCAAAGTTTATTGCTTAAAATAAAAACGGAAAATTGCTTTTTGGATTTAAAAAAAAGTTGTGGATTGGTTTTGTTTTGTTTTTCATGAGCTTTTAAAAGATATGGAATGGCAGTTTTAAGACATATGGTTTCAAATATCAAGCAGACGCTCAAAATAGTAACAAGAAATGACACAGTGCGACAAGAAATTCGTTCAGAACTGAAGGAGCCTAATTCCCGACCGTCATCATTGATATTGTAACAACAGCTCTTGCAATAATTTTCTCTTGCTTGTCTTAGGCTCCATTATTTCACGTTTACTTTTTCAGTAGAGCTTTCTTTTTAAGTTTGTTTTAAATTAATAGATTTTCATTTTTGCTTCAAGTGTTCTGTAATTTACTGCATACTTTAATAACTCTTTTTCGTTCAGAACTAAAGGAGCCTATTTCCCAACTGTCATCATTGATGTTGTAACAACAGTTCTTGCAATAATTTTCTCTTGCTTGTCTTAGGCTCCATTATTTCACGTTTACTTTTTCAGTAGAGCTTTCTTTTTAAGTTTGCTTTAAATTAATAGATTTTTATTTTTGCTTCAAGTGTTCTTTAATTTACTGCATACCTTAATAACTCTTTTTGAATACAAATGAATATTATCGTCTTTCATCTTGAACAATAGTGTCAGTTTTACATGTAGAAAACATGATGCTAGCCATTAGATCTTCTTTCTACGAGCATGTCTTGTATTATTCATTTACCTAAGTGCTCCAACTCGAAGCAAGGTTTTAGAACTAATGGCTACTCTCTGTGATACGTTTCTTTATTTATTCGGCAGTATTTTTTTAACTGTCTGTAACTACATTGCTATCATATCGAATACTTTCTTTCATTTAGGGCAAAACTAAAAATTCGAGTTTAATTTGCAAGTGATGCACTTTGTAATTAGCGTATGTTCTGAACAAAAGTCAGTTTAAACAAAATATACATTTTCATCTCTTTATATAAAATTCATGAAATATTAAACTTTAGAAAACAACAGATGTCTTTACAAAAAAAGTAGCATATTACTAAAATAAGACATTTGAAGGCATAACTTGATTTGGTTTTTACAATGATTAATAGTTTTTTGTGTTCACTCACTGAAATTTAGCATTCATTTGAAAAAAAAAATATTGTAGCATGAAAATAAGAATATTATAGGATTGAAACCAAAACCGTGTTAAGTAAATAATGTCACAGAGATAATGACAGTGTACAGAAAAGCAGATAATCGACATGGAAATAGCATTTAGTTTTAATAAAACATTCATCTGAGGATCGAGCATTTTTAAACCAATACATTGAACTCGTTATAGTGAACGACTTCGTTCATTCAAAAACTTGCAGGTGATCTCTTTGCAAGAGTTACACATAGGACCGGATTTGGAAGTGTGGAGGCCCCGGGGCAACGAAGGAGTGGAGACCCCTAATCAGGGTTCGAAAAGATCATTATATTTTCGAAAATATCCGATAATTTGATATATATCCGAATATTTTGATATATATGTTTATATCCGATATTTTCGACCCGTGAAAGTTAGGATATTTTGTAAAAAATTTATTTTGGGGTCCCCTTTGTTGTGGAGGCCCCGGGGCAGTAGCCCCGCCTGCCCTCCCCTAAATCCGGCCCTGGTTACACACATACATAATTGTTGGATCAGTAATATTCTTTAAAGAAAAATCAAGTAAACATTCTTAAGAGAAAGAAAATAAAATTTAATGAAAAAATGTTTTATTTGGGGTAAAATGAATAAAGCAATTATAGTTCATTTTGTAAGTTATTTCTTGGTGATGGATTGGTGGTAAGGTAAGTCTTATACGTTGTTTTTCAACTCAAAACTCCTCTGTGCAGGTTTGGTTCCAACATGATACGAACAAGAATAATTCAATTAGAATGTTACTAAAAATATTTATTTGTGAAAATCATCTTTTCTGTTTTTGATGTTCATTTTATTTGTTTCCATTTACAACACAAATACTGAACTTAAGGTAAGTGGAAAAATATAAAGTTTTTCATTAATTCTATGTTGTTGAAATTTTGATGTAAATTTTGTGGCAGTTTTACTTAAATTCAACCAATAAGTCGGTTTTATTTATTTATTTTTTTTAATGATGTCAGATTGCATTTGGAAGATTCAAAAGCTTCCATGAGACCTACAGGCCTCAGATCAAGTATTTTTTGTCGAACTTCCTAAGTTTCTAAATTAAAATTGCAGTGACCCCTATTGGGGAAATAAATGAAGTGTTTTCATTTACCACTGGCCTCTGGGGTAAAACAAAAACATAAATTCATTTGCTAACAAACAGTCATAAAGTTCAATTTTTCGTTCTCGGTTACCCTCAGAGAGGGTAATCTTTGACGCAAGGCATAAAATTGTATGTCTCAATCCATCAGAAACAAAGAGAATGATCTAAATCTAAATTTGAAACATTGACATTCTGGTTTCCTTTACACAACTGTCCTAAAGTAACCTAAGAAGACATTGAAAGTCATTTTAACGTTCTCAAGTTGTTCGAAAACTTCTAATACTTCTCCAATCCACAATTAAGTGAAATCATCGAAATATCAAATGTAAATGCGTTACAGTGAAATCCCGTTAAAACGATTACCAATACAACGAAATATCCTTTTCAAGGAATTGAATGTGCTGTCCCAATTTAACTGCCATTACACTTGCACTGTAAAAAAAATCCGAAACGTTACTGAATATTTCCGTGGAACGTTTCGGGATTTCAGTGGTTTTCACCTATTTCCCCGCAAAATCAAGTATCTTCGCAAAAAAGTTTCCTGAACTGCTAAAAGATGCACCAATGCAGACTTTTCACTAGTGTGAAAACTTTTTTGCTACTAGTTTAAAGGTTGACTGAGCGTGTTTATTAAGTGTATCGGCTTTAGTTTTGTTACGGTCCGCCCGGATTGACTAAGCTTCTGATGGGAGCAATAAGTCATTGAATAGCTATAGCTTTGCGAAGACAGGATTTGAGGCAAGGAATAATCGCGTAGCTTTGGATAATCTAAAACTTCTGGAGCTATCTTGGTAAATCAGGAATGTTCTAATCAACTACGTTAAACCTATTGAATTTTTACGAAAGGTTCGCGACTGGCTTTAACAGGGGAGATTTCCTAATATTTCAGAAAGGTTACTGACTTTTTTCGGAAAACGTTCCTGGTTTTTGTAAGATATGTTACTGGTTGAAATTGGGCACATCAGCTGCCTATTATTTTCCAGGAAAGTTTCTGAATCGT